>NW_028185928.1:146568-289560 GCF_003343005.1 Rhea americana
CCCCCCCTTAGAGGGGAGCTTGTTCCTCAATATTGAATTGTTTCTTATGGACAAATTCGGACCGATGGTGGGTGCGATTTAGCACATGGCGTTAGTGCTGTGACAGGCAGCCGGCTGCAGCGAGGGAAGGGGGGTGAGGGAGGTGATGGGGATGGTTGCTAGGAAGAACCAGGGGAATTCTTTATTTTTCTTTCTTTTTTTTTTTCTCCTTTTTTTCTTTTCACTCCCCCCTCGCCTTACCTCCCCCCGGTTAGAAAGTACAAGACTTTAGTAACTTWCAAAGGTGGATTGATGCCCGCTGATCTCTTTAGAGGATCGCTGGCCAGCCTTCCTACCTACATGCATGGCTTTCACCTTGGGGTACCAGATTTTGAGCAGTGAATAGTCTGAGCATTTTGTTACTACCAAAAAAGGTATAATTACACTACAGGATATAAATTGACTCTGTGTACTACTGAATCATACCGAATATTTGTAATGTGTTCCTTTCCTAATAGATGCTCTCTATGAATAGAGAGAGTGCCTATTTACTCTGAAATATTTGGCACAAAGAACTGAGTCTGCAGCATGGAAGAAGTGGCTATTATTTTCCCACTGCCTGTGTGCAGCTGTCATTTCTGAGCAACACATTCTTAGCACATCCTTGCTTYCTAATCTTGCTGGTTATCCAGGCTAAGATTACCACAAGAAGAGTTTGGCATGTCACCCCATTCTGCCAAAACCTAAGCATTGTGGTTTGTATTTGACCAAACCCCAAACCTAAGCTTTATGTTTAATATTAAATCACTACAGATAACTGTTGTGGTTTTCTTCCCCCCCCCCCAAGAATGGCTCTTCCTCCCACCTCCGCATGTATTATTTGCATATTCAGTGATGTCATGTTGTCTGACCTCCGCTTTAGCCCCAGGAATGCCTGCATTTTGGCTTTTGACCTGTTGAGCTTGTCAATGTTTAATGAGAGAGACAGGCTTAATGCATCTTATTAGGCAAATTGAAATTTGAGGGGTTTGTTTAAAAGATGCAATCTTTTGCATGTAGTTTTTCTGCCACTGTCATAATCCCCCTCTTTCTACYCCTCCATCTGCATGCATACTTTCACACTATGATGCAGCAATATGTGTACACAGGATTCTTGAGTGAAAAGGAAATACTTTCATTTAAAACCTCAGGGTATATTATACTGTAAAGCTGTATTTAGATTCAACCAGCACTGTTCTTTGGCTAGTAAGAAACTTTGATGTCATTGCTTCTACTTTAAAATCTCCATTAAAAGAAATTAGATTGGATCTGAAAGAAAAGAAAGAAAAAAAGAAATCCCAGAGGAACAGTTAAGGTAAATAATATATGTTCCCAAACTGATGGGGCCTCCCAAAATCTGTATTTACTTGAAAGACTCTGATGGCCTCAGAGCTGAGTAAATAATATGTGTACCAAACTATGTATGACATGCATACCAAAATGCAAATGTAACCAGGTAAACAGAGTGCCTTTTTTAAATGCCTAAATATGGTAGAAGAACATCAGAGAGAGAGACTCTAGACATGTTTTATAACTTTCCATGTAAGAGGTTTTTTTCAGAGAAACAATTTTATTAAACAAAACCCTAAGAATCTCACTGACAGAAAAAGTATGTTTAAAAGTAACAAACCACCAGAAAGCCAGGAAATCCAAAATTAAAGGATAAATCTGTCCTAACTCTTCGCAGTGCAGGCCAAGTACAGCAATCCCTGTCCACTTGTTGCTCTGAGAGAAAAGACTTAAATAGGCATTTGGACTTCAGAACTAATTCTGATCTTCCACCACTGTAAATTGGGAATTAACTTATGAATTAAAAGTGAAATGTGAATGAAGTTGGACAAGAATCAGAGCTCATCAGGTTTGTCATTTTGACTCCTGTGCTGTTAAATGTGACTCACCAAATACCATGTGTATCCATGGRCATGTATGCACAGGGGAGAAGGTAACCTGGAAGTAAAGGTAGTTCTTTAAGAGTGGAATTTGTCTTTAGCTAACTGCTGACAGCGTGTCATGACTGGGAGAAGTACATCTTGGGGGAAGTACATCTTGGAGTTGATGCATGAAATGGTTAAAATGCACTAATTCTGACTTCCATGCAGGTGTTTATACAGCACATGCTTTTAAGATAGTATATTTTTTCTGCTGAAATTAGGAATTCACTACACTGGTCTTGCAGACTTATTTACACAGCTATATATGGTATGTGTGTGTCTACATCAGCTTTGGTTGGTATAGTTCCTTTGGTGAAATCTTGTAAAACATACAGGTGTGGATATGCTGCATTCCTCGCTTGTGTTTTTCCTTCTTCTTCTTTTTTTTTCCCTTCCTTCTCCCCCCAAAAGTCACTTGATCAGGTATCAGACATACTGAAAACCTGGCAAGACTGCAGGAAAGTGGCTAGACTTGGAGTGTTTGTGTACTTAAAGAAAGAATCTTGCACATTTTCAACTTTCAGTCATAGATATTTTCTTATAAAAGCAATTGGAGGTCTGAGCCAGCCCTCAAAGCGGAAATCAAAAGCTCCCAGAGAAACATACCCGAGGAATGTGAATCTGATCCAAGAACCATACGCAATGCACATACAGGACTGTCAGTCTTATAGGAAGTCTTGCCATATAAGGACATCTGAACCCTGAGCTGTTTATCATCACGATAGGCTTGTAACCGGCTTCGGACATTTCTGGCTTGCCTCYGGTTTACTAAGCCAATTAGTTCCCCTCCCAAAATGCTCACAGAATATTTCTGAAAAATTGTAATAAATATATCTCAAAATCCTGAGAGGTCTAGCTAACATTGCATTAGTGGACTTTTGCTTAAAATACAGATTCCAAGCAAGGCTTAATGTGCTAGCTCAGAAATAGATATGAAATAAAAATAAAGAGGTTTATTCTATCTTGAATGTGGTTGCCTGATGTTTGTCTTTCTTAGAAGTCATCCAGTGGCTTATTCTATGTATCTGTAGGCATGGAAAGTACTTCTGAAGCAGACTATTTGCTACACTTYCACTCATCCTTTTCTGGAGGGATTTCTGAGCTCATGAATCAATAAGGGTAAAGCAAAATAGAAGACTTCTTTTTCTCAAGAGCTGTCAACCAAGTTTCCATGTTTCTGCCATTATGTATTACTATGTTAGTGTGAGTCAGGTGGTATAAATGCTCTGCACTGGAGCAATGACAGTTCATGTGAGCTAATCTTACCAATGAGATTTTATTGCTAACAGGCATTAACTCTTCTCCAAAGGGACCTGGAATAAAAAGGCTGGGCGGTGCACTGGATAGCGTAGGGCCTATGGAAATGCTCGCTGCTGAACTTGTGCACCTAATCCAAGTTCCTCCAGATAGTGGGTCAGATTTTCTGCTAGTGTCAATTAGGCAGTTTCATCAAGAACACTGGTGGCCATCAGAATACTCAGACTTGAAAGGTCCAGGTCCACTAAGCTGAAGCCCTCTGCAGTATGATTAAAGCAAAACCAGCAGATACAGTTCTTGGTTAGCAGTTCTGAATTCTGCTGTTTTTCATAATCATAAATATTGCTGTTTAAACTTGCATTCTTTATCATCCTCATTATCTAACATGTAATATTTTGTTACTTGTGTCATGAAGAATGTTGCTGTAAACTCTTGGCTTCATTCTCCAAAAGCAACCAGAGTTTTTAATGAGTGTGTGTGGTCTTAAAGTAGCAAAGTGATTACTGGAAGTAGACCAATCTAAAAGAGAGTATTCAAAACATGTGTAAAACTATTTGTATAAAACAGAGATTGTAAGTACCATGAACTCACAGGTCTTTTACCTGCCAACCCCAAGGTTCAGTGAATCCTGATTTATTCTGAAAAACTTGCTATAAATCTCTTCAGGTCTGCAACATTCACTCGCCTATGCGGAGGTCAGCAAGGCACAGAGTCCTTTCCAGGGCTCACTAAGGTGAGTAAGGAGGGAAGTGATCTTCAGTTGTCGCAATCTACTTATTTCTCAGGTTTTGACTGATGTTCACACCCTCTTGCCGTGCTAAGTCCAACCAGTGTAGGACTGCGGTGAGTCAGAAACCACTCCTCTGACAATTGTCCTATAACTGGTTAACACAGTTCATAAAAAAATGTGTTGCACTGACTGGAGAGGAAACATGGTCAGACACCTGATTCAACACATTCACCAAAAATGCTTTGAGGTCCCTCTCTTGGAGGAACCATGTGGAAAAGAGTTGGAGGAACATTTCTGGAYGTGGAGAGCTGTCTCACTGAGTGCAAGTGGATGTTGCTGCTGATGAGAGCTGAGAACTATTTCTATCATGACTTATATGAGCAGGAAAGAACCAGATAGATTGTTTTAAAATGCATGTGATTTTATTTTCAAAAATTTTCACCTTGCTTCCCTCAGGAACAGTTTAAATATTGGCAAGTGAGTTTTTTTTCTGTCTATTGTTTTCTTTTTTTCCCAAGCTGAGAGACATCAATGTTTAATTAAAGCTTAACCAGATTAGGCATTTCAAATAACAAATGCAGTTCGCCCTGCAATGGACTACGGTATGTGTTAATTTACAAATAAGGCTGTCTCTGTCACTCGTATCTGTATGTGAAATATCCGGGGTGTGTATGTCTATGTTTGATTTTTTGAAAGGTTCTTGTTTGGAAGAAGAGAAATTAGTAAGTGGTTGTATGATTCTGCCTTCCTTTTGTCAACCTCAGCTTGAACTTTGTCGTTTTCCTCGATGATGAGCAAAGTCCAGAAGTCCTGTGGGATACATATACTCATGTTGTAGGTAGGGTCAGTATTGATGTATTTGGGGGTGATGAATACAGCGTTTTCTTTGTGAGGAAGGAGAGAGGTCTCTCCTCTGAAATTTGCCTCATTTTTGATGCAGCCTGGGTGAAYTGATGTCTGTATAATGTACCATGGACTTTTCTGTTTATGCAGGCCTTCCTGAGGTTAGGGAGGAATTATTATTGTATAGGTTTATAAATCATACTGTCTCCGGAGAGCTTGATAAGCTGATTGTGTCAGGGGACCTATAAATGAACATAATGACCTCAATATATGAATATATTATTTTAGAGATTGCTTGATTTTCAAGAAAATGCTTCCCCTGGTTCGGCTGCCAACTTGTCTGGCCGTTTTTTCAGCTAGTGATCTGTGGTATGTGAACTGTGTAAATACATCTGTACAACTGACGCAGGTTGGGGGAACTAGGATGTAACCTACAACAGCCAAGGTGGCTTCCTTATTGACCTGCGGATGTGTGTGAAATTCAGCAACTACCGGATCAGGTCTGAAAGCCATCTTATGATGCTAAACGCTCTGGTGTCTGTGGGAACTTCTCTGTCAGATAGTTTTTCACACAGAGCTGAGAAAAGCAGATTCTGGAAGAAATGTGCATTGTCAGGGAAGTGGGGACATTTCTAAGATATTTTGATTTCCTGCCAGAACTAATCGAGGAAGCGATAGCTATCATCTGTATCTTTTGTTTCAACACAGTTGTGTTAAACAGCCACGGTCCCAGGTCCTTTAGAGTTTACAATCATGCTGCTACAAATGTGTGGTGATGAGTGCCCTTTAAGTAAAAAGCGTGAAGTTTCAAAAGTGGTGGGACTCAAACTAAGAGCAAGTGATCTGCACTTATTACACCATTTATAATATTTTTGTTAAAGAGTTTTAAATTGAAAGCAAGGCTAAGTTTTTACTGTACCTGGGTGTTTGTTTTGACTGGTTTGGATAATGGAGTCTCTATGAAATTTGAGTCCATAAAGTTATTTGAAGTGTGCTCCCTGTGAGGAAGCTACCCATGATGGATCTTGTGGAAAAGTCTGACCATGGTAAATCTTTTTGATTATTTAAGATTCAATTATGACATAGGATGAAAAGACAATTCATTAGTTGCCCTTTTACAGTACCACCTAAGACTTAAAAGGTATTTGACAATCCTAAAACTGTCCTAATCAGTGCTCACCCTGTAAGTTAGGAACTTTGAGATACAAAAATTTCAAGGGAGTTTTAAAAACATATTAACTAGCCACCTTTATTTTTTTCTCCCTGTGACATTCCTAAGACAGAGGGTTTCATTTCAAAATACTTGGGAACAACTTTCTTATTTTACTGTCTTATATCCAGTGAGACCTCTCCTAGGCCTTTACATTTTTTTTTTTTTTGTAAACAGCTTACAAATAGCAATGATACAGTACGTGACTTGGGATGTGTGCTTTGGATTTCTTTTTTGCCATCAAGCTGCCACAGGGGGGAGTAGAAGTTTGAGAAGGACTGTGCTGCTCAAGCAGTTAGTCCCTGATGAGAGTGATGTGTACCACTGGAATGCAATACCGTAGAGGATCTGTTATATGGAGAAAAATGGATGCAAAAAATAAAAAGAAAAAAGAATGTGTATGCTAGGAGTTAAAGTTTTCAATTGGAAGAAGGAGCTAGAAGGTTTATGCAGCTGAGACAAGTTGAATGGTTCACTGCATTGTGAAAACCGTGCTTTTTTTTCTTATTCATTCCAACCAACTTTTCTATCCAGATGTAAGGGGAATGTGACTGAATTGTTTTCCTGCCTCAGAACAGAAGATAACATGTGGGAGTTGTACAGCACTTGTAAAATCCCTGTCAGTCGAACGAAAGGCTTTTCCCACGTTAGGTCTATTCTCTAATAAAAAAAAATGCTATGCATCTTTGCAAGGGAAAGGACACAGTGAGGAAAGTTTGCTGACTTAATAGGAAAGGGCTGTGCTTGTGGGACTATTAGGCTTGGTGGAATCCACTCTGCCTACTTAAAACATGAGTAACTGAAGTCTAGATGGGTTGGGAACAGCAATGATGAGAAGCGAAGATGCATTTGTTGAGCCAGGGCCTGGGTGTGCAGTGCCCCAGCGCGTGGTCTGCGGGGGCAGCTGGCAGCCCCTGCCTGGGCTGCCGATAGCTGGGCCCCCTGCTCAGGCTCCAGTTGTCCTTGATAGGACCATAAACCGCAGGCAAACCTGATTGCCGAAAGAGAAGAGATGAAGTATCTGCAGCAAATTCTGAGTGCTCTTTTTCTGAGTCCCTCCAAACACAAGTGGCCCTTTTTTCTGCTTGTCACTCTAAGGTCAGGAAATCTTTGGTTTTGATTTTAATGGCCAAAGTAGAATGGGGAAAAAACAGTTCTTTGGGTGAAGTTGTACTTTTTGGATGCTTTTGATTCCAGGACTGTTGAACTATCATCAAAAGGAACCTGGGAGAAATTCACTTTCTTAGTGTGCATTGTATTGATAAATTCAGTGCCTGTTCCACAACCTGGTGCCTAATATACACACAAAAAAGAGAGTTAATGGTCCCTCTTCCAAATAAGACATAAAGAATTTCTGTATGCTGTTAGGAGGAAATGTATCTAGGTTTGAATGGAAATATGTTAGGGATATTGAAAGTCTCAAGGAATGTCAGGCTGTTTTTACTCAACAATAAACATCTAAGATAACAAGAATACTTATATATTTGTCAAACTTGTACATAAACCTCCAGTTTCTAGGCTTTTCTTAGGGAAAGTCATGTTACAGGTTAAGGGAGTTAACTGAAGATAATAGTAAGAAACAGAAAAAAACATAACATGAAAAATATTCAAAGCAACTTTGAAATTTTCTCTTAATTTTAATGACGCTTGAGTTTTAGAAGAAACAAAGTCACAAACAGACTTAAGGTTGTACCACAGTTTATTACGCTCAGTTGGAATATTGCAATAATAAATATCTGGAGAACACTGATCTGAGAGTATAAGCCATTTTTAAAATACCTACACTTCTGTCCTAAAGCACATTCAGCTTGGTTTGTCACAGCATTCTTTTTCTAGAATATTTTCTGTGAAAAATGCTAAGGATCTATGACTATATGAAGGCACCTAAAAATGGAAAAACCTAGAGTCCAGGTTAGTGGGTTTTTGCAATGGACAGTGTCAAGATTTTCATTCCAGACATAATGTGTGTTTCATAACATTTGAAGAATCAATACATGCACAAAATCAAAAACAATAGCAAAAACAGCATTATGTCATTTGTAATTCCATAACCCATTCTGTGGCTTCTCAGTTTTCATCACTTTGTTCTTTTCAGGCAAAAAAAAACCCTAAAAAACAAGATTAGAAAGTTGGAGGGAAATTATGGCAATACATTTTGGGGGCTTAAGATTTCCAAAACTTTGGCTAAATGTGTTAACCCTTCTTGTGTTTTTGTACTATAGGTCAAAGATTTGTTCCTGTAGAGAATCTATTTTACATTATTCCGAGCTGATGCATAATGTACTTTTTGACATTTATAAAAGGTTATTTTATCATGATATAATTCCAGCAATAAAACCACACATGCTGTGTTCAAAGTCAGATTAGCTGATGAATGCATAAGGTGTCTGATTTTTGTTTCTTGAAGGCCATCAGTGCAAATCCTGCCAAAGTTATGTTTTTACTCAAAATTCCTTTTTTTCCTGTTCCCTTTCCTGCTTTTCCTGCAGACCAACAAAGAGCACTAAACTCTCGCCACTTAATTATCAAAAATATCAAAAAATAATATACACAAAGAAAAAGCCAAGGTAACAAAAAGTTCTGTTCTGCAGGTATTTACCAAGAGAGCCAAGCTAGAGCATGTTTGTGAGATTTGAGTGTATCTGAAACACCCAGACTAGATGGACAAATGCATTAGAGTTCTGAGGAGAATTATAATGGAAATAACACAGAAGATGGCAAAGGAAAATAACCCCAAAAGGTTAAGAGAATAGAGCTCCCATTTGTGTGACACGGGGCCACAGTTCTGATGCCAGTGAAACTTTTGCCATTTATTTCCATGAAAATTGGCTCAACCTTTGTGAAGCTTGACTAATGACTGTTTTTCTTTGAATGGAAGTTTTTAATCAGGAAAATAATGCAAACAGTAGATACCAGGGTTTTGTTGTGATGGCACAATCCTTTTATGCCACTGTTTTGAATAAGTTTCTGTTTTAACTGTCAGCCATCATTTTAAAAAAATAGTTAGGATTTCTCAGTTCTGAACATTTGAAGTACACAGATGTGTGACAAACTGCTCCAGTACTGGAATGATAGCTAAATATCTTAAAAAGGATAGAAAGTTGTAATACTTGTATAGTAAAATAACAACTGTAAAAGAAACTGTATACATGAAAATAAGAAGCTGCAGCTGACTTTAAAAATACTGAACACATACTCTTCAAATCTAACTTGAGTCTTAACTTACCCTACTAAACAATTCAGGAGCAGAATGTCTAACTTTTTTCTGCATCTGAGTTGTGAGTATAAGCATCCTACTTACAATATTTGGTAGAAAGTGCCATTCTCCACCTCCACATAAGTAATTATGTTCATTTTGCTCAGAGGTTCAATTTCAGGGTGAGATCAAATATGAAAGAGCTTCAACCCAAGGGAGTTTCCTCATGGAAATTACAAACTATGAATTAAGTAAGTGTAGGGGCTGAGATAAATGTTAGAAATACAACTAGATCCAACTATAAACATCTTCAGCAGATTAACCATAGGACGGTGGTCACATTYGGCCTAACAAACTATTAAATCTTATTCGAGTTCCTTATCAAAATCATAGGTGAATGCTTAGGTGAAGACTTGTTTGCCTGCCCTGAAGGCTATCAAATTGTGTTCCAGGAAAAGGAGCAGGGCTAATTCCAGGTGCGTTTCAGGTTTCTTCTGCCAGGAAAAACCCACTGGCCTCAGAGACTGGTTTGCACATCTCTCTTCTTAAGCACTTCTGTCTTCCCTTTCGGTATTGTCCTATCACAAAAGAATTATGGGTGAGTCAATGAGGTGCTGGTAGACTTCCAGTTTCATGTCATTGCAGAAGACATTCATCCCTGCCTGTCCTGTCCTGCCCCCTGCCCTCACCTTGCAAAATATTAATTTACTTTCACATGATTTCTTTGCCAAATCCCTATTCCTTTTATGCACTTTCTCCTTTCCCCAAACATTTTTTTTCTCATATTTTGAAATTCATTTGGTATCAATAATTTGCTCGTCTTAATTGCTTGAAAAACACATTTAAAAATTTCAGTGGAAATTTTCAGAGGAAATTTTTTAGTRTTTGTGATTATAAGTGGGGTTGAAGAGAAATCTGGAATCTTATTATTTTTTCAAGGAACAGAAAGTTCATTTTTTTGGCCCATATTAGGGAACACTTAAAAATACACTGTGATTCATTTTGAGTCATCAAAGCCTATCATATAAAAACAAATTTATTAACACAGTTGTACTGTTTTCTATCACCACTATTTCTAAAAAAATGCAATTGATTTGAATGATTTTCAGTACAAAACCTTGGATTAAGTAGTTCAAAGGCTTGGGTTTGGATATCAGACCTGTGGGTCAAACAGCAAGGGATCGAGCACTGAGGATTTTCTTGGAGACCATCAGCAACTGTTCTGCATCTTCTGTGCTTCTGCTTGAGTCCTGTGCTTGAATATGTATTGTATTTGGGCCTRCTGGCTAAAGCTTTGTTACCTGAAATGACATGCTACTTGTACATAGCACTTTTCCATTATTAGAGTTACAGAAGGAATTACAGAGGTGTAGAGCAGAAAGGAGTGCGTCTCATGAGAGCTCGCTTTGAGAGCTGGGGGTACTAAACCGCCCTCTGATAATGCTCACACGGGGGCCCTAACTCCYCCCAAAGTTGCTTCATGATCATTTTAATGTTTGTAAAATTGCTCTAATTGACACTACAGAACCCATCTGACACAGAGAAGTTTCCAGCAACTCCTTACAGTAGTCCTAGTGGGACCTCTGCCCTAACCCCTCAGGATCTGAAAGAAGTGTGACATGCCAGGGACATTTTCAGAAGACTCAAGTATGGGCTACACTGCAGGTACCTCCAGCTCTGAGAGCTGGTGCAGGTTATTCCTTCAGGGATTTGTCTGCTATTCATARCAAAAAGCAATAGATTTCCACACTTGTCAGTGTTACAAGCAGTTGTTCTTTCAGAATCATGGCTTTGCAGATTAGCTCAAAGAAAAGATTATGTGGGAGCCTTATCTACCTTATTTACCACCTCCCAAGTGCACAGGTTAGAAAAACCATCCACAGTCAAAAAACTAGAAGAAGCAAYGTGACCTCTATTTCTATATACTGATGTAATTCCCAACATACTTTAAACCCCATCATCATCAATGGGTCTTATCTAAAACCAGCAGAAAATATAGAGGATATTGCTGCTCATCAGGACATAGCATTTAGTTTTCTTTCAAGTGACACAAAAAAATTCTTGGGAATAGGATTCAACTTCCCATATTTTAATTCTTTTTTTAATCTCTATTTTCATTTTCAAAACTATTTGGGTCTGAGAAGACCTTTTTCTTTCCTTCCAGTTCTGATTTGGTTGTTGGAAGACTCTTTTCTCATTCTTGGATATCATCTGGATATTAAAAGGCTCTCTATTTTTCCATTTCTAGAAYAGGCATTCATGGCCTATGTTTCTTGTGCAAACCCTCAGAGTTTACAATATGTTTACTGATCTCTCACCAACTGCAATTTATCTCTCGTAAGATTTTGTTTCAAAGTTTCTTTCAKATACTTTTATATAGATTTTGTTCACAGAGTAATTATACTGTAAGCCTAGGAGTTTGAATCAYAATGTTCCTAAAGGATCTAGCTAAAAAGCTAATTAAACTATAGGGGATTTATATCATTTCTTGAACTAGTAAATTTAGGATGTAACTGAAGAGGTAGGAGCTTTTAATAGTAAACGAGGGTCCAAAAGCTACACTTTGTGTGAAGCATTGCAAGAATGCACAGTACAACACAGCCCTTGTGTTGAAGAGATCACACAGATATGGAGGACTGGTTTAATGTTGGTAGGCTAGAAGGCTGAAAAGGAGGATTAACGTGCATTTAGGATTCCAGCTGCAGCCTGCTTGCTGGAGTACCAGGGAGAGCCTTAGCACCAGGCCATGCTGGGTTTTGCTGTATTGTCCTTCTGCTGAATTAGACTGATGTGGGGAAATGTTAATGGACTTTGCCAAGTYTTTGACTCTTTTCTTTTTACAGCTATGTAGCTTGAAATGTGGGAGGAAACYGTAGAAGCAAATGGAAAACAAGATTTTGCTACCTATAAGTGAACAAGATCTGGGCCACTGAACAGCACAATGGTGCAAGAAAAGTGGAYAGGAACCTGTATTCTGAGTCAATAAAATGAATTATGTGCCAAATCAGGCTGGTATAACTGTATTTCTCCTTTTATTTCCTCTTTGTTTTCCGTTAAAGTGTACAAGAGTACTGGCTCAGAAAGGAAAACTGCATCTACCCTTCGTTTGAATKCTACCTTTTAAGCCTAATGTACTGGCTTATTAAATCAATATAGTAATCATGTGTTAGACATAGCCTTGGATTAGGCCTAGGCATAAGATGATTCTTTGCTGAAAATCAAAACAGGTTTGGGACTTTCTTTTCCTTCTATGGTCCTCTGAGTTTCATCCTGGATGTCATAGGACATAGGAAGTCCAGAAATCTCATGAGACAGCCTATTTTATGTGGCAGCTGCATGTTTTAGAAGAAAATGTTGTAGACAACTGAATGTGTATGCAGACTTTTGGATACTTAAACTTTCTGACTCAAAACTTTTTTTTCAGTTTCTGATCGCTGATTAGCTCTGTAAAGCAACACAAACAAAATAACTCTAACTACTAAAAATTATCCCTCTTTTGCTCTCATGGGCTCCCTCCTTTCCTCAGTCTATAATTTTGTAAACAGCCAGATGGAGTTTTGCTTCCAGAGATCTCACAATCCATATTTTGGTCCCAACTAGCTATTTCAGGCCAATTTAGACTCTACTGAAGGATGGATTTATAAGGAAAATGTTGACAGATCCTGGCTTCTTGTATCGCTGGTGGGAGCCATGATAATAATAATGATTTCCTTTAATACTCTTCCATCAAATGTTCAAAGCAATAGTTTTTCCTTTGGTGCAAACATCAAAAACATGGACAATTTTATTCTTCTAAACTTGGACAACATCTGTGTTTCCACCATTTCTGTGGGAATGCAATACAGCCTTTTCCAATTCTATTAAAAACCACCTTTTTGGCTAAAGCATATGCCATTACAAGCACTTTCATTATGTCTCATATATCTTGTTCTAGGAAGTGGGAGTCTGCCTATTCTATTTCTCCAGGAGTTTCTTACTGAGAGGAGTGTACATAAGAACCGTGTTTTTCCTGTCTGAATGCCTTCAAGTTGTTTGCCTTCTTAACCTAGACATCCTAAGTTATTCCAAGTAATTAAATTACTATCCAGTGACAGTAATGCTTTGGTTATATTTATGTTGTTTATTGTCCCAAAATTAGATTGATTTTAGAGATGATGCTAGTGAGCTCTGACATCTGGAAAATGTTATGTTTGATTCTGGCTGCTTTACCTTTTTGGGATATGCCTCTTGCATTTGCTCTGGTATGGAAATTCCTGATATCACCTTTGGAGATGTCTGAATGCCTATGTGGAAAGAAGGGTATATGGAAAACGTGAGGGGGTCTCATCTTTCCACTTTTATATTTTATGAATTCTGCTAAGTTGGAAAGAAAGGACAAATCTAATGTCAGTGATAAAGCTTGGCCATGTAAGATAAAAGTTCTATGTTAAAATTTAAATATCTATATTCTATAGGCAAATACTTTGTTCATAAAGCAGTCTTCTTTACTATAAAGGAAGACTGAGGAAAGATTTGTACTGGCTTATGGAACCTCATGCACAGCAAGAAACTGCTTTTCAAAGAAAAGCAGTTCTAGCTTTTCCATGAGCAAGAGAAAAGTAAAAGTTACACTCCTCTCRGTTTTACTTAAGAGTTTATAAAAAGGACTGACCAATGTACTTTCATGCCTGTCTTCACAAGCGGAAAAAGGCAGGCCTTCTGAAGGAATGATCTTATTTACATGGAAACTGTTTTACGTAAGAAGAGGAGGTTGGTCTGACAAAGATGTGATTTTATTTACGTCCATGCTCTTTCCTCATGACTGGGAGGGTTTGGAAGGTGCCGTCTCATTTACATCATGCCCAGACTGCTTTTTGCTTGTCTGAATTCATCCCTTGCCTGTGGCTATTAAAGGAAGGAACTGCTGCAAGCAGAATAAAAAAGACTGTATGAAAAAACAGTACTGTTTTCCTCCTCTGTTTCTACAGTGTATACGTTCCTGCCGGTATGTAAAGAGATGGTCACGTTCCTGGGGAGAGGGCTTTGGCTCTGATTCTGGGTGTACATATAAGTTTGTATGTTCAAGTGTGTGTATGTGATTGTAATGCCGAGGTGAACATAATAGTTCCTGTGTGAATAGGAAGGAATAGGAACTATTCCTGTTGGAGGAATAGTTCCTCCAACACTGTGGGTGTTGGAGGGTACTAGAGCTGTTTCTGAAGAAAGGCAAGAAAGGCAAATTTTTATTCATTGCAGATTGTTCCTTTTTTGTTTTTTTCTTTTTCTTTTTGTCTTTGTTTTTCAAGGTGCATGTGCAACTTTCAAAAGGTGCTGCTGACAGCTGTGAAATAAGGCCTGTCTTTAGTAACTGTGTATCACAGGTCATGTAGTCACTTGCATCAGAGTGGACTTGGCATAAACATGGTAGCAGCATTTTACACATAATCTCTGAACTAGAATGGAAGATTGCAGAATGTGCAGGGCTGTGCTATGTGTGGTTGCCATGTGATGACCAATCTCTTCCTCATCTCGTGTTTAATATATGTTCAATATAAACCTCTATATCTTATGGTCAGGAAGTGGTTCAGCTGCCTGCTACTGTCCTCTACTAGCATTAACTCTGAGTTGAAGATACATTTTTATCAGAAGGTGGACTGCATATCTGCCCCTCGCTTGCTGATTGCAAAGCATCCAAAAAACTTTCAAGCCACTGTTGACTTGATGGGTTGATATTGCTGTGATTACTCTGGTACCTCCCCATTTTACTTCCTCCAGCCATGGTTGATTAGATGCCAGCTGGATGAATTCCAAGTAATAAGAAAGGCAAAAAGGAAAAGAGATCTGGTGTGGTGATGGGTTTGTTTGAAAAAAGAAATTAAAATATCATGAATCTACAACAGTTGTACAATTAGTCCATGTACCTGACAATCAGTACTATTTTTGAAAAAAATAGGAATATTGTGTCATTTTACCTGAGTGGAAAAGGAAGGGAAGTTCTTATCTGTGACTATTTGGAGCAGTGAGTGTGGAAYGAGCTGTCGTCGGTACTGGGCCTGACTGGCCCTGCCATGACTGGTTCAATTTTGCTGCCACATGCCTTCACGCAGGACAAGAGCAAGGCAGGTACAAGAAGGTGGCTTCGTGTATCTATGTATAGGTCGTAACTTACAATTTCTCTCATTTTCCTYACTGGTGCCCTTGATTATGCCCCTATAACTCGTGATAAACATCTAGGCATGACAACCTAAAGATATTAGTGTTTTTTAAAGTTACAATCACCAGTCCTTTTCAACTTTGGATACCTCTGAATGCCTTTATAAACATCTGGTGATGAGCCACTTCTACCCACATACCTTGGTGAAACTAGGAATCTATCTATCCAACACACTCTGGTTTAGGAGATGAAAGTTAATAGAATATTTCCTCTTTTTCCTCAAACCAAGGCATTACACTATGCTTTTGCAATGATTTTCCTGAGCTGAGGTGCACAAAAATAATTGCGTGCCGCTCCACTGCAGGAGGAAAAGTGTCTGGCATTGTATCACTGCTCGCAGGCAGGCAGGAGAGCCAGAGTGCTTGTCGTCAGGATCCCTTGCACGTACTCGGGTTGCAGCTGAAATTTTTAAGTACACATACATATTGCACAACTTCTGAAGCCAGGTCCTCCAGGTGATGTAAGCCAAGTGACTGATGTGTTCTGAGGACACAAATGCAAATATACCTGATTACACCTGAGGAGCTGACTGGTGTGTCTAAGCTGCTGTTCCAGAAGCTGTGTAAATTAGCCTGCCCTGTGTGCTATGCTGCCCTGCTTCGTCTGCTGTGAGCCAAGCTAGGATGTTTAAAAACAGTCTTGTGAATCTCTACACTGCCCTGCATTCATGGCAAAAAGAGACTTATGCCTCATTTTTAAAATTGGCATAGGCTCCAAAACACAAGGCGGCTTTATAAAAATTGCTGGCTTCCTGATCTGCATCTCCTTCTTGAGCTTTCTTCCTCAGACTTAGCTTCCCTCCATCCCCACTGTTATTCCCAAACAAATGCCTTGGTTAGATCTGTGTGGGCAAATGGGGGTGTCTGCCCCAAGCAGCAGCTCTCTGCTATCTTYGAGCAGCCATTCTGCATGTACTGAATGACATGACAACCCTTCAGCAACAGTACATACACCAAAATAGATTATTTCTCTTGTCGGAAGAAAAGATGTCAAGTTTGTAACTTTAGGTAACAGGGATCTAAAGGAGATAAGAGTGTAAAAGACATTACTGCAGTTCTATTTTTGAAATCCATTACGTATGTGTGTGGTAACCCAGATGATGGGTGGACTGCACTTTCCCATTGCCATAATTACATTTCCTTTCATAGCTAGGGTTGGAGACACATCCAGACATTGCAGAACACATCAGTAGATGTAGTGTGGCTTACTCAGTCTCCATTTATCAGACTATGTCCCAATTATGTTACATTTAGGAAAGAGAATAATTTTCTGGTTATAGCACAGAAAATTTGTGGCATTCTAATCCTGGTCGTCCTACTATATGACCTTGGAGAATTTGTTTTACTTTTCTTTGATGGTAAAAAATTCACTCGCCTCATAGATGGATTTTAATACTGTGCCAAGTTTTTTAAAAAATCGGAATCTAAAGTTAGCCCTCTAAGTCCATATTTAGGGGCTAAATGAGGTGATTTATTTTGCACAGTCCTGAGCACCCAGCTACTGTCTCCTTTTGAGGCTAGCTGGAGTTTTTGGGTGCTCGGCACTCTGAAACATGAAGCAAAAGAAGAGTTAAAGTAGCCGCTTGTGTACAGATGCAGAGAAGCTCACTGATGTGGTATGAGGCAGGGACAGAAGTTCATCTTTACTGGCTGTTTGTCACAGTGACAGCGGTGGGGAGACATGGGTGGGATTAATCTCACTAATTTTAACAGTCTAAAAGTCAGATGGCTGCCTTAGGCTGGTTGTTCAAAATTTCATTAATGGATCCCTTTAGGTTGGTGGATCCTGAACAGCTCTCGGTGGAGACAGATTTGTACCTCCAAACTGTCCTTCTGCCACCTAACTGTGCGATGAGTTATTCTTTGAAGATGCTCAGCTATTTCCACTGAGTACAGTGATATATAAATGCTTAAATGACTAGCTCAGGCTCTGCTGACAGTAAAGTTGGCATGTGATTTATTGGGCTTTAGGTAAGTCCGAGTGTGTTGCAGAGCTGTTTGTCGCTAAGGAGACCAGTGAAACCCCATCAGAGCTTGTGAAAGTTATGATCATGTGAAAACAGGGAGAAATAGTTGAGGCTTGCAAGGAAGAAGAAACATAAACTAGACTGTGATCACTGAAAACCTGTTGCATATCGATGGAAAGGTTTGTTTCCACTGGAGAGCTTTGTTCTTCTAGGGAGTATTTGAGGAGGAAGATTAATTTTCCCACGGGAGAAACAAGCTTTGAATAAGTCAGCTAAAATGGATTGTTCTTATGTGCACAGCAAATCTATRGGAGAAACAGAAGACGTTTACATGCTCCCTGAGGAGGAACCATGACAAGCAGACAATTAACCAATTCCCCTGGATCCCCAGATTTAAAGAACCACGTAATGGCTTAATTGAGTTGAGTTGCTGAGAGTGCGGCACTGCACTGGGATTCGTGCTGTGAAGCGCGCGATTCCCAGAGGCATCCATCAGATTTTAAAGAATTGACTTTCCATGCTAATTGACCCAGATGTGCTTGATTTTACCTCACAATCTCCACTTCATTGAATTACCAGTAAAGAGAAGGGAATGAGAAAAAAAGACTCAATTTTTCTTATGTACTRTATTAAAAGGAAGCTTTCCCAAAGCAACGTTTTGTCCTGCTGAACAAATTGTTTGACTTGAACTGTAGCAGCATTTATTTCACTTTTTTATTTCCCGAATGACCGAACACATATTTTGCAAGGACTAGGGAATATTCGCTCAGCCAGTCTGCTTGGCAGAGGAGACATAGGCACCGTCACTAGAAGAATGAGCATGGTACAGATGGATGGGCAATGTCTGACCTGTCTGACCAGTCAGTGTTAAGAAACACAGCTTGAAGTCTCAGTGCTCTCATGGCTTAATGGAGTGCTGGCCTGAAGTAACCATCAGTAACTAACGAAAATCAGGATTTAACTATTTTTGTGTTTAGGAAGGCAAGCAGCTAAGTATGAAGAAGCCAAGTTTTGCAATGTGAATTAGCAGCTGAACTCTTCTGTGTTACCAGAATGGTGGTCACCTCATTTTGGCAAGCTATGGTCACGTTTTATGTATGTGCACACATCACTGGAGCACACAGAATAATTAGTATAACACTGAGGGCTCCAGTGCCCTGCGTGTGTGTCTGTGTGTCTGTGCGTGCGCATGCATACACACAGAATTCCCGTTTTTGTTCCTTGTCAGTTAACAAGCGTTAATTGATTTACAAATCAAGTATCCTTGTGTTGTAGGGACTGAACCTTCTTGCTAGCTGCATTCTTGGAATACCACTGGAGGCTTTCTTTCATAAAGAAGTGTACTCTCTACCTGGTTAATGATTTTCAAAATTTCTTCAAACAGTACCAGCAAAAGACATGTGGAGAAACTTCTGTATATTAATATTTAAACATATGTACCAGTGAAGTTAGGGCAGTTAATCTGAATTTGCCCCATCATTAGGGGATCGGAATTTAGCTCCTGCTGCTTGTTTGTTTTATACTAACCAGTGAAGTTACGGAGCTCTGCTGTGAAGGCATTCAGGGTATAYATTTCTTTTGTTAAAGATTGCATGCTATTTATGGTCATTTTTTCGCCCATCCTTATGAAGGATCTCTTCCAAACTTCTGAATCATATTGTAACTGCAAACCAGTGATTTTTCAGAATTGGAATCATAGTTGAGCTATCCAGATATCAAGCTGTGAAGCCCGTATGGGCTCAGCAGTTTGGCAGCCACTGAGCACAGCTTTGGCAGTATAATATTGACAATCCAGGTGTTGGATGATGCAGCCACAGCATACAGCACATTAGAATAGAGCAACAACATGGCTGAAGATTATAATTTACTCTGCTTAATTTGAATACCAAGTTTTGTAATGTTCTTGATGATTTAATTAAGGATGAGACTGCTTTACATGGTGTATCCCACCCTGGGAGAAAGTTGAGGTTCTCTCTCTCATGTAACAACTCCATTTGCAGTGAGAAATCTTCTTGGAGATACAAGAAGCTTTTGCTCTTAGATTCTTCCTGCCAAGCTCCTACATGAAAAGTTGTTCCACCTAGGTTCACTTCTGAGGTGAATTATGGATATCAACATGCGTGCCATTAACCAAAAGCATCATGACTCTGTGGAACCAGAAGATCAGAGAGGTACCTGATTTATGAATATAGTAAGATCATATTTTGTCTTAATTTCTGYTTATTAAAAGTGAAAAAATGATTACAATGGTTATGATAAATAGCTCACTGATTGTTAGAGAGTCCAACAGCTCAAGAGCTTGCTTATACTTATAATACTCCACACTCACATGCTTATTAAGGGATCTTGGCAATTTCCTCAATTTTTTTAGAGTTCTGTATTGGGGAAATCCAGAACTTTTCTTTTTTCCTCAATGAAAAATTAGAGAGCAGCATTTCCTTGACAACAGTTTCTTGTGGTCAGTGCATTCTGCTGGAAGGTTGGACACCATCCTTCTAATCTCAGGTCGGAAGCAGACCCAATCAGGCCCAATGTTACTCCATGGAAATGAGCAGGAGCTGGTATGTTTTGGTTGGACCTACTGACATTTTCAGATAGTAAAAATCTCTTTCAAAAACTCACACACAATGTATAAAATCTATTGGTTACATCTGCAGTATGCTTTTTTGAGAAAAAAAATTGTTATTTGATGTTTTATTAATTTAAAGTGTTATTTTACTTTTTTTTTTTTTTTTTTTTTTTTTTTTTTTTGCCTCCCCTCAGAAAGGCCAATTGCCAAATGTCTTTTGCTTCCCTCCTCTGTGTTCTGCTCTCTCTTCTTAGATCAGGTTTTTCTCTTGGTCCCTCAAGGCATCTGCTCTGAGGTGAGTGGCACTGAGGATGACAAAGTTCTCCTTTTCCACACTGCCAGTGCTGGGGAAGCCCCTCATCAGTACATTAGCACTGCTTTGCCCTTTGCCCTTAAAAAGTGCAGTGCTTAATGCCTTCACAGTAACTGGAAAAGATGGAGACAATCTCCATTAAAACAGAATTCTTCCTCAGAGTTACGCTTCTGCAAAGTCAGTCAGTTGTGCTGCTGCCTACATATACTTCATTGTAAATAACAGTCTTTATTCAAACTGCGTGCTTTGGACATGCTAAAGTTTTGTGCAGGTGATACAAGAAACTGACGAGAATCTCATGATCAACATATCTCTGCGACAACAATACTTCTTAAGTCTACAAAAAAAGCCACTGTTGTTTTGCAGGGCATTTAAAAGACAGATTTTTTTTGCCTCCTCATAGTGATCTGGAAAGGAAAAAACAATGAGTCATCTAGGCTGGATTACTTGCATATATGTCTGCAGAAAACACATTGTACCTGTTGTGCAAAAACTGCACCTCTAAGTCTGAAAGAAGGTAGTCTCTCTGAAAGCTTTCTTCCCCTGCCAACCAGTTAAACTGAGCAGTCAGTGATGAGATGAAGTGCTGGAGGATGACTTGTGCTGGAGAATAAGATATGGCAGAGACACGCAGACATGTCTTCAAGAATTTTTATGTGCCAGTCTCACTGCCAAGGAGATAGAGACAAGCCCCTCAAATGAATACTGTCCCAAAAGGAGGAAGGGAGTTAGAGTTAGGGAGAAGGGATATTGGAAGAAAGAGAGCTTCCTGGGCTCAATGGGTGAAAGAGAACATTTTGGAGTGGAAAAAGTACTCTTGAAGAGAAAATGAGAAGAGCATAAGAAAAAATATGAAAGAACAAAGACAGCCTTTTGTTTATCTTGTTTTGTGTTTCTGCAGCTGGGGTGAAGCTGAGTTCCTTGAAAGTGCGTGAAATGAGAAAAGCAGTGCAGACCCTTGAAGCAAATTAAATAACTGGCGGGAGAAAAGCTCCAGATGAAGAATGTCATTAAGGAATTCAGTGTCAGCAGATGGAACTGGTCTAGATTCTAGAAGAATCTAGAAATATATTTTTTTTCCAAGGAATAGGAATAGATAAATATAATCATTATTTAAGTAGAAAGTAGCATAATTTTGTACTTCTCTAGATAATTTCATTTTTTTTCTAAAGTAATCAGCTATTTAAATGACCACATATTGAGAAGTGTGTAAAGGGTTTGAATAGAGCTTTAAGTGAACACTTTATTATTGGAAATGAGAGCTAAGAGGAGGAACTATGAAAGTTTGTACCAGTTAAGGATTTGCCTGACACCTCTTATGGTGTGAATGTTCTTCATTCTGAAGATGGCAAAAGATCAGCTCAGAGATGTGTGAGCTCAAGTCAGAAAACTCTACCCTCAATGCATGCAACTGTAAAAACTATCCGACAAAAAAAGTTTTTATGTTCTGTGTATTGATTGTTATTTCTGTCTAATCCAGGAGTCCAAAAAAGGGTGAAATCCTTGAAGACAGTCTTGCAGTGAAGAATTCATTATCTCAGTAGTTGAGAGTTTTTTGGTCCTTTCTTCAACAGAAGAAGATCAGGTCAGAAAGTGATGGGTATGTTTACAGAGTTTCTTTCGAATTTACTATTGTCAAATGTAAATATTTTAGTTTTGTGTAGTCAAAAATATGTTTTGGATGAAGAAATTGTAGAAAAGATGAATGCAGCAATTCTATGTAAATGAAATGCATTCCACAAGTTCTATTAAAAGAATCATTTTAAAAATTCAAAAGAAACTAATGGAAGATTGTAAAACTATATTTTTGGAAACCAAAACGAATGTAATAGAAGCAGATGCTTCCATGGAATACACAACTTACTGCTTCAGATATCCAAATAGCAATGCAGTAAAAGGATTGTGTTCCTGGAATTATGAGATGCACATGAAATGTTTTTAAGAGGCCTAAATTAATTAAAGATTAAGTCATGCTCAGTGCAGATGTTTATTCTAGATCATCTGTGCCTAGATTTCTCAGCTATTAGGTATCTTGGATGCTGTTAATCCTATTCTGCATCTAATTTCCACAGCATAATAGTAGTCTCATCCTAGAGATATTAGACATCTTTCCTCAATTGTTTCATAATACGCAGTTCCAGCAGCTTGGTGTATATACACTTGCACAGAGATGAAGCATCACCTCTTACGGTGGGAACAGGGATACAGGCTAATGCTCATTGTACAGAAACCTGCTGTGTCATTTTGCCTCAGGAAGGCAGGCAATGGTACAGTTGAGGTGTAGAGTTTACAAGCCATAGGACCTGATTACGTGGTCGGCAAAAGGCGCAACACAGGGTTTGGCAAGAAATGTCGTTCACTATGTAATAATTACCCAATGCTAGCTAGATACCTCACTTCAAATACCTTTGGAAGGTAGAGCCAAATCCTAGAATAATTTACAATTTTCAGTGCAGATTCCAAAACAACATGTTTGTGAGAAAATCAGACATAGTTAAAGGTTAGACAATTACACAGACACCTTAGAGACATATGAAACAGCACTACTCTCTCACCTGAATTAACAACTGAATTAACAAAATGATTTTGTTACCCCCCAGGGCAATAAAAATACAGTGTGTGCTGAAAATACTTAGCTGTAGAATGGAATTTAAATGCCACATTTTTTTAAAAAAAACCTGTCAGAAAGGAGAGCTAGTAAAAGGTTAGAGGGGAAAATTAAAACTCTTCAGTCGTGTGGGTTGAAGAGTAATGATGATTTTCTCACTGTAGAATATACTACAGAACAATTATTCACCTATATCCCCCAGGATAATTTGTACCTTAGTGATTTTTGTTTTTTCCTTTTTTTTTTAACCTAGAATTAAATGCTAGATTTTACTCATCCTTACTTGGATTAGATAAACACTAAACAATCTTTCTCTTCCATGTGTTTTTATGGCATTTGAACCTGAGAGTTTGAACCTGAGAAAACCTTAGGTGCCCCAACCCCTCACAGTCACATTGTGAGATCTTACCAGGCCTCTGATTTTGCTCTCCTTGATGCAGGGAGTCAGTAGAAGAAGGCTTGAATGATAGCGCCGCACATTTCTTCAAGAAAGGGGACATAAATAAAGAAATCCAGGAATGACAATTTTACATGCTTTGAGATCAGAGTTACAGTAGGATAGAGTGCAAAATGAAAGCTAGAAAAATAGTAACAACAAAAAAATGTGTGAGACAGCCATTAACTTCTCTAATCACTGAGAATTATATTTCCTGGATCTGCATTTCGCCACCCACATAGCACAGAATGGTTTCCAAAGAACATTGTTATCTGGGAAGCAGTTTCTTTTTCAAAGTACGCATTACTGCTGTACTAGTCCTAAAGAACTTGTCTAGCAAGCACATCCTTTTCTTTTACATTGTTACTGTGAGAATTAGTTCAAAGACGTTTTCGTACTAGGGCCTGCAGGAAGAGAGTGGTTAACTGTTTTCAGTATACTGATGGCAAAATCACATTTTCAGGAAGGTGAAAACAAGAACTTTCTTTTCTTTCTCTGCTAAAATATTACTGAAGGTTATTAAAGACCTCAGCAATGAAACTTCTTCTGAAAAAAAGAGAATAGAGCTTCAAAGGGAATCGAAATACCTGATTGTAAGTAAATGAAGAAAATATGAAAATAATTGTAGATGTTGCAGCTGTTTGCATAGGCCCTTCATCTCCATGCAGAAGCAATGGTTTTATCTACATTGTCTGTATCTTTTGAGTGGAAACAGATAGGAATTGTGTTCTTTATTTGTTTTTAATGTCAGCTTGCAAATGACCTTCAGGACAGCATTCATTAATAACTTTCTATACTTTAAAGCAGTAAATCTTCTGTTATGCAGCAGATCTATACTGCACAGCGTACTGCTGGATCTGCTGGATTTCCCTCACTGTATATGAGGCAAGTTTAAGGCATTTGTTAGTGCAAATGAATCCAGCAATGTTGCCAAGAGGGGAAATACCATAAAATCTTTCATTTCTATTCAGAGAATCGATTAACCTAGTATCTGTAGTATCATAATCACGTTATGAAGATGAGTAGGTCACCATACACATGTTGAATGCATGGATTTGCTGTAGGGCCGTGAGTCTGTAGCCCATTCGCTGTCCCTTCTCCCCRTACTCCTGCCATAGATAACATTTGTTCTTCAGGTCACAGGAGGCTTGCACATGACTTGCACCTCATCACACTGCTTGCACCTCGCCTTTTATGTCTCCTTCAGCTTGGAGTTGTAGGTCTGGGGGGAAATGCAGCCACGAGACACTTGAAGTAGCAGTTTGATCTTTGTCAGTGAGATCGACTCAATTTAGAAGCATACTGTTGAGAGGTCAAATCTAGGCCGGAATATTTTAAAGGGCTGTCAGAACATTGTAAGCGGGAAAGACAGACATTGCAGCCACCAAGTGTTTGACTCCAGCAGAGAGTCTTGTAAATGGGGATGTTTAATAGACCGTGGAGAAGTTAAAAGGAAGGATTAGACAACTGGTGGGGTCAAGTGCACTTAAGTAACCATAACTGCATAGCGTAGTGCTGTAATTAAAATTGCTCCTTCACTCAATCTGTTGGCCTCAGCCTCAGAGACGTGCCTAGCACAGACATAATCTCAGTTCCAAGTGGCTTCTATTATTGGTCCAAATCATAAGAAAGCTTTAAAACTCATATATATGGTTAAATTTAAAAAGACAGGAGGGAGAAAATACCTTTATTATTAGGACTCTTGCATAAAAGTGTAACCACTCTCTACTCTGAAATTAAAGAATTTGTGATAGCTGTCTGGAAATCAAAACTCTTCAAAAAAAAGTCTCATTTTCTATTTTGCCATGTTTAAAATAACCATTTTTTTTCAATGAGCCTCTTTTTTTGAAAGTATTAGCATCAGAAATAATGTTTATCAGAAAGGTTTGGAAACAAAATGTCTGTGAAAACTATGGAGATTTTTTGGGTTTAAATTAAAAGGCCATTTTTGACTGAGGAATGTTTTTCTTGAATATTTTTATCATCTCTAGCAAACATACAAGAATTATATAACTCCATTAAATGCTTAGAATAATATTTCCAATGCGTATTTTGCTTGTTAAGTTAATGGAGTGTTTTCTTGCACACCAGGCCAGAATCACATGATGAAATTTGAACTGATTGCTCTAGGTTTACATTCTATTTGAGTATGTATTTTACTCAGGCATTTAGAAAGAAAGTAAATCTAATATTCAAAATATTGACTTTCTCTTTGAAAATGTTTTTTAAACAAATTACGAGAGTTGCTGCTCTGTGCTTTGTGACGGTCTTGCTAAGTTCATGCTCAGATTCACCTATATTTTTAAAGGGAGAGGAAGCTGAAAAATGCCCTCCTCACAGCAGCGACGGAAATGTGTGAAATTCTAGTCTTTAAATTATGGAGGAGAGAAAGATCCAAAATAGCACTTAACTGTTTCTTTCATATTATATTTCTTGTAGCTGGCATGTATAAATTCAGCTGGGATCCTGGCTTCTTAAAAACTCCTTTTCACATAAAAAACAGAAGTAACCTTACTTCCTCAAACGTCCTGGCCAGTCTTGCTCTTCTACAAACTGCCTTATACATGCATGCCTTTTACATGCAACTGTGTGGAGTGCAAGCAAACAGCTTATCCTCCTACCCTAACAAAGTGTTCTGGGAAACTGATCTTAGGACTGGATCTGAAGTCGACATGGAAACTGGTGGAGCTACAGTGGAGCCTGTTTAACAGCAATACAGGTCTTAGAGATGAACTAATGATGTTATACTACTAAGATTTTTTTTGCCCTTTTTTATACCAATGGCATAATCTAGTGACAACTAAGAAATACATAGACCTCCTTGGAATACAAGTAAAATGCCTCATAAAAACACCAGAGATGATTGGAATAAATTATGGGGGGGGGAGAGGGGAGATGGGGAAATTGCTTCTGGGGGGCTTCAAGAAGAGCATTTTTAGGTCTTTTGGACAAACGTCTATCAGGCCACAGGCCACCCTCTCTGGGTGATCCTACCCAGAGAAAGAGATGTGGATTTGATAATCACTCAAGAGCCATATGACTTGTTTGCCAGATGTCAGTAGTGACATTTCAGGTAATTTAATGTGAAGCTCTCAAATGACTTGTGAAAATCCTGAGCTGTCTTTTTGCCTGGATATTAAAGACCTGTATTTCTTGCCAGTATCAAGTGCAGAACACTGTTGTTCCAATATTTTGTCCCACAGAGGGATATATTCTGTTAGTACCATATGTTTTGAGGCTGGGCAAAGCATAAAAGCAAAATCATAAGGGGCTGTATTTCTGCCTAGTCCTTAGTGAGATCATGAAGAGTCTCACAAAATATAAATATAAGTCACTTTGCTATGTATTTTCATAACATTATTTTTGTGTTTAGCCTATTCTGAGCAATGCAGGCAGGAAGACAAAAAGATTGCCTTTCATCTTAAATCACTTGAACCGCTGCAGAGAGCACATCTCCTGTGCCTTTTCATTCCTGCAGAGTCTTTCCTAAGTTTGTGCAGCACCAGCACAGCAAGGCCCTGGTCCATGACTACCAGCTTCGGGCACTGCTGCAGTACGGATAATACACAGCAGTAACTTGCTGTGACAAAGCAGATCCACGCTGTATCAGTGATACCCTGAGAAACGCAGGCGAGGTTTCAAAGCAGGAATCAGAGTYGGCACGTGGCCAGGCTGCTGGAGCCGTGCGCTGCCTGCTGTGCAGCTCGCTGTTGCTCTCGGAGGGGAGCCGGTGGCACGTACTGAACGTGCGCTCGTGAGGCTGTTCGACCAGCCACTTCTGCCCTGCTTGTGCAAGCGGAAAGGATACTTCACACATAAAGCTGTCATCTGTTTGCTGACTGCATTGTCGTAAAAAGTTTCTTTTCAGCAGCAAAGTTCACCGGTTCAGGACTATAAACGCTGGAACCTAGCCATGATAAACTGGGCTCTCCAGGAGAAAGATATTTCAATAAAAAGCAATCCAAAATATCTTCAGGCCTAGAAATAAAACACATTTTATGTTCAAGCAAGCCTCTCTCACAAGTCTCTGTGCATCATGTCCAGGTAACTGCGGCTCCTCGCTCAAAGCCTGGTGTGGAGGARGACGTTTGCTGAGTCCAGTGAGGGTCGTGAGTCCTCGTGACCACCCTCAAGCTGGCTCCTCACAGCACAGCTGGCTCCATCCCCGCTGGCAAGTGTGGCCGAAAACTCCCAGCGTGGGCGGTAGAAAAGGGTGGAGCTGTCGGTCTCCCCAGCACAGCCGCATTTCTGTGCCGTAGTACGACTGCTGCCTGGACGTGGGTGCCGTGGGAGGGCGGGTGCTGCAGGTTGCTCCTGCAGCATCGTACCAGGCTGCAAATCCAAGCAGCTGGACAGAGTTTGCTAAGGAAAGATTTTACATTGTGTTGCCTAGAGGTAAATGTTCAAGCAACAGTTAAAATGGCCTAACAGCTCGTCCATTAGAAAACAGAGTTTTTTTCCATAGTTACTTCCCAGTCTTGGATATTCGGTCCTACTCACTGCAGAGATCCAAAACTGGCAGAAAAGGTCTCTTAGGTATTAGGCTGCCCTGTGTCCTTGGCACTAAATTCAGATAATTTTGAGAACAGTTCAGATCTTCTGGAAGGCTTTATTTTGTATTTCTTTCCATAAGAAAGCAGTTCTATTTTTAGGACTTGGCCCAAACTGTTGAACCCAGTGGTTTGAGTTTTACTGTTGTTGTTTTTCCTCTCTTCAATCAAAATGAAGTGGTTCTGGCTGATCTAAGCTGAGCAGTAGTGCTAGTTCTCTTAAAGTTATACTCAAGGAGGTTTTGTAAGTGTATCTGTGTGTCTATATATGCATGGAAATTTTCTTTCCATTTCCTGGAATAAAAGAGGTCTTTGCTTCCTCTAAGCCTCTGGTCTGTTGGTCTGTGCTTGTAAACGTCTCAACTAAGATGACTGATTTTATGGAACACTGTCAAGGGGGGACAGGCCTAAAATATAATATGCTATTAAAGTACATCTTACATTTGAGGCTTATCTCCCCAGGCTCTTCTGTTTTCTTTCTTGCCTCAGCTATAGGTCATGCATTGCCTGGTGTTTCAGTGGATAACAAGATTTGTCTTCAGCCTTTACAGATACCAGAAAACCCCATTATTATCACCTGTGGAAAATTAGAGAGCATAACTAAATCGTGCCAGACTGAAGCCAAAGATTCCCTCTCGCCTTTGGCTACAAGGCATGTGTATGTCTTGACTACCCAAGGGTGACATGCTTAGGCTAATTAGCTTCTTTAGCTATGCCGCTTTCAAAGCCCAAGGGATTATGGTTGATATGGAGAGCTACCCCTCTCTCTGCTTTGTACGCTGTGTAAGAAGTTGTTGTTTGCTCTCTCTTTGTCTCAGTCAGTCTGTCCTGCTGCTGCACAAGGTGTCTGAGCAGAGAGGAGAAGTGTCACAGCTTGCTGGCTTAGGAACTTCCCAAAGGAACCGGGAAGGGCAGGTCTGAGCTCTTCTTCTTTCTCTTCTCAAGTACAAAGTTGAAAACAGTCAGCCATTTCCTACCTAAGTGCAAAAGTCCACCAGATGACTCTGGGCTGTCCTGTCTTTGCAGAGCATGGCCAGACCCCTCTACTCTATGTTGTAGTTTGGGCTTTGGTTTGGTGAGAAGAAGGTGCCTTCTAACAGTTCAGAGTCAAACAGCTGAACCATGGAGGACAGAATTTAAAATCTAAGCCTGTCCTCAGGGTTTCCCTCATGCTAGCTAGAATGGTTTTCTCCTTGCTGTTAATTTCAGCAGCTCACAGGAAGTTTTCATCCCATGTAACCATCCCTGTATAACGTATGTGGTATCTAAGAGCCTACCCTATAGCAGTGCTGGTGGCTAGTTTCCTAAAGACCAGGCATCCTGGCAATGCTGCTGCTGAATCGCTTTCTGGGCATAGACTTTTGCTCTTGCTAACGAGTATACATTTAATGACCTTCCTTCCAGGCCTTAGGGGCATCCAAAAGGCTATTTTTTAACATTTGAGTGCTCTTACGTAAGTCATAACAAATTGTCAAACCATTTACAACCACTTCCAAATGTAAGTCTAGTGYCAGGTCTTAAATCCTATGGAAATTCATACGGAAATTCCTACGGCATTTATGTGGAGTTTATCATTTCTTGGGCCTGGGTTCTTTCTGCCTTTTGGCCCCAGATTCTGGAAGTTCAGAAATGTGTGAAGTTCAGAAGAAAATTTATTTTTTCTTTTATTTCCATTTTGCTTTCATTAAACAGTTCCAGCATTTTTTTCCTGAATCAGTCTGAATTTAATACAGATTCAAGAAACATTCATTCTGTTTTTTGTTTTATTTTATTTTTTTCGCACTAATTCGTCTGCCTACACTGTAACAATGCAACATGCACTTAACAAAGAAATTTGGATGAATTATTGTATAGTAACATATATTTTTGAAAGGACCACAGATGTTAGCTTCAGTTTCCTAGACAAATTCTAATACAAGAAATTACATTCTGTCTACTGCATTCCTCTGTCACTTCAATTAGTTACAGTATTCTTCCTCAATTTTTGCCCTATACTTTTGCATAGCTCTGTTGAGTACTGTTAAGTGTTTGTTGCCCACCATCACAGTAGTGACTTCATTATAGTGGCAATGATTAAAGTAATCCATTAGGTAAGTAAAAAATAGTCACATATTTTTGTGATATTTGCCATCAAAAATACCCATTAGTCCAAAACTCTTACAATAAGACATTTTTAACCAAGACTAGGTAGTACAATAGCTTGTGACATAAATCAGCAACACACTTAGCTAAAGTAACTTTCAGATGAGGAATGTCTGATGGTGACTTTAGTATAGCAATATAAAAGGATCACGGTGGGCCAGTAGTACTGATATCTTCAAACTGTGACCACCTTTTTACAACAGAAGCTGAGATGTTATAGTGGCAGGTGAGTTAGAGTATCATTTTCTTTCTCCAGTTACATCATATATACTCCACTTACATCATATATACTCTTCAGGTCTCCAAACTGAAGCAGAAATCTGGATGGGGTCAATGAAGGCTGCTCCTTTGCATGGTACTCTCAGGAGTGTAAGTCCTGCAATGCATGGGGAGAGTGGGAGAGCAGGATGGAAAGGTTATAATAATGTTACTTGGTCATAGTGGTTGAAACGGCCTGGTACATGATCACTAACTAAATCCAGGAAACTTTTCCACTACTCTCTGATAATCACAGCRTTTCACAGCTCCCTGTCAGAAGTAAGAGCCTTTTTTCCCTGCACATTTCAGCACGTTTATTCAGGAATGGTAGAATTGGGTCCTGTGAAGCCAATGTCGGAACACTATCTTTAGCTTTTCTTCACTATGCTACAGAAGGAAAAAAAAATCCCTTAATTTGCATGATGCTTTTTCTGGCAACTCTCAACATTAAGCACAGTCAGATTAATGAGCCAAAATCATTACTACTTGCTTCCTCTGAAATTATACTTGTTTATTTAATTTATCCTGCCCAGACTATTATATCCTGTGTTACTGGAAGGGATATCAGACCTGCTGATCATGCAGTGACTCTCTGGTCAAGGTTAGGGTTGTTCTCCCTTCCAGTTTCATCTACCAGCAGGTACAAAGTGTCCTCAGCCCTGAATGATGACTTTAATTTTTGATCTTTTCTTTTTTGCCCTACCAGTCCTCAGATTTGTTTAATAGCTGTCTTGTTTGTTTTGTTTGATATCTGATGTCATTATGTGCTTATGTTTGGAAGACTAGGAACACAGAGAGGAGAGCCAAAATTGCCCAGATTTATGTTTCATTGATCTAAATGATTGTTGTTGTTCCATGCCAGAAAAGAAATAGTGGCTTGTGCTTTCAAAAAAGAGCAAGCAAGGTAGGTTGGAGATGGTGGCTTTGGGAAAGGTGAAGGAAAGGACTCCAACTCTGAACCATCCAAACTTGTAAAAAGAAATAGCATTTTGATGGTTTTGACTAACAAAATTAGTAGACTCTAAATGAAGACTGCTTGCCACCAACTCAGCTGCTAGATGGTGAATGCTTACAGATGCTCCAGCCTTTCTGATAGTTTTGAATTCTTTTTTCTTTTTCCTGAAGGAGATCCAGAGTTCATAGTGGCCCTCCCACACATACTCTAAGGACTTCAAAATCCACCCCGAGGAACAGTTTTTAAACAGAACAAAGAAATAAGATTTTTCTTGAGTGTATATTCCATTTCAAAATGTTTATGACCTTTTGTTTAATCTATTCAGTTTGCGCATATTTTCTATTCAGCTACTTTGGACTGAAATTCAGGTCCTTGGAACATTTTCTTGTACTTAGATAATGCAAGAAAAACAAGTAAAAATATCATAAAGGAATTCTTTGTATTTTCTTGAAAAGCCCCATACACAGCCAATATTCTGTTTGTAAAGTTGGTAATCTTGATGTATGTGTCCTCAAGTTCCTTAGTATTCCTTGAAAGCTGTCTGCACTAATGGATTGTGCAACTGCATTGCTTCACAACATTAGATCCCTGAATCTCATAAATCAAATGCCATTTCAAATTTTCTCAATTGGGAGTTGTTCATCATAGAAATGTCTCATAACTAGCGCTGTCTCTAGCTCAAAAAAGAACACCTGGAACACAATACAATTTGGTTTGTGAAGGAAGGTRGTTTCAGTCTCGAAGGCGAAGGGGTAGCATTCTTTTTTCTTACATGTAGTGCTGCTGAAAGGAAAGTTCATTGTGTTGGGCACAAAAGTTTAAATAGTGTTTTGTGCTTCTTAATGCTGATTTTTCCTGGCAGCCTGTGTTGGTCAGGTAGTATGGTTAAATGCATACAAATGGATACAGGTAATCTCTTGGGATATTTGAATTCAGGGAAGAGCAAGTTCTGAACTCTGTAAATTTTCTAAGTTTTACCTTCCATGGATACCTTGAGGAGGAGGACTGCAGACCCTTGGAGGGCCACAGAAAGACTGAAGTACTTGAGGACACATCTGCCCCCACACAGCACATCTGAGGCAGTGCACTGGTGAGTGCTCCAACTTGGCTGCACTCAGGGGCATGTTGCAGGAGCAGAGACACAGCGCAGGTCCTGAGGGTGCAGCCGTTGATCATGACACGGTATAAATGAGGGCCTACATGATAGTACTGCTCCTGTTATCTCTGAATGCTGTTCATAGCATTACTGCTGTGACTTCGGGCATCTTTGCACCACTATATTATCATACTGGCATTTCTGAAAGCACTATTCCTCCTACAAAAGGATGAAACAAGTGGTTCCTAACTCTTGATGCACCAGGAAAATACATGTACTCATAAGCAGTTCATTCTGCTGGTCTGACTGAAGATATAAACTCTCCCGGCCACAGTAAAAATTTAATAAATATATGTGGAATAAAGTAGTAGAATAAACAATGAGCTAACAAAAATACACGAATTTGTAAAGATCACACTCTTACAAGGAGGTGTTGTTGTTGTGATCACCAGTGTTTTTAGTACAAAGAAGAGCTGTTTCCTCAGTGAAGCCAGTAGAAGTGACAACCTTTTTTGTTACCCCAATTATAGAAATAACTGGTTAGTGGGCATTAACTTTGTACCACTGAAGTGGCACAGGATACTGGGTTGTTGGCCAGCACTCACAAAGTGCAGGGAACCATCTCCAGTTGTGTCATAGTCGAAAGTGCTTGGTGCCAGGYCTGGTGACTCACTGTACGTCTATGTAGAGAGGTAGGAAATAGGGGAAAGGCTAAGGCAGAGGCTCCAGGGAGGCCAACAGTCAGGGGAAAAGCTGATCCACTGTATTCTGTTTCTCTGAGCTGTACTATTTTGGGGAAAAGTAAAATAAAAATATACCTGCTTTCTAAGCAAAGATTTCAGAACCTCTTGTCTGGAACTAGAGAAGGGTGGAGAGAAAAAAAGAGGGGGGAAATATCTTAAAAAGAGACCTTTGTGAATGCTTTTCGTATCAGTGTAACATTTCCCCTTTTGAGAGAGAAAACGTATCAAATGCACCRGTTTTTGGAGTAAAGGAAAAGGCCACCCATTGGGTTCCTGATCAGGTCTGATGACTTTCATTCGGCATGTCCTCTCAGCTTAACCTCTGGTCTCCGCACAGATATCCAGGAACTGTAGTGCGTGGCAAATCGGCCAGTTTTCCTCTCATGACAGATTGCTGTCTTCGTTCCTGCATGGTGTGTGGCTCTTGCTTATGCCTGCTGAAGTGCTCTGCCTATTTTGTTTGGCAGTAAAGGGCACAAATGCTCTGAACCTTGAGTTGTTCATGAGGGCTGCTAAGGGCTTTAAAATCTGCATGCTGGAGTCAGATTGGTGAATGTCTTTTTTCTTTTTCTTTTTTGGGTAAACTCTACATTATTTTTCAAGACGTTAGATCACTGCGTAGATCACTAGGTTGCTATATAACACATAACAGCCCCTGGGTGGAGTGTGGCTGCCTGAGTTCTTCATACAAAGAGGAGAAAGATTCACTTGAAATTTTGAAAAAAGTACCAGTTTCATCTAATAAACAAGGAGCCTGTAACCAAACAAGAGATTCCTTTGTCTTGCCAGTCTTGCTTCCTGTCACTCATAAAATGTTGACCTGCACTGCTTAATCATCTGAATGGGAGGCAGGAGAAAGAGGACACATGGGGTGAGTTTGGCTGGTATCAGAAAAGAAAAAAAAATCTTCATGCTCCATCAAAAAAAGGAGAAGAAGGAAAAGCCCAAACACCAAGTAGCCCATGTTGGAAAGGAGAATCGAGATACACTTTAAATCTGCAAGAAGTAGAGAGTCTGATGCTCAGTATACCAATAATTTTGCTCTTTGAACAGATCAGTGACACCAGGTAAATCAGGGAGCTGCGTGCAACACTCATAGTGTGTTGCAGGCATCAGTGAGGCTCYGTAAGGATTTGGCCTGGACAAGCTCTGTTATATGATGTCTTAAGAGAGAGCAGCTGGTCCACCAATATCTTCTGGGTGCCGTTGAGTGTTCTGGAAGAGGTGTGTCTGTGTACACCTGTGGCTCTGTGTCCACAGTTACAGTGCTGCAGATTCGGATCTGATCCTGAGCTCGGCTGTACTGCCCCGCTCTGGCGCAGCCATTCATAGTCTGCTCCATCTGCCCTCAAATTAGTTTTAAGAGCTCATTTGACTACCAAGTGTCATGGCATAGCAAGGAGGCGAGGCCAGCCACTCCTCCGGGAGGGAAGGCTTGGGAGGTGCTACACAGTGATGCTACATTGATTTTCCCAAAGGCAGAGGAATGGTCTTTTCCTGGCCTGATGGGCCTGTCTCAGGGCAATATGCTAATATCATTGCACAAAGTTGCTCTTGTATAGGCAGATCAAGACTGGAGGCTTCTTGTGCTTTGCTGAGCTCTGCGTTTTTCAGTCTGTACAAACTATTAGTTGCTTTCTGTCTCTCCTTTTACAGACATCTGGAGACGTCTTATGTTTGAGGTGTATTTTCAAAAGAGTATCCTCTTTCTAAAATATGCTTCACTACACTCTAAAAGAAGAGATAGGCCAAGTTTTTTTATTAGAAATGCTCAATATCAGATGGGACTTGAGAAAGCAATTGGCCTGATARTGGAATGGAAATGTTGCTTAAAAATAAATCCGTTTACAAAATGGAGATGGAGGGGGAGGGGGAATTAAGTTTAGAACTTAATTCCTCCATGCTCAACAGCCTCATTTACAGGAAGAATACAACAAATCTCTTGTTTTTGCAGCACAAGGGCTTTATACAGGTAAACATTTTGAGAATTTTGCCCGTAGTGTTTGCCTAGCTAGACCATAAAGAATTATTGTGAACTAGGGGGAGCTGATGACATTGCATAGCCCCGAAGAGCTCTCCATTCCTCTTGTGTCCATTCGCCCTAATGCCAGTAAGGGAGACCGCTGGAGTCATACTATTCCTGTGAAGCCATCCAGAACATTTATTCTGAGTACAGACACAGTGGTCTTCCATTTTGCAATTACAGAAACAAGAATATCCTGTCGAGCTACTCGCTTTCCTCCCTTCCCCACTGCCACCTCTTGGTATGGCTGTAGGGAATATAAATGGAACAGGAAATTTGACCACGTCCAGGATCAATGTCATTAAAGACACGTCTTGTTTTAAAATCTAATTTTACATAACTGCTCCGTTATATAATATGCTTTTGTTTGTCGTCTTGATTTTTATCGACGTAGTGTACATTCCCCTGGACCTTTTCATGAAGGAATGTTTATACCTGTGGGCAAGCGCTAATGGCAGTGAAAGGCTTGCATTCATGGGAACAGCATTTAGCAATTCATGGTTGCCAAGGTAAGCAGCAAAGGCATGCCCTCTGCCACTCCACTGCCTCTAAAAGAAACAGTCTCTAAGGTAACAGGCTAGCACCCCTTGGGGCCAAAAATCTTTAGCTTTTTAGACAGAAAAACACATTAAATAATACCAAGGAAAGCATTTTTTTTGTTCAGGCATTTTTTCTTCAGAACAGAAGAGGGGCTCAAAGTGTTCTATTTTTGGTTCTGCGCAGGAATGTAATTCAGATGTTGCCCAGCACATTGTGAGCTGAACACCCCTTTGACAGTTTAGTTTCAGGGACACATAGGACTAATGAGCCAAGGCATGACTGCAGTTGGAGGCTGGCGTCTCTCAGGCCTGTGACTGTTAYTCAAGTGAATAGGCAATTTCTCTGATTAGCCTGGAATTCACAGCATTATCTAGATACTTACTTGGCATGAGCTCTTTTTTTCCAGGACACAGCCGATGTGGGAGATAGAGTCACCTGAGGAAACAGTTTGCAGGGACAGCACTTGCTGGGCGCTGTTTGTGATGGAAGAGGAGAATGGGCTTCTCTTGACTTCCTTGTGCTCTCAAACCACTTGCCAACCTCTCTTTCTCTGCTGCAGCCAAAACGGAGAAGTAGGTGAGTCATCAAATCTTCCCAGTATAAGATTTTAATTGGAAGAACAAAGAAACACTGGAATGCTGTATCAAAAATTGAAAGCTGGCAAAAAGTGTAATACAACAGCTAGATGACCTTTCTGCTAATCTTGGTGCATCAGAAGTCCACTGCAGGCAGAAAAAGACTCTCTATACCCTCTGCAGGGCTTTCATATGACTCAAACATCAGTACTGGGTGTGAAGAAAAGTGAAATGAGCATTTTCTGAAATATTTTTTCTTCTAAATGACTTAAGCTGTTACAATTGCTTTACAATCATAAAGTGACAATTCATGGACAGTGACAAAGTAATACAGGGCATGTTTTTTGTAGTATGTCTTTTAGCATCTGGCCTAGTTACTGCAGCTGTAACAAAGGCCTTAAAGGCTTTGAGAAGGAATATGTTTCCTGGAGTCCTTTCGCAACTTTTTCAACTGACTTGATGTTGACATTAATATAGATTTTTTTTAAGCATAAAGGCAGGCTGATAATCTGACCTTACTATATTTTCAAATGTGCAACACATCTTGCATTTCAATGAGTCTTTGGGAATAAATGCCATTTTACTGATCTGGCTTTTAACTGTAACAGCACTGAGTGATACCAGTTGATGATGAGTTGCCCAACTACTTTCAGTCTGACAGAAAGAATACTGCCCTGACTACTTTCAAGGAAAGGACATACACTGCCAATTCCCTTCTTCACTTATTTCCACTTCATATTCTACAAACTAAAGAAACTGCAAAATAAATATGCACTTTCTAAAAAACATATATATWTTTTTAACTATGGCTAAGGGTAGAAACATAATGCCACAAAGTATATTGAACAGGAAAACATGCATTTGTCATATCATCCACCCTCAATGTGATCATTTGCCATCATGCAAAAGCTGCAAAGTCAAGAGTAATCTAAGAAATACCCTTTTTAAGTTCAGACCCTTATCCCGTATACATTTTGATGTAATGCGCAATGACATACTGTTATGCAGGAGCAGTAGTCCTGTTCCCTTTGCAATGCAGTTTGGCTGGGGTTCACTACCTAAGCAGAAATTCAGTATTTGTTCATTGCATGTCTCACTTTATGCAGGTCTCAGATTTACAAATGGACTTAAAAATCTGTTCAGGGGGAATAGAGATACACAATCATCAGAGTAAGGAATGAGAAAGTCTGTTTTCGAGGGCCGTGTCTGTAGACATCTAAGCAGCCATCACAAAGTGTACCTGTACACCTTCAGCATTGCTGCTGTGCCTGCCTAGAGGGCTCACCAGTTTGATAATAAGAGTCTCTTTCTGCTATTGGGAATTTGGAAACTAAGCAGCCCTGTGCCTAAATACATTAAGGAGCTGGGTGTTGTAAGCAGTAGCTTAGCATGCCTAGCACATGCCCATGGCACTGAGTCCAGCAGTCACAGCTGCTTCCAGTCAAAACATGACTAAGCTGTGAAATGAGACTGGTCAAGAAAACAATAGTACCAGGTCTCTAAGTTCTTGCATGTTCTCAGGTTGAAATGTGGTTCTCATGTGGCTGAGACTTTTCAAATCAGTTCAACTTGGGGAAGATACATAATATGTAAAATTTCCAATTAGTGGTAGAGTATAAGTAGCAGAACATACATTACTGAAATGTGAAATTTAGGCTACTTCAACAATGGAGAGCAGTATTACATTCATCTGTAAACAAGTAAATAATAAGAATTAGGGACCGATTTTTAAAAATGCTGGCTTCATTTTACTTCCCTACACTGCTATTTTTGTTGATTCCACATAGTTCATTCTACTCTGGAGAGTCCACTCTGTATCTCTAATTACAAAATATTATTTGTTATCTAGACCATCATTAGTAGCTGTGTACTCTGACCTACCTTTTTCAGAAAACCGTGTTATTACACTGAAAATATAGAAAATCTTGTGAAAAAAAAAATTGCTCACGCTTGACAATGTGGTTTACAAGGTCTATCTTTCAAGTACTGCAAAATACTTCCATTCCTATGTTTCAAAGCTGAAAATATGCAACTGTCATTTGCTTAACAGTTCTTAACTACAGCTGGAAAAATGTATTAGTTCATCTAATTTACTTGACTTCACATCTGTCTTTCTTGCCAGTCTATTTATTTGTACATCTGCGGATGCTTAAGGAAGTGTATGCATGCATTTAGATAGATTTTTATATAGAAATATACACATAAACTGAAATCTCAAGGGCTGATCTAAAATTCAGCAAGGTCACTGGACAGACTTCCAGCTACGCATCAGTCCATCACTCTGGAACTCCGACCAGGACTTTTCCTTGCAATATGCTCTCTGGATTTCAGCAGCTGCTACCAGACTAGGGACAGGGACTGAACTAACGAGACTTCTTTTCTCCTTTCAGGATTCATTTAGCAAAAAGGTGGCTAATGATAGAATCTCAAACAATCAGTGTTTTGTACAACACCTGGATCCTGGAGCTTTTTTTTTTATTCTACCTATAACATTTGAATTTAGCCAATGTCCAAATATTTTTGTACTAAAGAGCTAGCAACTTTACTTAAATAATTTGTGTTTTCTCTTCAGACATACATCAGAGAGGCCAGGCTCTTACTCAAACCTTATCTGAGTCAAACCTCTTGACACTGCAGAATTGCACTGGAAATAATATAAGACTTTCTTAACAGATTTTCAATATTTGTGCTTCTGGTCATGGTTGGCATGACGACAATTTCAGTTTTTCTTCTGAAATGTTGACAGTTATTTCCATGTCATTCCCAGATCTAGAAGCACAAAGGCATAGAAAAACATTTGTAAAAAAGGAACCTGCCATAGCCTTTCAGGAAGCAAGGCAAGCTTTGCATAGTACTGATTCTAAGAATAGGCAAAAGTATTTTATTTCCCTTGGACTACTTTTCCCATCCTTACCTTAGCATTTGACATGAATCTGAAGATATTATAACCCAGCCCTCCTACATGAATACAGGCAAATGTGCTGATGCCTGTTGATATATGTATTAGCAAAACGAAAATAATGGAGCAACCAAGGGGTGATTTACTGTATTTGCTAGATAATAGTAGGTATTCATGAATAGGGAGAAAAGTCCCTCAGAGCTATGTGTTTAGATTAAAGTCTAATGTTCTTCTGAATTATTTCTCAAAAAATAATGGCCAAGACCATGCTTTTTTTTTTTTGTCTCGTGGCTTAAAAAAATACTCTATTTACAACTAAAATATAATTTTTCTCTTTATCCCAGAGATTATATGTGTGGTTGATGTAAGAAGCTAGTCATCTTATCCTTGTGCATTATCACTTATTCCTGCATAAATATCATGCCTAGAAGATGATCATCTTATCCCTGTACCTAGTATAAATAAAATGTCCATCTGGAATACATGATTTGCACCTTGTGGTGCTTAGCTATAATTTGTGCTTCGTAAGAGCTCCCCCATTTTTATATTAATGTCATACTGAACTAGGACAAGTTTAATGGTGATGCTACGTGAGCCAGGAAGAACCTTACCTTACTTTCAAACCTAGAAACAGTTCACTGACCTGACAACTAAAATAATCAGCATCATTTACTTGTAAACTGAGCAAGTGATGAGAAGTCACTGAAAGACAGTAAACATGAACCATTCTTGAAATGCTAGCCAGGCTTTAAATACCATTTTGAAAACATTCAGAAAACTATTTCTATTGACACTTATGGGACTCCTGCAGAACTAGTCAGTGAAAATACAATGAAAATTGTAATATTTACATAATCTCTCTCTMTATATATAAAAGAAACTCAAGTCCCACCAGGATCACATGTCAAAAAGAAATAGGAATAAACAAAATCATTGATACACAGATTGGTTGATTTTTTCACCTTGATAAAAAAATGAAATCATTGATATACACATATATACAGCTACAGATAAACATGCAGAACTGAGAAGAAACTAATAATGTTTATCAAGACCCATTTCCCAAAATACTACTTGCAAGAAGGAGCTGAAGGTTTAACAGAAAGCAACTTTTTTTTTTTTTTTTTTTTAAGAACACGAATTAGATCTTCAAAAGACATAGAGAAAACTCTGAGAAAATTTTCTAGAGATAGAGTTCATCATAAAACGTACCTTGCTGCAAACAGAAACAGAGCCTAATACCATGTGCATGAAATTGTCAACACCTACATTTGCATGCTCACTTACCCAAAACACAGAATCTTCTCTGGAAAGGTGTCATCACTGTTACACGCAGTAACAGGATAGCTCCTGGCAAATCAGGGTACAAAAACTAGCTCAAGTGTTTGAGGGAGCAGAGATAATGATATACTACAGTTCTTAATTGTCCTCAGGATTATGTTTGCCAGGTCATCCAGAATTAATGGGAATACCTCTCAGTCCTCTGGGTATAAAACAGAAAACATTTCCTTTTGTTCAGAATCTGCTAGCTATAAAAAAGTCAAAATTTCCTTTCCTAATATTCAATGCAAATTACGACTGATATAGAGGTAATAGAATAAGCTTCATTAATCCTATTTACATAGACATAATATTAACCAAAGTSTGTTTTTCTTGTAGCCATACTGATAACTTTACATTAGTCTTATTTTCGGCAAAGTACACGTCTGAGGGACTCATCAGCTGTACAGATGTATCAAGGTTCAAAAAATAATCATACTTGAATTTAAAAATGTCTGTTCTGGGAAATGAGGAAGCTGAAGTTAATCTAACCCAGAATCCTTAACAGTTGCTTACATCTCCCACAACACTGGCAGAAACAGAAGAAAAATGCATTTTGGAAGCTTCACATACAATTCGGCCACCCTAGATTTTCCACTATGGGAATAACTGAGCTAACTTTGAAGTTTATTGGTTAATTCCTTATATTTTAAACAGAGGTGACAGCCATGAGTATTGGCCTAACTAYGGCCTTGTTCATCCAGGAGCTGGCTAATGCCTATGGCCACTGATCAACTGCCACTGTCGTCTTGCAACTTGCAAAGTTATAACACTTTACTACATAGACAAGATAGAAGCGATCAAACTCCTTAACAGAGCTTATTTAACCAGGTATCTTACATCCTCCTGCTCCCTTACTACACTACAGCATATCTGAGCACTCTCTGGCACTTTCTTTTTGCAGCTTTCCCAGCTCCCTGTGCTGTTTCAGTCTCCAGGACATGTTGCCTCCATTCTCCTGGCACACATCTGTCCCCACACACGTTTGTCTCCTTACAAGCTGATCTACCCAAGCTGTCTGAGCGCAGTGTTTGCTCCATGCGGTGAGACGAATGTGGTTTTGGCACCATGTTAAAAGTGGGGATAGAAATCTGCCTGAGAGGGATTGTACTTTTGAGAAAAATAGCGGATGGACACACCTCAGTTTGGGGTCAGATGAGCATATCATGATCTGTTTACAAGAACTTGGTTGCACTGATGTACAACATATGTTGCAATATAGTGCCTTAGGGAAAGAGTCAGGGGACCAGTYCTACATGAAACTAACCCACAAATTCTTGGTGAGTATCTGGTTAGAAAGTAGTGCTTTCTAAAAGGATCTGGGGCTATTTAGCTGGTACAACACAAAACAACTGTGAATAAAAATATGATGATTTTGCAACATCAACGAAGAGAAAAGGTGAAATTTTAAATTGTAGGTTATATTAAGAGGAATGTGGTTTGTAAGACAGTAAAGCAAGAGGGAATTATTTTACTCTACTTGGCTCTTGGTTATAATAGTGAGATAAGTTTTGGACTGAGAGTCTGGAAGAGAACAGTAGAAATTATAACAACATTAGAAAACATGACCTAGAGGAGAGGATAAATGAACTGGGTTTGTTTAGTCTAGAAAGGAGAAGACTAGAGGGGACATGTTAACATAATCCTCCAATGTATAAAGTGTTGTTATAAAGAGGACAGTGTTCGTTTGTTCTCCGTTTCTCTCTGAGAACAGAACAAGATGATATCTACTTACCAATCAGCAAAAAGAGAAGTTAGACTTTAAGTAAAAATATTGTATTAGGATACTGACATACTGGAACAGATGCCAAAAAGAAGCTGTGGAATATCCTCCATTCAAGGGTTTTTGAGAACAGTCATAGGCAAACATCTGTCAGGAATGGTTTGTGTGAGCTTTATCCTGCTTCACTGATGGAAGATGGGCTGGAGGCTCTGTAGAGATTCATTCTAGCCATTTTGGAAGCCCTGTTTCTTCTACAGCTTAGGAGGACATTAACAACACATCGCTTGCTAACAAGTAGTTTATGTGCACAGTAAGTTTTGGACTAGATTTTTTAGAMATTTTGCACTGTTTTGTGATTATTACACTGATCTTTTCCTTTCTGCTTCATTTTTTGTAAATGTTTGCAATCATTTGAACTGACATAATTAAGTGTATAGGACTAAGCAATCAGAGCTACTCAGAACTTACCCAAATTATATAACTTTCTTTGCCAGAGTTACTATTACACAGACGTTAAATTTAACATCTGTTTACCTGGGAGTTCAAGATCCAGAAAGAGAAAGAATATGTCTTAGCTATTTTGGTTTAAACTCTTAAATCTACATCTCTTCTTTGTTAGTCATTTGGATTTTGTTAGAGAAAAGAAAATATTCCTAATAGCTAAGGAGCCTCCTCTTGTAAAATGATTCTAAAATTAAAATGGTTATAGCACCTGAGTGTATATGTGAATTCTTGTTAAGTGCCTTCAGTACACTTACTTAATTCAGAAATGGAAATGTGTACTGTATCTTTTTCTATAAAGTATCTGTAAGACTGAAGATGACTTCCAGTCAGTGTGAATTATACAGAGTGAGAAAATTCTTCTCTCTTTCGTATTGGTATTATATGGTCAACTTTAATAAGGTACACTGGGAAAAAATAAAATTAGAATTTGGGAAGATGTTTTTTGTTTTTCAGTGGGCTGAAAGTGCTTGGTTTGATTAGATAAGAGATGTAAATCCTAAAAGTGGCATGTTGTAGGTCAGGATTCACAGATTAGATGGGAGTTCAGTTGGTGCATGCCAGAGAGTTGGTACATTTGTAGTCTTGCATAAGAATCAATACMAAAGCACCTTTTCTCATGCTAACATCAACATGGGAATACAAAGTATGAGGACAAGCTTTATAATTAGCTTGAACTGATTGGACTAGGAAGCTTACAAAATGCTTGTCAGGTTTTTTAAAGACTTATCAGTAAGGTTTTCAGTATCAGCAAGGCAAAACTGTTAACCATTAAAGACAGATTTTAGTTTGCTAGGCTTTATCAGCAAACATATACTCCTGAATAAGTGTTTAGGCTTTACACCTTAGTTCATGATAAGAAACTTTCAAAAGGCCTCTGTATCTGCCTGCTTCCACTCACAGTGCAGTCAGTGGCAGACTTTGGTTTTAATGGGCCTTGTATAAGGCTGATGCAAGGGGTTTCCAAAAACTTATTTTTAGGGACTATTTTCACAAGTAATATTTTACACAAAATCCCATTGACTTTATTAGGAATTGGAATTTATTAGGAATTGTGCAATTTGATGCAGACCAGGCGAATGTGGAAATCAAAGAGATTGTTACCACTAACTTTGCTAAGCATAGAATCAGGCTCCTGAAGTTTTTGAAAATGTCAGGCCAAAAGTAATGTGACTGTGAGAGCAGGAGGCCTGTTAAAATGTCCCTCCTGATCTCTCATTCCCCACTCACCAAAGCACGTATCTGGAGGAAGGTAACTTCAACTTGTTTGTGTGATAACGACTGAAGTCAGAGTGACCCTAATTGGATAAAAGGACAATTAATGTGAGGAGGTCTTTTTCACCACAAATTCTAATCAACTCTTTCGATTTTGAGATGAAACCTCACACTTATTCTAGGGATAATTTGCTCCCAGAACTCATCAATTTGGCTTTTTCCTCTTTATGCAGTTTTTCTATGCTATTCTAGCAAAACTTRTGCCCTCAGGTACCTACACACAGACTCATATCATGCCCTTATTAAGCATTACTTTGATATCATGCTATAAAAACACTATTCCAGCAGGCTGAAATAATCTGAAAGATTACACACATAATAATTATGCTTAAGGTTCCACAAGGCCATTCGGTGGGCTCCAGAGGAGCAGCAGGTCGATTGCTACACAGTATAGCCATGAGCAGTTACCAAATGCAAGTTACCTTGTATCACCTGGTGTAGGATCCCTCCCTGGGAGCAAGCCTTTGGCAATATAGGTGTAGTCAGTGCTGCATAGGTAAAATTGAGAGTTCCTAAAACAGGGAAGAAATAGGGATATTCTTAAGAATTCTGACAAGAATCAGGAAGACAAGAGAGAAAAAAATATTTATAATCTACTCAAACAATAAAAGGAATGATGGACGAAAAGCACACTGGTTGGATAAGAAGCTCATTCTACTTCTGCCAATACTTCACTGCAATGTGCCACAGCCAGATCCCAAATAGGGATTTACTCTACCATAATTCCTGCATTTAATTACCAGTGAAATACTTTTATTGCCAGTGGTTAGCATCCAGCCTTTAAAATGCTGCACTATGTGCCTCATTTTTATACTAGTTAGTCAGAAAAATCATAGTTTAACTTTGTTTTGCAAGTATCTTTCCTCCTTGAGCAAACAGTCACACACAGAAGGCTCAGCCTTCTTTACTTCCCTGTGTCTGAATCCTCAGAGAGAGGAGAAGCAGAGYGGTTCTTCAAACTAGCACTAGGTTTCACTTCATAGATACTCTAGCAAGAACTGTACAGTTCTGGCAGGAAAAAAAAAAGAACAATTTATCTTTCTGTTCTTAAATCTCTTCTTCAGAAAAACAAAAGAACCTGGGAGATGAAAGACCTTGAGCTATAGAGTTACTATAGTCAGCATATTCCAGGAAGAGCAGAACCTCCTCAGCACACTGACTTATGCAGCATGCCAGAAACACAATAGTAAGCAACCACCTAGAGGTCCTCAGGAAGATGGAAAAAAATGCTATAAATGCAAAAGTCTTTGTCAAGAGCGTGTGCTTCCCAGACAGCTGTGAGAACCTTGTCTCAGTGTCAGCTGATGTGTGCCAGTCGTTATTGSTGGGAATATGTGCAGAAATGTAGGGCAAGAATTTTGTCAAATCTTTTCAGTCATGTATTTCATCTTCTACCAACTCATGTGGAATGATGCCACATGTTAGTTCATGATTTCTCACTTTGGCACAGATTTCATTTGAAGATTTGGGTGCTCTGCAGTTTGTGTGTCCCAATCATGTAGTTCTCAAGTAAAGGTAGTTTGTCTGAACAGATTTTGTAGATGCGCTGGCTAACTTACTGAACTCTCTAGCTTTCTTAGTAATAGATGTATACAGAAGGTAAGGATCTGCTGCAGACACTTAAGAAACCATATGCACTTGCACAAAACTGTAGATTTGAGGCTGTTCGTGTAAACATTTTGACCTCTAGAGGAAAAGCAGTGCAAAACATAGAAGTGGTATTGTTACAACATTTCATCCCCAGGACTGCTCATAAGAAGAATTGCAGCCTTAGGCTTCTTTTTGGTACATTCCACTCATTTAAAGTTTAGATTTTTTTTTAATATATATTGAGCAATGTCAAAATGTTGGGACAGCAAAAATGGAAAAGCTTCAAACCATTTCAAAGACAGCTGTAATCTTAAAAATTCAAGTGCTAAACTAAATAATTTTACAGACTTCTTGCTTTCCTTTAGGTTAGACATGTATGGTTACACGTACAACAGATGTCCTTAGCCACCACTTCATCTCCAAAATAGCAATATCATCCATTTATTTGAAGTCTGTTCTTAAAACCACTGGTTGTAAACAAAAGATAATAAATGACAGTTGTACAGGCACTCCCTATTTTGATTTCACTTGTAGAAATCTTACCTTGATTTCTATGCAGAATTTTATTTTTTTTAACACCACAGTCTTGTTCAGGAAGACTTTTCTTTCTCTTTGCTGACTGAACTCTGCAGAGTGCATGCATATRTGTGTTTGTGTATTAGGCACAGCAAAAAACTTTAAATGTATCTATGTTTTTGACAAATTACAGATGTCCATCAACATGATTGGAATAAGTGTGGCTCTAGAAACTCAAATGGAATAGGCCTACAAAGATCAGAAATAATACTGGGATAACAATCAGCTTTTCTATGCTTTGTAGACTAGCTTACCACATTTTATTTTTTAATTTAATTTAATTTACTCTAGAAACTCAAATGGAATAGGCCTACAAAGATCAGAAATAATACTGGGATAACAATCAGCTTTTCTATGCTTTGTAGACTAGCTTACCACATTTTATTTTTTAATTTAATTTAATTTAATTTAATTTAATTTAATTTAATTTAATTTCATTTCATTTAACTTCATTTCATTTTTAGCTGCTCGTATTTCTACAAGCAGGACTTCCAAACTCAGCAAAATAGCTGAGCTCAGTATCTAGTCTGGAGAAAGCAAATTGAGTTCAAATACGCGTATGTTCATTCAACCATCAAGGGATGATCTGTGCTGCCACTGTTTTCCTCGTGCCCTGGTCCTCACCTTGCTTGAACATATAGTGCGGAGCATCCTGAAAGAAAAGTCTCCATCCACTTCCCTGATATTGATAGAAAGGCAGCTTCACCTCCACCCATTTGATTCTTCACTTTCGTCAATAGCCATGAAATCACATCCACCTTTCCCCCACTCTTGCTSTGTCTTTGGACTTTAAGCCAGGTAAGAGCATGAGCTATAAATTGAAGTGAAATATACAGCTGGATAAATAAAGTGAGATGAAAGGGAAAAAAGGGGAAATGTGTTTCCTATCACAGAGTTTAAAAAACAGACTTGGCACACAAGGGGAAGAAACAAAACAGGAAACAAGGTTCTACTTATAAATTAAGCTTTTTCACCCTGAACCTTTTTAGATAGCCCAGAAGTAATAAGAAGGTGTATTTCTTGGACTGGAAAAGCAAGCATTCCAACTCTAAATGGCTTCCTGTTCAACACATTGAAAGCCAGAGACTGTTTTGGGGGGTTGGTTAGAAATATGTGTGAAGTATGCACTTTTACTTCAGGCCAAATCATATGTTTTTAATCTTCCCCCGTCCCTTCCCCCACCAAAAAAGAAAAAAGAAAAAAAGTGCAAAATGTGACCAGAGAGTTTTCTCCTTCACTGAGGAAATTCAGTGATTAGCCTTGAGTTAATTCACACTTCCCGCTAAAGATACTTAAAAAGGAACTGGTCAATGTCATTCTGTGCTGGCATTTGAGGCTGTTAAGCTGTAATGAGTAGATGCCTGTGAGAGCTCAAGGATTTGGCCCTACGCAAAGAGAGGGAAACAGCGAATATTTGAGGGTGTGAAATGTATTACAGCATTTTCCCCCATTGGTGTCAAACCTATAATTAACAAATTGTTGATCCATTTTCTTCTTCTACCACACCAGCCTCAAATATTATTTGGTACTGCATGTTCTTTGCAGAGCTTTAGGTTTTTTTTGTTTTTTAGGCCAAAAATGAAAATAACGCACATGGGAAAAAAGCATGGAGCACCATATGCCATGGATGCGCCAAGGAGAGAAGGTTTTCCAGTTCCTCACTGAAGCCACAGGGTATGTTTCGAAAAAAAAAAAAAAATCACTGAAGTATATCTTTTTTTACAACTAGTGGGAAGCAGAGTTACGTCTACCTAACCTGGGCCTGAATTTGTCCTTTCAATATAATTAGAGAAGTCTTACCAATTACTGCTTCTAGTAACATRTTTTTCTCCCAACTCCAAACAAACAGAAGACACATTAACGGTAGCCAACTATTTTCTCCTAACATWTTTTTTCATTGCACTGTTTCTGAGCAAAGTCAGAATCTGAACACTGTCCTGTTTCAGTATTTGAAGAATGCTATGTACCAAGTTCGGTCCAAGATGGTATGTTGTTGCTGAGACATTGRTCTTGTCTATTGATGTTATGCCACTTTGAATAAACCAGGCTGCACACTTTGTTCTGGTACTTTGTGTCTAATTTTACTAAAAATATTACCAGGTCTTTTTAACATGTATTTGGAGTTTCCACTTGAAGGAAATGTATCGTAGTAAGAGGTCTGTATCTCCAGCCTCRCCTATGTTAGTAGAATTCAGCCTGTGTTAACTTGCGCCAGATGGAGCAATTATTTTCCTTCAGCCTAGCCAATTGTAGTGTTCATATTAAGAAGTGCTGATGAAGATAGAACTGTTGATAAAGATTGTGGAAATTAATGAATCCTGATAGGTTCCACTGATGAGGAGTTCCTGGATCTCCACATGCTTCAAAATCACTATTGCAAACATTAGAAAGTATCTACTTTCTCATGGCAAGTTCTGTATCTGGAGATAGGCAGTGGCAACACTTCTTTCATCTCTGTGTCCCTATTTYCACTTCTAGTGGGGCAATGATGACAACACAAACCCACACACACAGCCTTGAGGAAGACAGGGGAGTAGGTATAGATGAGAGCTGGGAGGAGAACTCTGATTAATGGAAAAAAATAAGACTGGAYGGTACTGAGAATATCAGAGGCAACTTGGAAGAGAAAATTGGACCTAGTGACAAGTGGGAGAAAAATCAGTTCAATTTTATACAGAAATATTTTATTATGTTGATATTGCAGACAAAATATGTGCAGTGGAGATCAGAATAGAAATTAAAATTTCTGACAACAGGTGGCAAGAGAAAGAAAAGATGGAGTAGGCAACTGTTATCTCATACCTRGAAGGGTAAAAGCAAAGCAAGTGGGGTGGAGATTACTTCTGCTGGTCTGGAATACCAGAAACCTTTAAAAATCTACAAAACAGATCAGATGTAAATTGTGGCATACACTTTGTACTACATAGACACTTTACCTAGAATTAGTTATATTCTTTCTGTGATGTCATTCTGCTTTGTTTTTGTGATACCCTCAAGCTCTCTGCTTCAGTAAGTTTTGCTGTGATGTCTGCTTGATATCCTGAGGGGTAAGTAGGTCTCTTTTCATACATTTTCTGTTTGAGGGACTGCAAGAAAAATATAGCAATTACTAATTATTACTAAATATTTCTTCTTAGAATAAGTTATATTCAACTAATGATTTATAAACTACAAATAATGGCATGACTATAATAATATATATCATTTAGTCAAAAATAATAACTTTGATGTGAAGAGAAAGGAAAGGCCCTAGCCAATCAAGGATGCATACTTTTTCAGTACAAAAAATGAAGCAGAGCAGCCAGCTGTCCAGAATTTGGTGGAYAACCTCAAACTAATACATATAGTAGTTTACTTTCATATCTTGTCTTTTATRTTTGTATCATGCATATCGCACATGGTGCAACATTCCAACTAATTACCATGACATCTCTCTAAATTGTCAATAGGTCAAACACATAAAGACAACTTGCAAGYTGCTTCTGTTTGGGGAGTTTGCTAAATGCCCCAGATGCTTCTTAAACTCCTGAGTTGCACAAGCATGTTCTCTCTGAGTGAGTACTTCATGCCGTCTTACTACGCTTCGCTAAGACAACGGACTGAGGTGAGACTATAAAATCACTACATAAAATGTCTGATCTATAAACAAGGAGTTGTTAGCCCTTTTGCAATGGGGTATCTATGGCACTAGGTGTTAAAATGATTGAAGTTATGGCTTTGCCAAATAGATGGTAACAGGTCTCAGCTTTGCCTTTTCCAATATTCCACCAAGTTTCCCATGAATGTATGTATGTCAGCTATTTTTCTGATATATTAATCAATTATTGTCAAASTAGTATGAATTTTCAGGAAGGCAAATAAGTATGTCCCATAGAAAACAAACTGCAAGGTCCAAATTTTCAAAGTGGCATTGACACAAATGGAACTACAAGCTTCCAGTACTAATCAGTATCAACAGATTGAAAACCAAAGGCACAGTGTCTGGTCTAATAAATATATTTCTTGTACTTCTTTTTTTTYCCTTCTAAAATTGACTTCTGTGATGTGTCTTTCACTTGGGATAAAGGAAAGATCTGAAAAACACAATAAAGATACACATGAATTTTAAGAGTGAGTCATAAGAGTTACAGTATTTATTTCCCTTTTTGAAGAGAGTATGAGAGAATAAAAATGAGAGAGAGCATGACAGAAGAAAAAGAAAAAAGGAGAAAGGAAGAAAGAGAGAAAGAAAAACAAGAAAGATGATTGAGAACAGAAATCCAGCTAAATATGGAAAAGAAAGCCAAYGCAAAAGAGAGATTTCAGGGATAATTTATGGTAGTTTAAATCCCTGTTTCTTTTGCCAAGTAGAGAAATCCTAATCCTGTTACATGATCCTAATGTAGTTCAAAATGCTTCAGTGAATCATTGCCATTACCAATATGGGCAGAAATYTACTATATCGGCTTCCCAGACACTGAACACAGTGTTGGCAGAACTGACTGAATATGAGCCCAGTGAGTCAGATAGGCTGTTMCTTTTTTATCTCCAAGACACACAGCAGCAGTTCCAGCCATGTTGCCTTTGGAGCCACTGCCGAAGGCTGGGCAGCTGGTGGGGAAGAATCTGATTGCTGATTAATGGCACTGTAAGACTTAGATGGCAATTGGAAGAAGTCCCAGCAGGTAATGAGACTCTTATGGATGTCCTCTAGGTCATATAGGTCAAGTTCAAGAATCTAGGGAAAAAAATCAAAAAATAAAACTGTAGCTGTCGTTATAGCAACATACAGTTGCAGATATAATTATCTCAGTTGATGAGCTTTGTTTTGAAACTATTTTTTTTCATTTTCACAGTGATTCTCAGAATCATCTCACTGGAGCGTTCCACCTGTGACATTTTCCTTTACTGAGAGAATTTCAGACTTCATTCTTTTTGCTTGCTTGCCTCTAGCATACAGTACTTTCAGAGACAATTGTTCAAACAAAGTGTTTGTTTTGTGGAAGGGAATACCATACATTTGTTCTTTACATGATGAAAGTATATTTTGTTCTGTAGCAGAAAAGATTTTTTTTGATCTTTTTTTCTGTATCTCTGCTAATGAAATAGGTAGGACTGAAGATGTSTGTGACAGAAAGAAGTAGGGAATGCTCTCTGTGCTCAGGAGAAACACACCACTGTGAAAGCAGTGTAGAGGTGTTCTGAAGCTGCCGTGTGTACCGTGGAGTTGTTATAYGATTGCCTTCTGCCAAATGGCACGGGTGGATGAAATAACAGCCAGAGGCTCATGTTGCCCTTCAACATGGCAACRTGTTGAGGAGGCATCAGACGTTGTTTTCTCTAATTTTTCCATTCTTCTCTGCTTTCAACGTTCAGTCCTTTGAATCGTTTGAAAACTCCAAAAATCAAAACCAAATACTCACTGAGAAAGTCTGGTTATGTTGCATCCRTATCTAGCTAGAAAATTGCCAGCATTCCTTCCAGATGGACATATTACTGTGTRCTTGCCTTGTCCTTACACTTCTCCTCGGGAATCTGCTACTGTCTACAGTTAACAAGAGGATGCTAGGGAGATGGGGACTTTTCTCTGACCTAATATGTCTATCTTTTCTTTTGAGCAAATCTATTTATCAGAATCCATCCCTTCTCTGCTACTACAGTGTATARTGAAACAATCATCTCCCTTGGGCCACCTTCTAGTTATCTAGTTATCACCCCAACTTGTACAGGATACTGAGGCTCTACATGCTAGCAAAACACATTCAAAAATATTGGTCTCTAGTTCCAGTTTCTGTTTTAATCTGTGATGTGTTAACATCAAACCTATAGTACTTGTCTATCTGAGAGTTTGCCAGGAGAATCTTTTTTTTGGCAATACTTCTGTTCACTCCGTTGACCTGGATCATCCAGATTAAGTTGCCCTTCAGGAGTCTTCAGGCCCAAGGGCTGGATTCTTTGGAGAATTTAGACAGTCTATGATATAACCATCAATATAGCTCAGCCAAGGCTGTTTAATACACCCACATAGTAAATGCTTTTCAACACGGCCACAACGATATTGGCCTGTCACATTTCTGATGAACAGCTAGATTTGTCTACTGCAGAGAAAGCTGCGTCACGTATTGTCTTAATACCTAGGTGCTGTGACAAGCAGCTGAAATAGTTTTTCATTTTGTACAGTGCAACTTTGAGCATTTCTCYTCACAGGAATGTGGATAAAAGGAAGACTAGCTAACTAATTAACACASATAGATAGTGTTTCTGTTCACTTACCAGAACTATTTGTACAAAGCCATCAGAATCTGACCTGTTGCATCTTTGCTTCTGGAGGTGAAATACTGAAGAATATTAACAAATTGTTAATAAACATCATGTACATGTTGTTTATGACCACCTGCTCAGACTCGTCATATTTCCAGGTAGGATCTACCATGACAGAAACAGATTAAAAAATATAGCGTGAAACTTGAGAGTGTTATACTGCAAGGATAACCAACAGGTAGGCCAGCAACAGACTAATGGGAAATATATTGCAAGCTCCTGCAGAAATTTCTTCCTTAGTATGAACAAATTTCTGAAAGAATGGTTTAACACTGATAGAATGATTTAACCTTTCAARAGTGGTTGCTTGACTTTTATCTAATGGTAGATACTAGGGCTCTGAGTGTATTGATTGCCCTGGCCAGTCTGTAACCAATCAGTGACTCCTGGTAACCCTTCTTTTCCCCCTAGGGCATCCCTCAGATGCTTTCAGGGCCTTGACAGTAATTAAACCACATTTGAAGGGTGAGGCCCATCTAGGTCATCATTTACAAATGACATTTAGTGTTCATTGACCATCAAGCTTTTCCAGGAACCTTCCTAAGTGTAAATAGGCAGATTTCTCTTTCTCTCTGTCACACATATACAGAAAGACACAGACATGAAATAATCTAGATTAATTTCAGAAATACCCACATGTCACTGACTGTGCTGGAGGGCAGTATCAACATAAAGCTGATACCATGGATGTTACTACATTTGCACCCTTGCATTACTTGAAAAGTGCTCTAATCTGGTAATTCAAGAATGGGAACTGAGATATTTTAGGCAGTTGGTTGTTAAAATACAATATATTCATAATAGATTAGCTAATCAGCATCTTATCAAAAAAAGGGGCTGAAGATTTGCCTTATTGATTAATTCCACTTGTCTGTGGAAATGCTTCTGAGCCATGCTGAGCAATTCTGTCAAAAGGCCTCAAGAGTGGAAAGATGAACACAGAAAGAGTAGGAAAGACAGAAAACATGGAACATAGAACCTGTCCTTTAGTTATGCTAGGAACTCTTTCTCCTTTCTGTATTGTACATACAGAAAGCAGCTGATGTGATATGTTCTGCAAATAGATACAAATGCATACACACAGAGCTAGGAACATCTTGTACACATATATAAGTCCGTACTTGGCAGGTGTCTAGCCGTAGTCATATTTCCCAACAAAAATTACATTTTCAAAAGAGTAATTAAAGAGACAACAGAAGAAAGACTACTTCCCACAGACCTAGAGTATTAAATGTTATGTTAATTTTCTTCTCACGTAACTAATCCTACATCACTTCAAGTACTGTTTACATAAAATATCTAGGAAAGTTACGGTGAATTGTGTGGTTTATTGGATGGGTGCAGATAGACTTGAATAACTGTTTTTGTCCTCCAAGATGGCCAGCCAGTTCTGAACTGAAGGCTGTACAGACATAAAAATGTAGCATGCTGTTCAAGCTAGCATATCCTGTGAAAAGGTTGCAGGAAGACCCAATTAGCAGTTTAGTTTGCCAGGGAGAATGGCCTGTGGCACACCATTTGTTTTATTTCTATGGTAAAGCATTTCTATGGCAGGCCATCACCTTGAGAACTATGAATACCAGCAAGTCTGCTACTCCTGTGGCAAACAGCATTCAGCTTCCTCCTACTGCCATTGGACCATGTTTCAAGCTTACAGCACAATTTCTAATTTCAACATCAATACCAGATGTGGCCAGAACCACAGAGATATAGACAGTATATGTTTCTGTACACTCTGATTCAATGTATCTGGTTGCAGAGTTCAAATTTTGCTTATTCTATGAAAATTGGTCATTGTACAGATGTCTGCGAACTGTCTTTTCAAAACAGCAATATGTGGGAAAATGTCTGCTTTTGGTAGAAATCTATCTATCTATTGATCTGGGGATCTTTTATCTATCTAGAGGACAGCTACGTTAGTTACGGAAAGGCAGAATGCCAAGAATCAAAATAAATTAGTTTTGAGCAGAGAAACATAGTTGATCTTTGTGTTCAAATCTCACTCAAAGGTACACTCTTCTACGACCCTCTGGCTCCAGTAAAACACCAGATCTCCTCTCCAAGTAAGAAGGCGGTGGTGTTACCTGATGGGGTTTAACCAGACAGGTAAACCTACAGAGGGAAACAGGAGCAGGAAACCTACCCATAGTGACTTGTTCATGGTATTATGATAACATTTCTGTTTCCATTGCAGGTCAAAATATTTTAATATTTTAATATTTTTTCTAATTTGTAACCAGATTTTCTGTGAGCAGACTTTGCTTCCTTTCTTTCTCTCCAACCTCAACTTTCTCTAAAGCTTTTTTCTGTTTGTGCTTGTTTAATGCAGTATAAGGGTAGGCAGTGGAAAAGCATCAAGTAGACCTGTACAGATTTGATCTTGGCAAAAACATGGATATTATCATTTTTTTCTGGTAACAATATGCTTTAGCACGCACATAGCAGTTTCAAAGGAAGCCAGATACCAGCATGGAAACTGTGGGATGTAACACTTTCCAAGTCATAGAAGTGCCTTTGAGATGAAATGACAAGCCAGAACAGGAGAATTTTTTAATTCATTTTAATAGGAAGAAGAGGGGTCTYCTGAGGGACAAAGTGCAGCAGCTAAAAGATTATATATGAAAAAAACTCAAAAATAGTATTATTGGGAAAAGTGAGGATTAATTAATCTGTTTTCATATTTGAAGATTAAAACAAATGACATTTTGATATCCTCAGCTTCCTTTTTCTAAGAAATTACCGAGACTAYTTTAGGCACATGGCATTATGGTTCTCAGATATTTCCCAAGATTGAGGGAATTCCCAGGTAGGATAGGTAACCTGATTCCCAGGTTACCTATCAACTGTTAAAGCTAATGCTTCTCTTGGCAGCGAACTTAACTGTCAAAATTTGGTCCTGACTGTGGTCAGTGAGAKTCTTTTGGTTGATCAAAATGCATTGCTCAGTGGAAGAAGTCTGGTGTAGTAGGCAGGAAGGCAGGTAGGGACTGGCCCCTCTTGCTGTAGCTTGCTTACTTTTGGTCTTTCTGAGGACGTGTAAACTTCTCAAAGTGGATAGATATTCTGAGGACATGCAAGCTGCTCAAAGTGGATACGTACTGCACTGTCTGAAATAGTTTCCCTGTTACTGGGCCCCAGATGAAAAAAGACACAATATAAAAAGTGCATTATAAAAAGAACCAAATATTGTTCTGTTCCTGTGGTGAATGGGCGTGAATGAGCTCAAAGTGCTGTGCTGTTGCTTTTGTAGACCTCTGAGTAGAGATCACTGTTTATAAAAACAAACAAATAAACAAAGAGTTAACTAACTCCCCTGCTAAAGAGGGAACATTATACAACAAGGAATTCAACACTCAATGGCTCAGGAAGACGGAGAGAGGGAGCATGAGAGGATGGGCTAGCAGGTTGCAGCACTGTTTCTGTGTTTTACTCAGTATTTGTGTAAAGTGTATTCACCTTTTTGATCGTTGATCAGAAGATGGAGAAAAGCAGGTACCAAGGTTCAATCTGTCCATCTGACCAGCTCTAGGCAGCTACAAGAGCTGGAATACAGGYTGATTTGTGTTTGAGTCTCAGGTGCTCAGCTCTGATCTGGTAAAAAGGGATCTGGAGATCTAAGCTTTTGGACACAGGCCTAAAAATGAGATGTTCCAATGTACGTCCTTCAAGAACTTACCTCTGCTCTTGGATCTAATGTCTAATTTGACCCATCCACTCTGTGTACATCCTGTGTTTTAGTTTGACCCTACATCTACTCTTCTTAAACCCTGCTCTGCCACTCCTGCTGCCTTAATGGATTATTTTTACTTTGACCTATGACCTTCAGCAAGCAAGTATTTTTGGTTGGATAGCGTTCTGTATCAAAACATATTTTTCTTTTGGGGGAAAAAAATAACAGGAAGGAATYTGTAATTCTTTCTAATATCTCTTCCCCTTAAGTGGTCACTTACAGGGTAAAATGTCTACAGAACCAAGAGTTCTGTTAATGGGACATTGACACAGAATAAACATTTCTGCACAGTATTCCTGTACTGCAAACCATTCCCCATTAATAATGTTTATTCTAAATTGAGCATAAAGTTATAAACAGAGAGCATACCAGTAAGTGTCTATTAATATAGGGTCAGATTCTACAACACTTGCCAAGTCCAAAAAGTGCTTGCTTGCACCAGCAAGTTCTGTTTAAGGTGATGGTGCTTTAATACMTTTCTGGCTGCATAATCTAGCCAACATTTAGGGGTGTAACAACATTTTTTATAGCACTGGTAAGATGATAAATGCACTTTATGGAAAAAATTTTAAGCTCTTTAAGAAAGTGATAGCCAATGTCATAAATAGCATTCTTTCCATGTCCTTCTTACAATGATGTTGGGTGGGCTCTTGCAGTGAAATGCTTGCCTGTATTTCCTGTTCAACATTCTTTTTTCAGGGGGTTATCTGCTACCTACAGATAGTTGGAGCAGAACAGTGTCGTGGAGTGTTAAGATTTTTTTCTATCTCAGAAGACTGACATTGGATTTAAGTTGAAAACTAAAGTACCTGTTGAAGGTGGTCAAATACTTCTTTTAGACATTCATTCATATATTAAAACTACACTTAGCAGCAATTAGCAAAATCTTCATTTACCCTGAAAAGTAGTGAGTGTGGACTGGATGGATAAGGGTTAGGGAGTGTTATTTTTTCAGGCTTTTWACTATGTAAGAAATCTAGTTTCAACAATGATACATCATGTGTTAATACCAAATAGGGTCTTGAGTATTATGTAAATAAATGGACTCTGAGTATCTATTTCAATTAACTCTGTTTAACTGAGGGCTCTCAGTGCCTCTCCGAAGATCATGCATGAAGCTGAGAGCTCAGTCACACCGCTACAAAAGCCATGCTGCTGTCCAGCTCCCGCAGCAGTGTTCTGATAACTATCCTAAGCGTGTTTGTCGTTCATTTTGTTCCCATATATTCTTCTGTCACTGCTGCTCTTTAATTTAAGTCTTCTTCCTTGGTGCATTGTGTTTGTAGAGAACAGAAAAATACTCTCTGCGCATTGACATGCCAAACTAAACAAACCATACTAATTTACCTTCCACRTAGATTTTTTGATGATCCTGATCTTTTGTAGAAGTCCTTCCGTATTTCRTCTTCACTGAATATAGGCAACTATAATTATATAACTCACTATACTTCTAAACAATAAACCAGATGGACTCTCACCTGCAGAAAAGGTTTTAAGGAAATTTCTACTGCTCTTAACCTCATCGCATTAGCCCTAGAGATCTTTTTAAATGCTTTGATAAGACTCTCTAGTTCCACTTCTCATCTACCTGCTTGAAACTAGCATTTCTAGGGTTATTCTTTTCTATTGCCCTTATGCTTGGGGACCCCAGCTCCTGTCATTAGCATTCGGATTCATCTCATTTAACCATTGCTATCTGAAAGTTGACTTCTAGTCCAATCTATCCGTCTAGGGTAGCTCCTTAATCAAAGGAATGCAATTCAGGTCACTGACATTAATATGGCAAGATTTATATCTTGACATAATGGTTTCTCTATTAACTATKGAATAAATTAGGATAATTGAATTGACCAGTTGCCTTAACTTTGATATGGTTATGTGAGATGACTGCTGTTTCAGATCTGAACGATACTTGAGTATGACAGATGAAATAGGGCAAAAAAAGTTTGAAGAAGGGTACAAAATTGCCCGTAGCCAGTTCCACTGATAACCTGACGCATATATAATACTGTCTGTACTGCATAATACATTAGCAATAAAATGCTCTCATCTCTAAAAGAAGGTGAGGGGGGTAAAGAGAGTCGTGAAAATTTAAGYGAAGAATTAAACAGAGATATATGGGACTCACTATTAGAGAATTTGTTTATGAAGACTTTTCAAAGGAAACCATCCTGAGATTTATAGTGGAGACTGCAATTCTGTCCTAAAGAAGGAAAAAATGTTAGCCTTCTTTGAATGTTAAACACTGTTCAAAGTTCATGATCTACCATAATTTCTTAACCTTATCAGGAGAACCTGAGTGGTTCTGAGAATGGGTGGCAACGGACAAAAACAAATAAACAGGGGCTAACATAATTATGAAATTCAGCATGTGAAAGGATACTCTGCAGACAGTCACAATTACAAGAACAAATACACAAGAGGGCAGAACTCTTACTGCCAACAATTACAGCAGTATTACATATCATTTTTGTTCTCACTTATGCTAACATTATGCTGATATAATTCAGCTAATCTTTCTGGAATTAGTCCTGATTTTCAGTGATGTGAAAGCAGAATCATCCAACATGTGTCTCTTGCTCTACTCCTCTTCGGAACTAAGAGCTGAGGAAAGTGGAAACTGTTTGTGACTCGTGATATAATATATTAGGTAAGATTAACCTGAGAGGCAGGAGTTGAATATTTTTTACGTATTGTTTTGTTACATAAGAAGTTATTTTTGAATGTAATCATATCATGGATCTTATTGCACTTACCAGTGGTGTTAGAGTTGTCTGAAAGCCAGCTGAATAAAAATAATAAAATAGTAGTAAAAGTTCAAAACCAGGCCTTTTACTTCAGGTAGCAAAATCTAGCAAATAGATTCTCCAAATYTTGACTTTCTCTAGTGCTGACTTTGAGGAATTAACGTGTTATTCAAGATATATTAAAATATATTAAGAGTAAGTAATGTATTTTCATGCCCTTATTAGTTACAATTTCCTTTTTAAAATAAGTTTTAAAATGTAAGTTTATAAATGTAAAGCCTGTTTTTACATTTTTGTTTTAGTGCTGATGAATAGATYAGCTCTAAGACTAACTACTACAGTCATTACTACTGTTACTGCAACTACAGCTATGCAATGGAGAAACATCTTGAGAAGAGGCAACTGTGTCTCTTTCAACAATAAGAAGAAATCTTAAGACTTCAAAGCCTTACGATTTCAAATTCCAGAGGTACCGTCCTCTCCGTATTAGCARCCTTCCTCAGTGGTATGTGAAGCAGATATAGGGAAACAATGTCAGGAGTCCAGGGAATATTGTTTTTCTTCCTTCTGAGAACTAGGGCAAAAGCAAACTGGGCTATTTGCTGGTATGCTGAGCCATTGTTATTCTCATTAAAACAAAACAAAACAAAACAAAAAACCCTGCCTTTGTCTCAGGTCATTCCAGAACATTTGCCCTCCTCTGTTATGTATCCAGGCAGGAAATGTTTTTCTTCTTTCAAAATGAGCAATGCAAGGATATTGTGGAGAATACATGTAGTGCAATCTGCTATCAGCACCCTCCAGTTGTTTATAATGGCCATTTTCAGTCCAAACTGGGACACTAAGTTCTCTTGAATTCTCACTGTGCTGGCAAAGTCTTCTGTGTACAACAAAAACCCCAGCTCCTGATAAGTTTCAGAGGGTTACTTTTCTCAGCCTTATCTCACAGTTTCATTCATCTACTGGAAAGAGATGCAGAGTTTTACAGCAGCCTTGCCCCCATACTGCATATTTGTGCATGATAACTCTAAGGTTTTGCCTTCCCACGTACTTCACTTCTCTCTTGAGGAGATACGAAAGAGGACTTTCTCTCTTTTGCCTTGAAAATGGATGTGGCCTCTGTCCAAGGTCACTTCAAAACAACAACCTGCAATTGCAGTCATGCTTAAGGGCCTCTTCTATAAAAATGCATTGTTTAGCTGGAGGCAGCAGACTGGGCAGGGATTGCGGCATGCCGGAGATGCACAGGAATGTGAGGCTGCTTCATAAGCAAAATTTCCAATCTCAGCATACCCCTCCACAACAATTTTGTGTTATGAAATTAACATGCTTTTTTATGCCAAATGTTTTAAATTCTGAAGCCAACCACGGTGCCACTCTATGTGAGGAGGATTTCTGTTTTAGTTGGGTCAAGGGACCAAAAGCACTTCAGGGGGAAGCTTCCTCTTCACACACAAAAGAGGAGAGAGACAGAAGCAGYGGAAGGGTCTTCACACTTCCTCAATCTTTCTTCTGAAGAAAGTAATCTTCAGGATATTCAAGGCTCAGTAGTCTTGGTTATTTGGTTATTTTATTCCCCAGCTTGTGATAATTCTCCTCCATGTGTATTTTGCGTAATTCCACAACAAATAGTATTTTTAACTGCACCCTGAATGGGAAGCAAAGCTCATTTTCAAACTGTTGGTGCCAGCTGGAGAGTAAAGGGCTTGTTTTCTTTCTGAAACTTAAACTTTCTTTTTAGCCTAGCAGCTTTYTTTTTCACAGAATCAGTAAGGTTGGAAGGACCTCTGGAGATCATCTAGTCCAACTTCCCTGCTCAGCAGGGTCACCTAGAGCRTGTTTAGCTCACTTCCTCTCCAAACTTGTATTTGGTGCTTGGTAATGACACAGAAAATACTACATTCTGGTGATATTACTAAGGAGAGGAAAAAAGGCAGGAGGATGGTCAGAAAGATAGTCACAAATTTAGGAAATCTAAATTAAAATCTCCATGACAGCCTCTGTGCATTATCTTACTCTTAGTTGGAGAGCCACAACAGTTTGCATTCTCCTTGATTTCTGTGCTTCAGTTTTATATTTGTCAAACGTGAATAAGAGAATTTCTATCATCTGAGTTTATATAAAACCAAATTGCAAAGTGCTAGATAATTTGCTGTAATGGGGACCATATTACTATTTAAGCTGAAGAATTCTGAAAGGACTTGTTAAGATAGGTGGCAAGAAGACTTGCTTTTACTTACGTTTTTATTCTCATCATCAGGAAGCTTATTTTAAGTACGAGAACAAGTGCTATGGAGCTGAAGAAAAAGATTTATTTGTTAGAAACGGATTCCTGGAGTCTTGCAGGGAGAAACTACTCCTAGCGCTTTCAGGTTTTGCAGAAGAGGAAGTACAAAAGGACATTTGAAATAATAATTCTCATGAAAAATTCGGATTTCCTGTTCAGTAATCCAAGACTTGTACTGTTTCTCAGGAAGCAGAGGTCTACAGCCTCATAAAAAGAAAAAGAAACAACACTAGACAGCACAAACAAATACAGTAACTATTTTCACTTTGTATTAACTTCTTGACTTGCCTCAAAGAATTCCACAGGGATGTTTTTCTGATTTGTTTTGTGAGATGTAGCATCCACAGACACAAGGTGTAATTTAGAAATATAGGACATAAAGTAAGAGCTAATTTGATTAAATTTCATTTAAATAATTCCTTTAGTTTGTTTGTGTTATGAAATCAGTCAAGTACAATCAACATATCAACTAACATAACTCCTGATCCTGTGCCCACACTATTAGAAATGGAAATTATTACCTCTAGCTTRAGGTACAACAGAAGGCCTTTGCAAACAACTAGTCATACCCCAGCACTGTGCTCACAAGATTTTTCTGAGAGAAGCAGCAAAAGGATCAATTTGCAATTAYGTAATGCAAGTGCCCTGCTACTATAGAAAATGATTCCATGTGCACTGAGAACTGCAATTAAGTGATAGAGAGACCAGAGGACATAGTGTCAGTAGCTGAACAGAACCAATCTAGACTTTCCCACAACTTGACCYGCACTAAGCAACACCTACTAGCAGCAGATGTAATATTTCAACTGGAGAAGTTAGTCTTCAGTTTCTCATGTCAGGAAATTAATTCTCAGCTTTGCTAATGCAAAGTGACCTTAAATTCTTCTGCAGAGGTGACCACATTTCAGTGACAGACAGCTCTTTCCTACCCACCAAAGTCACCTGCAAAGTTTCTTACCGAGTAGCTACAGTGAGAAAACTTATGCAAACAGTGTTATTTTAATTAATGCTTTTCTTCTCAAACCTTAATGTTGTTAACTTTAAGAAGTCATTAGAATACTGGCATTAAGAGAAGACAATGCTTAGGGGGGTTAACGAATTCCTCCCCATACAAATGTTGGAAGGAACATACTTTCAGCTTCCAAGAAACAGAGGGCATTAATCTAAGATGACATACTTAATTACGCCAATAAGGCTTTCCTCAGTGAGAGGCAATAAAAATAAGAGCATGTGATTAATTCTATATTTCTGAATAAAAATGTTGATGTCATTAGCTGAGAAATATTTAAGTGACAGTTTGAAACAAATGTCTCCAATACACATTTAATGTAGATTTTAAAGGTCCATTATTCTTCACTAATTGCATGCCAGTTGATCATTAAAAACAGATTTGCTGAGGCTTAGGAAGTATGCATCATTTACATGAATGTTAATCCTCAGTAAACATGCTTTAAAAAATCAGTTGGCTGACTTTCTATGTAAAGCAGCAAATTCAAGTCACAGAACCTTTGTAAGATGCTTATTTTAAAGTACCACCATTGTTTCCCTACTTATCTTACACTGTCTTTACTAATTAAAGGAAAAAATGATTGTTGCATGCACATATGACACTTTGGCTCTCACCAGACTGCCTTCTTTTTTTTTTAATCTGTGCAGAAGTTCATTTCTAATAGATCATAGATCACCTCACAGATCACCTAGGTTTAATACTGAAAGTGCTTAAACGGGATGTAATCAGAAAAAACATTTGTCAGAAAGTGCTCCTCTTACAAATCAACTCAGCTAAAGAACTATTGCATGTGAATAGCGCTGTATTGTTTTGTCAACTTACTTTGTTTATCCAAGGTGCATAATGTTTTTGCTGATGATAGGATCCTGTAATGCTGTATCAATTTGAAAGAAATAGTTCTGCCCTTAAGCCTAGTGGCAATAGGTTCAGGCCTAAGGGGTTCAGAAGGATCTCCCCAAAGACTGGAAGCAGGTTAAAATTTGTGCAGTGTCATATTACAGGGTAAACTTTGTGGTCCAGATTCATTCGAAGAGTTATAATGAGATCTTGTATCTTCATTACAAAGACATTAAGCCATTCAAATTTGTTGTGCCAAAACAAGAAGTCTTGCTCCAAATTCTCCTGAACTTTGAAGACAAATGGAGGTTAAAAATCTAGGTATAAATTTTGTAGCTCAGTTGATCATTATGTAAATCATGGGTGAAAACTATTTTCACATAGAAACTCTGCAAAAACAAGTGACTTTACCTTAAAATTTGGCAAAATTTGCTATTCTATCTTGATTTGATTTTGAGTTCATGTCTTTATTTGAACATGAAACTCAAATCAATCATGATTTGTTTTCAGTAAAAAAACAGCCCAGGAGCAGATACCAGGCAGAAGAACAAATCTCACACAGTTCTAATTCCAGTCACTTTTTGAGACAGCATATCAATTTTTTCCTTCCATTACTGGACCAATATACTACTCATGTAGTGCAGGTCATTCTTATCTCAATTCTTCACACTTTTTCTGAAATACTGAAGTATTTAGGTTGAGCTATGTATATATTCATTATTTTATATGTATTTATATACTGACACCTTCCAACACAACTTGAAAAATAAGACTTATTGTAACTCTTTCTGAGAACACTAAGGCTTTAAATCTGTTCTCTAATCAGCTCACTTGAATAGGAGTTTTAAAGAGGCTCAGGGAGAGCCTGAGGGATTGTTCCTATATGGTATGGTGGAGATCATTGCTTGTCGTTTATTAGCTCTTCTATGTCACCTACACAATTATTCAGGAAAGAAGTAGTTACTTTTATTTATAGATCTTCTGACAACATTAGATGCACACACATCTAAGATGTACCCCCCTGTCCCTTCGGCACACCATCCCAGAGTCYCTGAACTCTGCTCTGAAGACCGTGTGCAGGAGGAAGGGGTGCTGCTTGCCAGGCCTCTATATAAATTGGTCAAACACTAGTGGGTAAAATTCAGTTAATAATACTGCTTGTAAAGCCTCTTAGCATACTGTGGAAAAATGCCTAAAGGGTAACTCTAGAGCAAAGCTTTCTGAGAGTCTCAGATTCTATTCTAGAGAAATTGCAGAACCCAGAGCAGGACGAGGGGATGAAATCTGGGCTTCATATAGGACAGCAGAAATTTTGCAGGTGCTATTGCCAAGTCAGGTCAAGTCAGGTCAGGTCCAGGGGCTCCAGATAAATAGACCTCATTTCCAACAAATCTCTGAGTATCAACGGCTCTTTAATGAAAAACATTTTTTCTCTTCTAGGGRAAGGGAAGAAGTCTTCACAGCTGAGTGATCTTCAGAACATGGGGCTAGCAAAAAACCTACTTTTCCTCTAGACAATTGGTGATGATCTGTTCCTCTGTGATTACGATGTGGAACAAGCAAACGAAGTTACAGTGTTTGCGAATAGGTACAGAATTTACCTATCAGCTTTCCTAAAATGGATCACAGGCTTGCCCAGCAGTAAACTATCTTGCTTTGTTTTATTTTTTTTCTCTTTCTTTTCCTCCCAGAATAACTCAAACCTGAGATTCTCCAAGCCATGGTTACTTCACAGGACCTTTTTCTGTTCAGGCCCTTGAGCAAACCAGCAGGTGCACCACAATGTGAAGAGTAAGCCTCAGGGTGAAATGTTAATGGTCAGGCTACTGACCCAATTTATACAGCTGGCAGATGCATGTTTCCTCTTAAGATATACTTGCTACAGGGAAGATTTAGATTCCCTGGCTGCTGTATGTGTGCAGCTGTTCCCAGGAACTGCAGAAATAGACCTTTCCTGTAAGCAAGCTGTTCTACTAGTCTCAAGTCCAAGAATGACCCTTTCTTCCCATTGTAGAAAGTAAGACTGGGTGGCCCATGGCCTCTTGGAAATGGACATTTGGTTATGAACAGGGCTCATGTGACAATATTAATGATCGTGTGATTAGTACGAGGAAATACCAGGCACATGGCCTGTTCTATAGGGGGTTGTCAAGCTAGACATGGTAGTTGGAGCTCAAGAAAATGCCTAATAACCTGAAGGCTTTCTAATAGCATTAGAAGTTTTATGTTCTGGAGTAAGGTAATCAAATCTCATGCGTCAGGGCATGCAGTGGTCACCACAGGAATCAGGAAGGCATTTCTCCCCACAAGAGCTTTACACTCTTGCCTGGGTGGTTTCCTTCCTTCTCCAGAGCAATGATTAATGGAAGCGGTTGGAGGCAGGACTCGGAGCTGCATGTGCCTGTGGAGTGAACTACACATCTCTGTGTCCCCATGTAGCTGTTTAAGGAGCTAAGGACTTTGAATCCAACAGCAATGAATGCATTATGACAGGAAAGCTACAGTAAAATGCCTTCAAAGTGAAACCCTGGACGAGCTTTCACTCTTTATTAGGTAGATGCAGTGCTCATTGAATTCAAAAGGAATTCACCCCTGGAACAGAGAACAACACTTGGCAAGCTGCTTTTGTTGATGGAAAATGATTAATGCCTTGTGTCAAGTGCTCAYAAACTAGTGTGGCACTTGTGCACAGTGTCTTTCCTCTTAGGTAGGATGCTAGTGATTGCATCACAACAAAGAGTTCACAGCACAGTTTTGCTCTTTAGTTCCAGATACATGATTATGCCAGCCAACTCCTCTGTATGCCCATCTGATAATATTTGTGTTCTGTTTTAGCTGCTTTATGCTTCTCTTCTACTTTTATTGTTCCTGTGGCTTTTTCTCTTCCTATTTTTGTTTTCCTTTTCCTTTTCTTCTGCCCAGTTGAGGGAAATAGTTTGTCAACTGTTATTGAGATCTTTTCTTCGATCCTTTCTCCTTGAACACAGAGTATCATTGAGTGTTAGGATCTACCCAGACATGCAGGAGCACATAAGCTCTCAAGCCTGTGTGGTTTTGAGGATAAGCAGTAAATAAGGGGTGAGGCAGAGGAACATGTGGTGTCAGTCTGTTTTGCATGATGGTCCCTATTACCTRTTTCCCCAAAGAAGACTGAGAAATGGTTTGTTTCTGTGTCCCACATGCATTGGGCTCTGCTGGTCGTGGATGATAAATGAGGTGCAAATTCTAACTGAGAAGCTATTTCAATTTTTAAATATCATAATCTTCTTGTTCTTTCCTGGAGTTTGATGCAACTTGCAAACTCAAGAAGTCTGAAGGAGATGAGGACTATAGATTTAAAGAAAGAGTTTAGAGAACAGAGAGTAATTGACCTGAAGTGGGAAAAGACTGAAGCATAATGATCTGTGATGCAAAAGGAAAAATGAGAGGGATAGAGTTTTGGAAGGTTTTGAAGAAAAAGACAAGATTTTTATACTCTGATGCAGGTGAAGAAAGAAAACCAGTAGCAAGAATAGAAAGAGAGAAAAATATGATCAGAACTTTTTTGTTAGTGTTTTTGCTCTTTGTGGACCAAAACATTGTAATATTGGAAAGTTGTGGAGGCAGAGATTATAAGTACAGTCATGGATATAGAGAACACTGTTGCAAAATCCTACAAAAGACTGTTTCATCTGCTCCTCTGCTTCAGCAGAAGACCACCTCAGTCTCAAAGAGAGAGAGAGTGAAGGCAGTCTGTGGTTATCAGCCACTCAGATGCAACTCACTTGGGCAGAGAGACAGGGGCTGTACAATCTGGAGACTTGTCAATCACTTTAAAGGTAAGAAGAAGAAGAGAATAGCTGGGCAGATGGAAACAGTGTGCAAGAGAGAGATGTGAAAAGGTGAGTCTGTTCCACGTAGAGCGATTAACGAGCCAGCTTTGTTTCCATTGCAACATCACTTATAAAACATGAGCCCAATCCCTAATGAGCTTAACTTTAAAAATAAGAGAGAGCCTTTCTTTCCTTGGAATACTTGTTATGTTCTCAGAATGTGCTGTTCTCTTTCCAAAAGCTTTTCATCTTAAAGTGCATTTTTGCCAATCAGTCTGAGACAAGAGCTCTGTGAAACAGCATGGCAAAGGAACAAGACTGCGTGCCATTCAACTTTAATAAGTCATGGGAGAAGATATTGTTCAGCCTTGCAGAGTTTATACACTCAGATTTATAACTGTAAGTAATTAAAAGGAAGCAAGCCRTTCTGGGCCTACCTATGCTCCAGCTCTTACAAGGCCTAGTGCCTTATATCTGGCATGGCTCAAGGGTCTGTGTTCTGACAAAATTTTACATTTTAGCATAGTCAAGACTGGGTGATGTGTAACCACAGAATGCAAATACAGATACATCTAGGATACAAATATATATTTGCTTTAGTCTCACARACATTTTTGAAAGGGAAGTGGCTARCTGTGTCGGCTGCTCCTTTGCTAGCAACACAGGAAGCTCTGCAGGCAGTGGGGAGAGTTCAGAGAGTCTCAGGCTGCTTAGAGGAAAGGGAGAGCACTGTTAATTTTCCTTCCCCTCCTGGCACAGCACAGTTTTGGGTCTATTGCCTCAGGATGACTCCAGTATTTTGCAGGATTGTGTAAAGCTTTGGAATTCATAAGACTCCAAAAAGATGATGAATATCTAGGGTGGAGAGTGGTTGCAGGGAGGCAACAGGAGGGGCAGGATAGAGGTTTAGCAATCTAAATTTTGGTGTCTTAAATTACAGAGCAAGGTTTCTATGACAATGTGCTCTGAAAGATTCTGTGYAGGGTCAGAGAGAGAAGCCAAAAGGCAGAGTTGTCCGTCAGAGATGGTAGATGAGCAGGGATTCAGGGTCATGGAAATGGGAGATTCTTCTATTATAGGGGAGGCATATATAGACATATAAGAAGTCAAACCTCTGGCATGAAGACATGAAGGCTATGAATGAGATTTAAAAATAAGGCTATGAATGAGATTTTTAAACTGAAGTGTCAAAGGAGGCTGATGAGTTTGGAAATGTTCATGGTTCAAGATAATAATTCTGTTGTGGATGACACACGTGTATCCTGTATCCAAGCACAAGGTAGATCAGAGTATTACTAGTCACATAAGAAATGGAAAATTGTCAGTTAGACTGCCAAGAACCAAATGAGTGATATGCATGCTTCCAAAGGAGTACAAGGAATCTAGTAAATAAGATGGGAAAACCACAGTGTGTGGCCCCTCAATATTGACACTAGATGTAGCAGGGTCTTAGTGGAAGAAAGATCAGCACAGTGCACAACAATACAGAATACACCTGAAAATAAAGTTATCTGTTTTGGTGCTAGAGTAATACTGTAGATTAATGAGAACCTAGCATTAAGCCAAATTAACAAATTAACTGYMTCAACGACTAACATCAGTTATGCARGCTGAAATTCCAGGCAACCATAAGAAGGAAAGCGTATCACCAGGTCTCTCTCTCCGTCTGCCTAAGTTAATAATGATGACTGCCATACTCTAGGGAGATGGAAATGCAATGGAAGTAAGAAAGTGAGGAAGTTCAAGTGAAACAAGGAACAGTATAATGTGGAGGTTTGCCCACACATTGAATGTTGTATGCCATTCTCATCCTGTCATTTAAAAATGGATGTACCAGAAATGCAAAGGGTTTGGAGAAGGGCAACAGGGGTGACTAAAGATACAGAATGCCTTCTGCCTGAGGAAAAATGAARTAAACTAAGATTTTTCAGTGTGGGAGAGATGACTCAGGCTGAAGCAGTCTATACTACCTCCATGTAAAAGTCCATAAACTCGTGAGTAGCACAGAGAAAGCGGGTAGTGCATTTAAGTATCTTTTCCAACAGGAAAAATGCAGGACTAGTAAGTACCAGGTTAAAAAAAAATCTTCAAAACTCCATATATACATGCATGTGTTACGACAGGAGGAATAACCAGGCTGAGGTTGGATTTTGCTGCCTGATCAATTATAATGTTGACCCACTCTCCAGGAAATGAAGCAGTCATTGATTTGGGGGATGGAATTTTTAGAAGTTTTTTTGTACTTAGCCACCAAAGACACTGGTTGTGTGCATGGATCTGGCTCTAAGAGATGATCCTTATATGGAGTTTTTAAGAAACTTAACCAAAACATAAAAATTAAGGCAAAAAACAGGAAGCGAGGGGAATGTATATGAATTTCTTTGTTATATAGCCTTAGAATTATAGCCTCCAGAAAAAAAGCAAATTGATCAACAAACAGAACAGCTGGACATACTGATGAAAGGAAATATCACATATGACTCAATTGTTATATCTGCCGCATGGTTATTTAAGCCTTCACAAAGGTTTGTGCTATCTTTGTCTGTCACTGTTTGAGCTCTCCATATGGTTGTACGTGTAACTATAAGCACAAGAGCTGTGTGCAAATRAATATTCATTGCCATAATCTTCATTTTATTTTAAAGAGATAAAAGTTAAAGTGAAAATATGTCATCTAAGAAGGGTTGTTCTTGTTTATTTTGACCAGAAAAGCCAGGGACTCCTAGGCCTTCCTTCTCATAATGAGYATGAAATAAGGAGACATTTGTAGAGGTAATTTCTCTTCCTTAGTATTTTAAATAGTGATATTTTAATACATAGTATCTTAAATGTGATAGAGGGACAACACATACTGTATGTTTTATCCAGATTTTAGTAGCATTCAACTACAAATGGATCCAGTATAAACTCTCTGGAGTTTATACTCCAAGTTCAAGAGTTGTTCTGCAGMTGAACATATGTTCTGGCACAGTGGAAAAAGTGCTGACAAATATGCCAGGTGTCTAGAACTGTTTAAATAGAGCAGACTGTAACTTTTCCAGCTGATAGAGAGTCCAGCCAGCCAGTTAATGGGGTTCAGGTACCAGCAAATCATTTAAGCTCAGAGCCACAGACCTTAAACTGTCAGTATCAGAGCAGAGGATGTTAACTCCCTSGATGTGGACTATTTGTGCAGTCATTTAAAGAGAATAGTTATTATCCCTGTGAAGGCATATCCATTTCCTTCAAGAAATTTGGAATAATAACTAGGAACTGTGGTGAAACTACTTAAAATTTAGGGTGACTGCTTAGATGAAATGTAGGCCTAAATTAAAAATGGAGAATATAATGTTAAAAGAAAGAAAAGCTGACAGTGGTTCACGAGGAGAAACAAGTCCCACCGAAAAGGAAAACTAGATAGTGTCATCATAAGAGAAAAAAAAGATTGATCTATTGAATTTCAGCTATTTTTATTCAGGAAAGAAATAAAATAAATGACAGAATGAAGGGAAAAATTATCAGATAAAGTGAAGACTCTGTTAGTTGCAGTGGTGGAGACTTTTAAAACAGTATATCCATCCTTGAACCACTAGGCTGCTACAATACCTTTGGCTAAGACCAGGGGACGTCAGTGTTAGTTATTATCTTTGCTAATCAGACCAGATAAAGGCCTAAGCTCTACTGCAACAGAGGATTCCCCATAGAGCTTATACTATTGACTGGCATAACCTTCTTGTGATATATTCTTCCTCCAGCACCACTTCTGTCTCTGTCTCCCTGCTGCTGTTGCACTCTATGGTCTGGGGGAGAGAGAAGGATTCAGAGCTGTCAGCAAACCCTGTACAGCAACAAGAAGGATGAAGAGAAAACTTCAGCCTCTTTCTGGTCTCTTAAAAGCTGTTCACTGTCTTGCTTCTTGCTCAGCGTGTTTCAGCAGATCTCTCTGTCTTCTAATGGTAAGGATGCCAGTACCTCAATCACAATAGCACATTATGTCAAAAATAGTTTTCCTAAAGGCAATGGAATCTTTAATACACTACATAAATAATTAAAATTGGATAACTGGCAGGAATAGCCTATCTCTATTCTAATAAACTCTTCTGGCCTGCAAAACAGAGTACTTACATGCCAAGTCCCTGTTGTGAATGATCCTGGGAATATTTGAACCTTAAACCATGCCCAGGAATTGTTTGGGAGTGCTGGCTGACATCGGCCAAAAGCCTGCCCGGGAGCACTGTAAAAGGGAGCTGTGTAGACAATTGCAGTCCACTGCTTTGGAATGTCCCTGGGCACTGTCCTATTTACTAGCATAGACATAGACCTCATAGACTAGACCAGCATAGACCTCATCTAAAGTGGTGGACCCCAGAGAGCTTCCTGATTCCAGGATCTGGATATATGGTTCCTTGCATTCCAGCCTCACTCTGAAATGAGATAAAGGCAATCTCATGTCTTGACTGCTGTGAAAAGGAGGCTTGGATACCCAAGGGAGAAGAGTGACAATACAGATAACCGCAGAACCAGGACTCTCTGACACATCACTTGATCCACATTTACCCTAATAGGATAAGGCATTTCCTCACTTGAGGAGAGCATTAGAATATGGCCCTAAATAATAATGCATGTGACTGCGGGGCTCATTCTGCATCTATTTTGCTTCTGACTCTTCAGTATGGAAAATGACTAAGTTTGAACTTGAATTCCTTCCAGAGTGCTATTTAGGCATGAACCGTTCTGTAATTAAATCAAATTATTTGAGCCCACAGGAATAACTGAATGCAATTTATCTGAGAAAAATGATGTGTATGACCCCTGTGTAAGCCAGGAAAGACTTCATCAGTATGTCAGAATAATTTCACAGCTAAAGTAGAGAGGCCTAGAATAAACTCTGCAATCTGTGTGAAGAGTTGTGTATTACTAAGAGCCTTGTTATATTATACTTACTTAAAAATACCCAATATTGAGACAAATAAAAATGTATTAYTGATTTTACATTGAGTAAATATATCAGAACTATGTCTTGAGACCATCAACATGACTTCTCCTCAGACTGACAGTTGCACAGTTCAGCAGAATTGCTCAAATGTTAAGTGGATCCCAGTTTTCTCCTATTGCACCCACGATGTGTTACACATTGCTAGAGTCTTTAACAGTGTTAAAAGAGGTCAAAAGGGGTTTTGAAGCTTAGAACATCTGCACTTGAAGACCCACTTCAGGGGTCATGACCTCACTTTCAATTATACTGCCAAGCTTGTGAATGAAAATGAGGTTGTGACCCTCGTTTAGGAACTGGTAGCTTAAAATAAGCTTTGAGAAGAAGGAATAAAAAACRTTTATAAAGCAGTGTATACTTGGAATGCATGTCAAGTGTAGGGTACTTTCCAAAGAGACAAGACTGGAGTGAGGTCATACAAACATGCAATGCATTGTATTTCTATTTAGGTCATTCTTTTTCTCCATAAAAGGAGAAGAGCCAAAGATTCTCAAGATAGAGCCACTTACAGGAATTGGAAAGGTTCTGTGCTATTAGATGATTTAGATCCTTGTGCTGCCTGTGATTTGTCAAAGTGCCCAAGTTACACACCTAGAATAACACGGTTTTCCATTGAAAACTGGGATTTCAACTGTTGGAAATCAGGATGGAGTGTGTGCTACAGAAACTAAAGATATTAGTCAGTCATAGGGTAATTATGAAACACTGATGGGACAAGTCCTGAAAAACATGTTGTCCTAAGATTTATCAGACATGATGTTTCTAACAAGGACTAGAGACTAATCCAAACCATCACCGGTGATTTTATCCCTGGCAACAAGTACAATTTCTCCAGTAAGTTGAATTTGAACCAGACTAGGTGCAGAAAGGATGACTGAAATGTCTTGGGGATGAGAATCCTCACTTTACCAAAAGAGAGACTAAATAGAGCCTTGTATAGCTGAGCACAATGAAAGTCTATAGGGAAAGGACTGCACTTCTTAAATGCATTGATGGGTGAAGGGAAGCAGGGGAGGAATGATTTGAACTGAAATAGTGTTGTCCTGGAAAAATAGGGCTTTTTATTTGGCTGTGAATCACTCTGAGCTATAAACTGAAAGAACTGGCAGTACAGGGAAGTTCTAGAAGAGCTGTTTTGAGTTTGAGGCAAGAAACCTAACTGGGTTAATGATATAGCTTGCTGAAAGGGATAATACAGGAATGTGTATCAGGAGTCAGGGATCGATAATATGGAAGTCAATTAAGTAGGTGAAGTTCCTAGCTTACAGACCATTGTTTTAGGGAGGAAGAGAATCTGATTGCCCTTCTGTCAGTAGGATATGCTGGGTATGGTATATCCCCTAAAGCTCTCCTAGCCTGACACTGAAACACTTCCAGAGAGCTAAACTGGATTACGTTTGCTGCTATACAACAGATTAGTCCCAAATAAAGAGTGTTGTTTTCCAGATATGAAGCCAAAATTTTGCATTGCTCAGTGTCATATTATCACTCATAGTTATATGCAATTCATCTCTCTCTATGGTGTTTACAGCTCTTAAATGTGGGTAGACAGTTATAACAGCATTCTTATATCATTAAGCAGTGTCTTCCTGTCCTGTTTGCCTGTTTTTGTTTTATGTGAAACAAATGTGAATTCTCTCATTTCTTAACTATTTGAAGTCAGTGTATTGTGGATTTTTATTTCATGATCAATTAAGCTGTTTTTACTGAAAAGTTTACCTAGATGTAAATATGTATTCTCTTGCCTCCCATTATAGTTAAGGGGGGAGCTTGATCAGATTTGCAACAGGGTTTAAATGGTAACAGACCTTGCAGCCGATTTAATGCAATTTTCTGACTTTTCAAAACAGATTTACTCCATAGAAAGGAAACTCTGTTCATACTTAAATTCTTTGTAGGGAACACAGACCTGTTATTCATGCAATGCAGTTGTGAATAGAGATGCAATAGAAAGCAGACAACAATCTTAACTTCAGGACAACCCAGAATAGTAATGTAGTTTAGATTCTGGTTGAAGTCTGAACAATTAAGAGAGGCTCTTCCAAAAATATGAATAGAGCTCTGAAGTCCATGCCCGTCATCTTATATGCCATGCTCTCATAGTTCCCTTCTATTTCTGGGCCTTGCTCCATGCTGTTGTTTTGCACAAGTTATCCACTATGTCTTAGTCCTTCAGATTTGCTGTATTTCATAGTTCTCTCCAGCTGTCTTAACCTTCATTTTTAATAGAAGGTAATCATTATAATTATATTTCAGTCTCTATTATTTTAACAGTTCTCTATCATTTTACACTTTTCTGGGCTTTTATTGGCATCCTTTACTCTTTGAGCCTGATTCCATATTAAATAGTGCCAATATTATTCCTCACATTTCACTGTGCAATTGCACTGTGCAGAAATGAAACTTTCACCTCACTGTACTTTCTACCATTTTGCTTTGCTTTTTTTATCCAGTACAAAGCAATAATCTCATTGAGAGTGATGAGATACCACAAAGACTTTCAGAACTGAGTTCTCACCTTTCCTACTGCCAGACAGATGCCAGTTACACTTCTTCTCATCATACCTGGAGGAACTGAGAAGGTTTAACCAAAGAAGCAGACAGAAGACATCAGACAGGTCAAATTTTYGGTCCTGAAGAAGATTTTAGCTTATTCTTAAGCAGCATGAATTCAATATGCTAGAGAAGGGGAAATCTCTCCGCCAGACTGACTAGTTAATTGCTCAGTACACCATCACATACATCCTGTCATGAGCATGGCATAAGAATTATATGAAGTCAAAAATTAGGTATTTGATTCTCATTTATGTTCATGGGTTTACTAAGCAAAATGAGGTGAGCTTGCAGCACCACGTGGCAACTGAAGTGAGAACAAGAAAGCAAAGCCTTTAGAACATGTTAATAACTAAACACTCTCTATTTGCTTACTAATATGTGCGTGCCATTTCCCTGTGTTCTGATAGGTGAAGCAGATTGGAGATAAAGAGCAAGATTTCAGTAGCCAGGGGCTGCAGGGTGCCCTGTGTGGGGGGGATGCTATAAGCTGGCCTGTGCTGGTCACACTACTTCCGGTCAGTTCCAAATCTGACCTAAACAACCTGTCACATGCCATAACTGCAGCCCATCAGGGAAACACCCAGCACCATGTCTCAGGCATATTTAAGAAAGAGTAGTAGCTGCTGGGGACAGGAAACATTTAGACAGAAACACTGCTGAGGAGATGGCTGGAGACACACTCTTTGAAGGAAGTGCTCCATGCTGGAGGAGATGCACCTCTGAGGGACTTTGGCCATGAGCAACCCATTCTGGGATGAAGAAATCCATGAAGGTACTGTGGCCCACAGGTAACACATGCAGGACAGGGACACCCCTGAAGGATGGTGGCTTCTGGGCCACCCATGCCAGACTAAGACATATAAAGCTGCAGAAGAATCACAGAAAGCACCTCTGAAAATTGTCTGGTCTAACCTTCCTGTTCACAAAGTTCAAACAAGAAAATTTAATGCTGTCTCATGTCCAACTTATTGACCACTGTGACTACCAGGTCTTAATCTGCAAAGCTGCTCTCCAGCTAGCTGATCCACAGCCTGTTCTGATACAGAGGATTGCTCCTACCCAAGTGCAAGACTTTGCACTTCCATTTGTTGAACTTCATGAGGATCCTCTCTGCTCCTTTCTCTGGCCTCTTGAGATTCCTCTGACCGGCAGCACAACAATCTGGGCTACCAAACATTTGTCCAAGTTTTGTATCATCTGCAAACTTGGTGCATTCTGTCCTATCATCCAGATCATTAATGATGATGTTAAATAGTACTAGCCACAATATTAACACTTGAGAGACATCACTAGTGACTGGCCTCTGGTTGGACCTCATGACACTGCTAACAATCCTCTGAGCCTGGCATTGCAACCAATTTTCTGTCCATCTTACTGTACATTTATCTAGCCCATGCTTTATCAGTTTATCTATGAGAATGTTTTGAGAAATACCACTGAAAGCCTTACTAAAGTCAAGGTGAACAACAGTCACTCCTCTTTCCGAAGCTACCAAGACAATYAGCTCATCATATAAGGCTATCAGATTGGTTAAAAATGATTTCCGCTTCATAAATTGATAGTGTCTGCTCCCTATCACCTTCTTGCCCTTCATGTATTTGGAAATGGTTTCTGGGATTATTTGCTCTACCAGCTTCCCATGGATCAAGGTGAGGCTGACTAGCCTGTAGTTCCCCAGACCCTCCTTCTTGCCCATCTTGAAGATAGAAATGACATTTGTTTTCTTCCAGTCCTCAATAATCTCCTTTGATCACCATGACCTTTCAAAGATAATTAAGATTGTGCTCACAGTGAAACTGGCCAGCTCCCTAAACCCTCATAGGTGTTTCACTTCAAGCACCATGGACTTATGTATGTCCATCCTTTTTTAATGTTCTCCCTATTAAGGGTAAGTTTTCATTGTTTCAGACTTTCCTACTGGTTTCAGGGACTCGAGATTGCTGAAGATAAGTCTTACCAGTAAAGACCAAAGCAAGGAAGGCATTGAGAACCTTGGTCTTTTTGGTGTGTCTTGTCACCAGGTTTCATGCCCTGTTCAGACACATATTTTCTGTAGTCTTCCTTTTGCTGCTGATGTATTTGTAGAAGCCTTCCTTGCTGCTTTTCATATCCTTCAACAGATTCAGCTCCAGGTGGACTTTGGCTTTCCTCATCCCATCCCTGCATGCTTGAACCATATCTCTATATTCCTCATGGGTTGCCTGTCCCTACTTCTACTTCTTGTACATTTCCTTTTTATGTTTGAGTTTAATTTGGTGCTTCTTGCACCCATGCAGGCCTCTTGTTGCCTTTGCTTGACTTTCTTTTCATTAGGATGGGCCATTTTTGTGCTTGGAGGAGGTGATCCTTGAAAATCGGTATGAAGCAGAAGAAAATCAATAAGAAGCACAGTGCACCAGAAAGAAAGCAGACAGAAGCAGTTATGCACACAACTCAACTACTAGGTTGTCCATTACCTCACTGGAGAAATTGAGATGGATGAGTGTAACCTGTGGCAAAAAATAAGGGAAGTATTTGACTTTAGGGGAGCCTGGGGAAATGGGAGGAAAGGTGTTTATGTAAGTGTTTGTTTAATTATGTTCTCTTTTTTTTCCTCAATGCCTGAATCAATGATCAGAATTTTCTGTTAACTGTTGTTAAATTAAATTAAAATTCYCCAGATCTGGACTGTTTTGCTTGCAACACTAACATATACCAGGTCATGCTTTCATTTCACTGTACCATGGACACCGTTTGGCTTATTTTACTTTGACACATGAGGACCTTAAAATACCTTAAAATTCTTGGAAATTGCAGATAAACTTGTTTTAAGACTATATTGTTTGAGTATTCTACATGTATGGGGAAAAACAATTGAGCTGTCAAGCCTACAGCAAGCTTTGTCTATATTAATACACAACTGAGCTAAAGTTGATTGACTTTGCTGGTTTGTGTTTACTGCTGCATTTATATAATCACAAAGCTTCCAAACTGCATCTGCTTTGTATCTGTTTTGTAGCCATGGAGCAGACACACAAGTGACTGCATTCACCTCTGTAGATACTTTCTACTGGGTTTGTCTCTACCGTGTTTTGAGCATGAACTGCTTCATATTCTCATTGTCAGGAAGTAAAATTATGAGAATTCTCTCACTCTTACTATGGAGGAGCCTCAGAACACACTGCAAAGGATGCTTAGCCWCTCAGAGAGGCTCAAACATACAGATACAGACAATACAAAGGTGCTTCCTCTGTCCTTGTAGACTCATTATATGGCCAACATCTTTGTGCAGACATAGCCACGGAGGATCCTTTCAGGAAAGTCTCAATTATTATGTGCTAAGGGGATAAACAGATAAGATTCAAAAACAGTCTGAGTTGCTTATAAAAGCACAGACTCCTAGATCTGAAAGCAAGTGTCCTAGTGAAGTCAGGTGTGGGAGCTTTAGAACAAAGAAATTCTAGCAGAGGCCGAAAATCTTTGTTTCATTAACCAATATTTAAAAAAAAAATGCCAATTTTTAGCTAGGGGGTAGAGACCAGGTAACATGAGATATGAGTCTTTTTTCTAATACTGTTTCCAAATATTTTTGAAGAGATGCACAACAAGTGGAAAAACTCAGAAAGGGCATGGCTGATCAAAGAATCCCTTCATTATGTGGCCAAGGACAGAAGCCTGCATAGACAACCCTTTTTTGGATATATTAAAAAAAATATTCTGGCAGATCTTATGAATAAAGAACAAGCTAGCATGTGCACATCAACATGTTACAGAGGCTTAATTATCAACTTAACATCTTAACCTTTAAAATCTTAGTGGGAACTGGAGTGATGTCACTGAATAAGAGTGTCTCTATTGGGTAAAGGAATATCATAGTAATTTTGGTTTTTAATAGCAGAGGACTCAGAATCTTAGATCAGCTTGGGTAAGTCTAAGTGCATATCCAAAGCTAGATTTGCAACACGGGCTGTGTGTCTTGCTGCAAAAAGGTTGAGTTATGTCCAGATGTGCACCCAATGCAAGAGTTCTGTAGCTCTTACTCAGCCTGATGTCCCTTCTCCCTTAGCATCTACATGTGAATCATTCTTAAGAGGGCAGTGGTTACTGTGAAAGAAGATTTCAGTAAAGGAGATGCCACAGATGCTACTTCTTGTGGGGTCACTCTACCCAGTTTTTCCTTGAATATCAACTTTTCTTCTTGGAGCAAAGTCAGTCAGCAGTGCAGGAACATCCCCTTTCCTTTTGGCTGGGTCTCTTGACTTTTTGGCCTGTTCTCTCCCCAGGTGCATGGGAGAACGAGAACTTGCTGATGTTGATTTTGAGAATTTAAAAATGTGAAGGAAAGGAAATTAGACCCTGTCTGTGGTTTAAATTAAAATGGAAATCAAAGTCCAGCACTTTCAAGCATAAAGGGTGTGTATGCGTTTTGAGAGCAGCTCTCTAAGTTTGATGTAAATCAGTCTGCTTATGTAATTCTACCATACCCAGCCCAAATTCCTGTCCGATGTTACGTTTATTTGGATAAAAAAGTCTCAGCTGGTATTAAAAAATATCAAATTTTCTCATTCTAGCACAGTTATTGGTAAAATTAGTGATAACTGCTAGCTGTTACACTAAAACAAAGATACTTTATCCTTTGTTACTGTCTGAACTTTTAGGTGGTTCCTGTTTTTTTTTTTCACTTACTGACACAGGGCAGCAGTGGAAAGAGATTTGTTGTGGAAGGTTGTGCGCCTTGCAGAGGTACTACATGGTCTCTGAGAACAAGACGTGGGAATGAAGGGCTAACGGCGTTTCTTCATGCTGAGGCTACTGCACTGTCCCTTTGCTCCTACTCAAGTAGAAGCTTCTGAATGAAACTTCAYATGCAGAAGGAAGAAAATTTCCTGCGTCTTTCTCATTTGTTGTACATGAGGCAATTATCTCTGCTCAAAGAGATTGCCCTTTCATTTGATATTCTTTTCCTCTGAAATCTCACCGAATTTGAAATCAGAGCAGGCTTTTGCAGTCACTGTGGATGTTCCAGAAAGATTTCTGGAGTATTAATGGAGGAAAAGTAATCTCCAATATTACTTTTTTTTATTTTCTTAAGGGAATGGATGGTTATAGCAAGGGTTTCAGGAAGCACTGAAAGCCATAGAGTAATCTAGAAAATAATATACCAAGAGCCTACTTTATAAATGTTGGGGAACTGTGAGTATTACTTTGTTCTGGATGCTCCAGCCATAGAAAATAAGCTGTTGCAGTAAATTTTCTTGTGGAAAGCTTTCTCTTTTTAGGAGATATCTGCCAAACTCCTGTAAAGACATGGACCTGTGCATTCTCAAAGTTTGTCATCCGGGGGGGGGGGGTGTAAGTCTTCCAAGTACTTTGGCATTTACCTTTCCAAAACAAGTTGAGAATTATCACTCTAAAAATAGATGACTTTTGGCTCTATGCATGTTTTAGGTAAGACATTCTTAAAACTTAAAATAATGAATATAAAAGAATATTTCCTCCTGCAGAACCAAGCTGAAAAGCTGAAAAGCATGATCATTACCTATTCATTTTTGATTAATCTTTACTATCTTGAAGATTAAACTCTGACCAAATTTTTATTTATATATAATGACTTTATTTTTGTTGTCTTTTTAAAAAATTTTCTAGTAGTCCTAAGATCTAGAATGATAAAGATTCTATGAATAAAACTTTTATCTGGGAAGCCTGAATAACAGGATGCATTTGAATTAGATGCTTGTTGTAGGGAGAAATGAAATACCAGAGGAAACTGACAGAGAAAATATTCAGATTCATTTATCTTTCACTCCTCAAAAGTAAAAGTTCCTAGGGTGTCCATTTCCTATGGCTGCATCTGGACTGTTGAGAGTAGTCTGATGCCTTGCTTTATTGAAGGTATCTACTGAAATATTAAGTATTTCCTATTGCACAAATGGAATGAATATTCAGTTTGACCAAAATGTTTTTGCTTGGGGACATTCTGTCATACCTTGTGTCACGGCATCAGTCTGTGAAGATGTGCTTAGGATTCTCCAGTGTGATACGCATACTTTACGTGTCATGAACTATGGTACAAATAAATGAATTGATTTGTAAATTGAACAACCATGGGAATAAAATGGAGGGCCCAAATCTGCAAAAGCATTTAAGACTGTAGCCCCTTTATAGGCAGCAAAACTCACCCTGAAATAAATGGCAGGATAGGAACCTAAACATCAGTGTGGATCTTGGCCTGTATCTTTTTGATCTCAGTCCAGTGCCTTCCTCTGCCTTGTTTTAATAGCTTCTCTTTCACTAATCATCTCCATGTTTCCTGGAATCTTGATTTCAAGCCCTTTCAAGATTCATTTTGTGAAACAAGAATGAAGGAAGGTAATCATTTCTGGGCTCACATTACTGATATCACATATTAGTAACCTGATGTCCACCATGTCTAGCAGTTCCTATGCTAGACAGGTCAGTATGCTAGCTGTGGAGGTACCCTTGGACTGGTCCTTATGTGAACTTGGCTCTTTATCAGAGCATGTGGCATGACTACACAGTTTTGGTAAGCTTAGAAAGTTCCTTTAAAGGCTTGCAAAAGGGAAAGGCCTCATTTCAGCACATTTTTACCAGTGACATAATCCCCTGTTAATATTTTTATATATAAAGCATCATGTCATGCACCAGGTCAAGAAACTCATTCCCAAAGAATGTATGCCTCTGACTCTAGGAGAGAGGCTTTAAAAAAAGTTGTTGTTGAAGTTCAGGCAGCTTTCCTGGGTGTTTCATTCTTTAGCTGGTCGACATTCTTTCCCAGTGAGTGAGAACCCGATAAGACGCTAGTACCTATTTATAACTGGCAGTGAGAGATACTTACTGATGCAGTACTTAGTGAAGGAAAAAAAAGGAAAAAAAGAAAAAAAAAGCCCAGCCCTTAGCTGCTTACCSTGAATTCTGGAGTTTGTTACTCCTCTGTGCTGGCATCCTTACTGCTCTTTGGAGGGCACCACATGTGACTTGGCCTTGGACAGCAAAATAAAACAACATATTCAAGGCTGTGAAAAATGAGTCACTGTGAAACCATGTGTGTTTTCCATCTCCTTGTAGTTTTCATGTTTGATTTTTGTTTCTCCGAGAATGACTATTTATATGACGGTAGTACTTAGAGGCCCTAATCCAAACTAAAGCCTACAGCACTTGGCTGTATTCAAATATGGGCTGAGAGACAGGCTCTGTCCTTAAAAGTTACTGATAAAAGTGAACGTGACAACTATATGACAGTAGGACACAGGTATGATAAGACTTTCCCAAAATCAGGCAGCAGGCCAACCACTTGCAAGATTGTAGAGTCATTTTCTTTTAATTTTCTGCCACCAAAAAGTTAAGAACGATATAGAAGGTATAACAAACATCAGCAGCGGATAATTCAACTTCAGAGTATTCAGTGATAGCTTGCTGCTATCCTTGGTCCATTGCTTTGTACTGGATAAAGAAAGGAGGGGTCTTGAACCTGTTTGGTACATTCATTTTGAATGTACTAGCCACAGCACTATGAAGAGGACAACTTTCTAGCCTTGCTGACTTTGTGACTCTACTCTTTAAACATCACGCCAAATATATATGACATCAAAATTGATTTTTTGCCAGCTAAGCAGCCTCTGTAGCAGCCTCTATCTAGAACAGTTTTCCTTTTAGCATCCTGTTCAGTTGTGACTATGTTTGAGATCTGACAAAGAAATCAWTTTTTGCCGACCTGGTAATCCAAGATGCCTGTTTTCTAACTTGATAAAGAATGTCTGGAGAATTCTATTCCTTTTCTGAAAGATGGGAAAAGCTGATTATTAGGAGTAGGAATATTAGGAACAGAGAACACAGATTTATCAAATTTCCAAGGACCGTTGCTATATTTGTTTCCACAAGGTTAGAATCCATATTGTTTAACTAGTGAGTGTAAATAAAAGCAAGGCACCATCTCTTCTTGGATGTAATTTCATAACATATTTGATGTATTGTTATCTCCTGTGTAAAAGTTCTGAAGAGCATAATCTGGATAAAGTCAATTCTGTTCTAAAGGCATTAGAGAATCATTAAAGAATCACTTTAAAATGTATGGAGTATTACAGTGATTAAAGAATTTTGTAAGTTGATCTCATAATTCCCCACAAAGAGTCAACCTCTACTTGTTTCTACAACTAGTTTTCATCTTGGGCTTTGTTTCATAAAAGTCAATCTTGGCATGACCCTGCCTACTGTGTAAGCTGTCAAGTGAAATTGAATTGAAATTAGAGTTTGTAAAAAGACTGCTCTTCCCCATATGGCAAGATATTTCTTATTTCTGACAAAATGTTCTCATTAAAGAATAAAAACTACAGAAAAAAAATCTTAAGTAAGTTGGATTTGGGATATGAATAGCATGGTAAAGATCTGGAAATTTTAATCTTTCTGGTGGAAAAGAAAATCGGATGGGGAAAAAAGTTGGCAGAGATGYATCCTAAGTATAGTTAAAACACTCAGTCTGAATAGAAAAAGATAGAGCAAAATAAAGCACTAGCTTTGAATCTCCATACAGAAATTTCAGAACGTTCTATAATCTTTTACAATTAATAGAACATCAGTAAATTGTATTAGCATTTCATATTCACTGAACCAAGTTCATACAGTAGCACAAAACAAAGATAAACCAATCAATCTTGAAGAGAAGACATAGTATAGATGGCCTTTCCAGAAAGCAGACAGTTAAGCTTTCAAAGTTAAGGTGGAAGATGCAGAGGAAATTAACTGAATGAAATAGGTGAATATTGAAAGCTATTTGTTTATATTTAAACATTATTTTGAAACAAAAGTTGAACTATGGATTATCGCATTGGGATATTTGCATCAGTGTAAAACTAGGAAAATATTTCTGAATACAAAAATGTGGGAACATTATTGCCACTTGTAACATTTATCTGTTAGTATTCTGAAATCTAACCTGAGCTATGAACAATGCAGTTCTGGAAATTTGAATATATGACTAACAAAAAGTAAAACTTCTTGAACCAACTGTAATGGAAAARAGAGCTATAAAAACCCTGCCTGGTACTTCTGCTTCTAATAAATTTTTGAGGTAATAGCTTAATTGTGCCTAGGAATCATAGTCATAGACCATCAACACACTGTGGGGAATGCTATTTAGACAGATCAAAAGAAGTCACTCTGCCACAAGATGACAAAGGCTGAATACCAGCATAAGACTACTTACGGGTGCATTCAGCATTCTTGAGAGTCTCAAACTTTAGGTAGTTTAATTTTTGTCAAGATTTTCTCAGGCATCTTGCCAAAAGAGAGATTTCRGTGGGGATTTAAAGGAAACCATTGGAATGGCTTTGTATATGAAAGCACATTTGAAAAATCAAAATGTGAAATAATGTGACTGCAAAACCAGCTGATCAAAGATGGAAGACAATTATCCATATAGGTGAAATAGCAGGGGAGATGGAAACTAGTTAGTGAAGAGTATGAAGATAGAGTAGCCTGTCTCTGATGTGTAGGAGGAAAAGGAAACAATTTTAAGGTGCAAGGAAAAAGGTGATAGTAGTCAAAGTGATGGATTAGAAAAATGATCATTGCAGTAACTTTCAGAATGACTGGGAGAAAGGTAATGGTATAAAYAAAAGAAATAGAGATGTAAGGTGATGTAAGACATGCCCGAGCAATGCATCCTTCTGATAGAGCAGCTTTTCATATCCCTTTTCTGTGGAAGTGAGACTTGCTGCTGAGGAGCTGCCATGTGGAACAGGTGGACCACAGAATCAGGCCCTCAGATGGAGKCTTTTCTGACTGATAGGAACACCTCTTTAATTTGCTGAATGTAATATAAACGTGGTTCTTTTTTTGTACCTCTGTGGATGGAGAACACTGGAAAATTGCTCATTTGTTCTCCATTTTCCCTCAGTGCAGGGGATGAGTGGCCAGGAAAGCAGATGGTGGCATTGGCACGGGGAATGGACAAGCTCTTTCTGCAGTGTCTGAAGTGGTCAGAGACTTTCTAACTTGTGGAAGTTCTCCAGCAGTGAATCTCTGGCTGGCATACATTCACTTTGAGTAATACAAAATGAATTAAGCAAACCAGAGGATTTCTCTCTGAGATACTATAATTGTGAACGAACTGTCCAGAACAAAAACCTTTAAAAGACATACACCTCACAATCTTCCCTGACTTTTGATTTTCTTTTTCCTGTGCCGAATCYATTAATTTAGATATTTTGAACCATGACTTACAGAAGGCCTTTAACTCTGTGGGTACTGACTCCTACTAGTTTTTACAATCACTACATGGATGGGATTTTTAAAAATACTCTGAGGTGGCCTGCGGGAGAATCTCATTTTCCCTGTCTAACTCACTGGGTACAGAACAGAATTTTTCTTTTCCATACTTACATTAATAAAGTAGGCTAGGCAGCAACAGATAATAATGGATGTCACCACAGTTTGAAAAAGCACATGTTTAAATAAAAATATAATGTATCCTTCTTACAAATTGTGAAACTAGACAGCCTGAAACCATCTGGCACTCCACCTCCTGAAAGAACATCTGTAATGACAATGTTTTTCTTTCTGTAAGAGTGCCACCCTCTAACTGTGACCGTCATAGAAAGTCCGTTTTCAAGCCGAGCTTTATTCAACATTCAAAGTGCAAGCAAAAAAAACCCCAAAGCTATTTCCACTGCAATCCAAAATACTCACAGCTATTGCATCCTTACATCACACTCTGTGCTTGCTTGTATCAGCATGGACAATAAATGTTGTATGTCTCAGTGCAGACCCAGACATAGCCCCAGACCCAACAAGGTTAAATACATTGTGGGCTCTAGGCAAGAAATTATCTGGATATTGAAATCAATTTACAGAGAATTTGCATGCCAATTAGATCTCCTCCTAACTGGCTTCAGTGGTCTAGTAGAGGATCCATACTTTAGGTATCAAAACTACTTCTTTTGAGTGACAACTGGAAATTCAGAATCTGGCTGCCTGGATAACATGTGATTTAAGCATCTCGCCAAGCTCTTGAAATTAATTGCAGTGACTTAAATGGGCTCTGGTAACAGGCAGTGTCAGTTTTAAAAATATTGATGGCAACTGTCAGTTTTTCTATWCAGGGCAATCAAAGCTGACAATTTTATTGAAGCAGAACCATAGCAGGAAACAATCAGAAACTCCTTCATGAAGACAGTCTTAATACAGAGACAGAATATCACCTCTTATCAGCCTTTCCCTGTAACAGTAAATAATAGGAATACAGAAGGATCTGAGACACTGTGTTTGGTTGTGTAAGAAGCAGTAGTTTTCCATTTGCAATTGTAACACTGTTTACCATAGGGCAGAACTACCCAGAGTCAGGGGAGAAACTGGACCAGTGGAGGTCATGCACGAGGCTGTGCAAGATCAGATCAACTTAGAAAAACCTGACAGTATCCTCTTAACTCATTCTTGCTATCTCGCAGACTCACAGAGCTGATAATAGGTAGTTTCTGCTTCAAAGATTTTAATTTCCAGCTTCTAAGGGTGTTTCAGTTCAGTGCTGCAATGTGGCAGAGCTGGCTCRGAAACCTTACACAGGGGCAGCATTTACATCTGTTGCTACTCAGTAGGAAGTTAAGTAGGTGCCTATTCTAAAGTATATATCCTAACCATTGATAGAAATGGGACACAGGTACACACTTAATGTTCTGAATAAAGACACTTTGAAAGGGTAGTCAAGGTGACCCCTCAGACCAGCATCCTCGATTTAAAACTAGCTAATATTTTTCTCAGTCCATTAGGCTAAGTGCTAATATCTGCCATGATTAGAGCTAGGTAGAGAAACAATCAATAAAAAAATCTGTTCTACTGAAGTCTGGCAGGCTATGAGGATGGAAAAGACCCATGGGACACTGGCTACTTGGAAAACATGGGGGCAGAAGCCAAATAGGTTCCTTACAACTCATCCTACTCTCCTGCCTGTTTGGCTTCTTGTGCATCGGTACCTTTCCTACAGCTAATTCAGTGTCACGTAGAATTTTAGCGAGCTTCTTCCAGTGTGGACTCAGACTCTGAAATGGCGAAGTCCTCTGTGGAACAGAATCACTGTTTTTCAGCCAACTCTACTTTTTGATTACTTAAATTTCTGTAGCTTACATGAATGAGGTTTCACTCATGTACAGAAAATTAGGTAATTTTCTAATGTGGACTTCTGACTAGAGGTGAAGTGAGCTGGAAAGGTGGTATAAAATTGATTTTGAATTAAATGAGAACATGCATCTGTTAAATGACTGTTTCAGCTTAGAAATACCTTGAGTATTATTGAAATGTGTGCAAAAAAGACCATAGATTTTGGATATAAACTAGATTGAATTTTATCTATCTGAGTTTACTTGAGTGATAAGTTATCACTGGGCATATATGATATACATTTTTTCTTCCAGAGTTTTTCCAAACAAAGGCTATGTTTCAGCTGTGCAGTGAAGCTTGCTCTCAGAAAGTATTCAGTTGTGCTAACTATGAGGCTCAGATAAACCATCCACTTTTGGGGTTCTTTTCCAGACTACGTTAAATCTTCAAGGGACCATTCTTAATCTTAATTTCTGCAGAATTTTGAAAGATTTGTTTGAAGTACCCAACAGACTAACTAGCTGTAGTTTTTGTTTACAATTTGAATATATTTTTCAAACCTCCTGAAACTTCTCCTGCATGGTATGTCATGATCAGAATTTTTTACTAAGTGTATGTGCTAACTGAATCCAGCATTTCTACCCATATTTTAATTGATTCAAAGAAAATTCTTTTCTTCTTATAATACAACTTCCTTTCTCTTTCTGACAGTATATTTCCCATTTTTCTGTAAAAGAAATTGCAATGTTATGAAGAAAAACACCAGAAATATTAAGTATGAAAAAACAGCAGAGCACTAGTCAAAGAAGTCTGCACTTTCATTCTGAGGATAAAGAATCTCTATTTAGTCTACAGTTTTCTGTTAGATTGTAGGCCATTTTGTCACCGAGAAGTTGACACAGACATATTTTCACCTCCTCATCCTGAGGCTTTTGTACTACTGTATCTATCTCCTTGATGAAGATGGTTAGATTTTCCGCTTGTGTTCCTCTATGAAATAATACATATCTCTTAAAAACTTGTAGCTGTCATGGGCAGATCACATGTTATGCCTTTACGGTTGTTGGTCTGTCAGTGGAAGGCAAAGCTCTAGGCTGGTATTGCCACAGACATTTTATATTGTCAAAAAGAGCTTCAGTCTGGCACAGGAAGATAGGTCAAAGAGGTGGTAGCTGTCAAACAAGCTAAGGTAAATCAGCTGTACTCCATTTTCAAATATTACCACAGAGAAAAATATTTTTCTCTCCTGGATGGATAATTCTATATTTCAGCACTTTTATTTCCAGTTGTGCTGCTTAGAAGAGCTTGCCTGAATAGCAGCTCAACAGTACAAACCTATGTGAAGAAACTTAATTTTATTCTGGCTTTAAATCAGACTTCTTCTGCAGAAGTTTATTTTCATGTCTGAAAAGGGTTTCCCATTGTTTTTGACAAGGGTGGGAACTAGGCCTAGCTAGCTTGGTCCGTCAGGCTTATATTATGACTTGATTATTTTRTTTTGGGTGTTTTTATCATTTATTCATTTTGTAAAATTAAAGATGTCAGGATAGTGCAAGGAAGAAGAAGATTCTACACATCTGGAGAGTGGTAGTTAAACATAGAATTTTTACCCTCACAGAATCACAGAATGGTTGAGGTTGGAAGGGACCTCTGGAGATCATCTAGTCCAACCCCCCTGCTCAAGCAGGGTCACGTACAGCATGTTAAACAGGGTTGCATCCAGGTGGGCTTTGAATATCTCCAGAGAAGGAGACTCCACAACCTCTCGGGGCAACCTGGTCCAGTGTTCTGTCACCCTTGCAGTGAAGGAGTTTTTCCTCATATTCAGGCGGAGCTTCCTGTGGTTCAGTTTGTGCCCCTTGCCTCCAGTCCTGTTGCATGGGACAACTGAAAAGAGTTTAGTCCCATCCCACTGACACCCTCCCTTAAAGGTAATTATAGACATTGATAAGATCCCCCCTCAGTCTTCTCTTCCCCAGGCTGAACAGGCCCAGCTCTTGCAGTTGGTCCTCATAGGGCAGATGCTCCAGCCCTCTGATCATCTTTGTAGCCCTACGCTGGACTCTCGCCAGTAGCTCAATGTCTCTCTTGTCCTGGGGAGCCCAGAAATGGACACAGKACTTGAGATGAGGCCTCCCCAGGGCTGAGTAGAGGGGTAGGATCACCTCCCTCCACCTGCTGGCAACAGTCTTCCTAATGCACCCCAGGAGACCATTGGCTTTCTTGGCCACAAGGGCACCTTGCTGGCTCATGGTCAATTTGTCATCCACCAGCACTCCCAGGTCCGTCTCTGCAGAGCTGCTTTTCAGAAGGTCAGCTCCCAGCTTKTACTGGTGCCTAGGGTTACTCTTCCCTAGGTGCAGGACCCTGCACTTGCCCTTGTTGAACCTCATGAGGTTCCTCTCCCCTCAGCTCTCCAGCCCGTCCAGGTCTCTCTGAATGGCACCACAGCCCTCAGGTGTGTCAGCCACTCCTCCCAGCTTGGCATCATCAGCAAACTTGCTGAGGATGCACTCTGTCCCCTCGTGCAGGTCATTGATGAAGAAGTTGGACAGGATGGGACCCAGTCCTGAGCCCTGGGGGATGCCACTAGCCACAGGCCTCTAGCTAGACTCCACGCCACTGATGATGACCCTCTGAGCTCTGCCACTCAGCCAGTTCTCAATCCACCTCACTGTCCACTCAGCAAACCCACACTTCCTGAGCCTGCCTAGGAGGATGTTATGGGAGAAAGTGTTGAAAGCCTTGCTGAAGTCAAGGTACACAATGTCCACTGCTCTTCCCTCTGTCATTCCTCTGTTGTATCTTTTGTTTTGGGGATCTGGTGGCCAGATCCTACTACTTATGCAACAGCATTTAGAATTTCCCTTGCTCTTGCAATAGAACAGTGTTTTCCTGCGTCTAAAACAGTTGCTTCTGGAAAGACATAAAACAGGCCCCAGTTTATCTCCAAAGTCTCAGCTTTCATTTAAAACAAACAAACTGAAGGACAGATTAAAAAATAAAAGAAGTAATTTGGATTGTAATGTCTGACTTTTAAACATCCCTGTTCCCTTTTAAACATCCCGGTTCCCTGTGGACCGCATGGCAGGAGTTGTCACCCAAGGTTGAGGACAAGGGGCATCCATCCTGTGCAGGGACTTCCCTGCTCAGCATCATCAATAAGCAGCCAGTGGGTTGCCAGAAGAGACCTGCTGTGTGCTGTGTCAATTTTTCAAAAGAAAAGGATTGTTTCCAATGCATTTGGTGTCAATCCAGCATTGCATGAAATGTGTTTTTAGCATGGCTCCTGGGTCAGGGCTTCTGGGAGACTAAGGCAGGCCTGCTCCTTTGCACTCGTGTGTGAGTTAGGCACCAAGTTTACAGGACTGGAGGGTAATTCAGGCTGGAAGGGATTTCTGTTATGTGAGGAAACAAATTTCAACACACGGGAAACTTAAATATCATGAAATGATGCATATACATTGGTTGTTAGCCAAATGGAGCTTTTCAGGACTATGGATCTAGATTTTGCTACCAAAAACAGGCAAARGCCTTACTTCATCCCACGGGAGTTTCTCTCATTGAGGATATTGGGATCCATCAGCAACAGAACTTTAGAAACCTCACTAAAGTGTCAGTCTGTCACACTGGTGACATGCAATGGCAGAAGTAGTTACAAACTTTGGACAAACTTCTAACATGTTTTCTAAAATATATCAACCAAATAATATCATCTTATTTGTGTTATCTTAATGATGTATAACCCATATTGTTCTTAGTTTATATGATAAAGTTTTCTTAAAGCTCTTTCATTACACGAGTGCATATTGTGTGCGCGCACACACACACACAAACATACAGACTACCGATAGAGAATGAAACATCAGTTCTGTAACATGAGTTGTCTCATTAACTTGTACAATGATAACTTTGGTTCTTTCTTCTAATACTTCAAATGACAATTTGTTAAAAATTTTAATGCTTAGAAGACCACATGTGTGGTAACTRTTTTCAAAAATTTGAAAAATCTTGAAATAGGAGATAGGTATTTCATGTAAACAGCAGACATGAAGAGCTCTAAAAGCATAGATCACCACTGGGAAATGAGTGTTTCAAAAGACCAGTCATATCTGGGATGTATTTTGCCTGGTTAAGCAAAGAAAGTTAATGATTCCTCCAAATAACCATCAAAACCAGACCACTCCCACAGAACGTCAGAAGCTAACTCATAGCTTTGATATGTGGCTCTCTCCTTTGAAATTCCCTATTTGTTTGATCTGACAGATACTATCATTATAGGCATAATCTTTATTCCAAATAATACATCATTTAATCAAAATGAAATGTTTACATACCCACCATATTTTGCACTGTAATTGGAATACACAGAAGGATATTCTGAAAATATCACTGCATTGTAACAGGCCAGTCTTCCAGGGCAAYTGGAAAATGCATGACAGCACACAGCTAAGTATAACACCACCCTCTGAGCAAAGGGCAGTGTTCCCTGGAAAGCTTTCTTCTTGTGTTTTTATTCTGCGGAAGTAAAATTTTCCCCAAAGAGATCCTAAGTGTGTTTTCCAGTTTCTGTATATTTGCAACATCTCACAGAATATTTGAGATTCAGGTGCATTAAAACCTATCTACGGTAAGCATGTTGGCAGGATGAAGAACCAGAACTTTATTAAGCAGGCTGCATTTTGGAGCTTTACCAGGGCTGTGGTCCAGCAGAATGCTGTCATTAGCAGTGGGAAACAACTTTTTGCAGCAAAGTGCCATTAATGTTTTTAGTGACTGTTTATTTTAATGGAACCAGGGAACCAAGGATTAACTTTGGACATTATTTCCTCCATTCATAACAAAATACTAGAAGGATAACAGTTGCAATACTTTCTCTGATAACCTGTCCTTCCCTTTCTGTATGGGAAAAATAAGCCCYGCTGTCCGTTTTGTGTCATTGCTTTGAGGTTTAGCATGATATGATTCAGAGTAGGTGGCAATTCTCTCTTGACCTCAAAATAAGAAAGAAAATGGAATGTCAGCATTACAGATAAATAAGCCTCCAGGCTCCCTCTGGCTTTAAGGGAAGAACTGAAAGATGAGCTGTATATTTACATGGCTTTTCGGCACTGCATGCAGCAGAGAGAAACTGGCACTCACACGAAGGGAGCCGGCCTGGAAGCAATCCAGCTGTGGTTGACTGTCAGTTGCTCTCTTCGGGGGAGTCCTGCCTGTTTCTGGCCCCAAATAAACTTGTTTAGGCATACCATATTCATTCCCATTTGCAAGTGTACTCAAGGTCTGATTCACCACCTAAGTTCCACTCACAGCTGGATCTGCAGAAGAATTTGGTCCAAAAGTTAGCACTTAAAAACTAATGAAAAAGAAAAGTGTCTAGAGGAGTGAACAGTACTATAACGTCTTCTAATTACCAAGGCTACTGGAAGAGGGGTGAATATCACAGAAAAATATTATTATCAGGTGCAAGTTATACTCCAAGAATATACTTGGTGCATTGACTAGTTTTCTGTAGAGAGAGTGGAGGAAAARAAGGACCTAGAATAAGTGTTTTGTGTCAGGTACTCCAGGCATAGGCAGCTAAGAGATAGCCATATAATAAATGCTAACTTTTATGGTGATATCAGCAAAGTCATTTACAAAATTTTTACCTCTGTGACTTACTGACCTCTGCAATGCCAGAGTACAGCAGGCATCATCTAAATGAAGCCAGTGAAGTCAACACATCTGGTAACACAGAATAGTGACTTTGAACATGTTAGTATTTCCCACCAGGAAAACCGGAGTAGCACCAGCTATCTCTGAAATCGTCTTCTCCTGCAATGGCAGTGCTAGGATCTGCTTAGGCTCTTGAGTGCACAACTCTGAGGTTTAAATAGAGGAGAACTGTTTCAGTCAGGGGCTTTTAGATCAGTTTTTTATTTGATCCACCAGAGCTTGAATCTGTTGACCTTGAGGTCATATTGTAGAACTGTTGTTGTTATTTTAGGCTCTCTCAGGGCTGGTGGGTTGGGTTGTGGGTGGAAGGGTGRGGCCAACCCCTGGCTTTGGTTCAAAGTTAAATATTTTTTTATGTTTGTTTTAAATCAAATTAGACTAAAGTCATGGACAGACATGTTACTATTCCATGAAGTTAAATAAATCAATTAATTTGTTTCTTGTTATATTTTGGAGATATAAATATATATCTATGAAGAGAGACAGTGAGAGAGACGTATAGACAGACTCACAGAAAAATAGATGGAGTGAAACTCTCACTAAAAATTTCAAGAAAAATGATTTAAGAACAAATAAGCAGGAGAAAATACATCTTCCACAGTAGTACTTGTTGTTAGGAATGCAAAAACAGAAGTGAGAGAAGCCACAGGAGTGGCAGCAGCTTCAGTTTACCTGTTTCTTTTCATCTTGGAAAAGCTCTTGACAGATCTCATTTAATATTGTTCTCCTGAACCATCAGAAAGAGTACTGAAGGGAACAGCATTAAGACAAGCTGGTCAAGGATCCCGATGAGGCGAAGATTAAAACACACTGAGTTGCTTTGTTGATGTATTTGAGATACCAATTAAAGCCCATTTTCTCTGAGGCTATGCAAGAACTGGTGGGTTTTGTCTCACAGTAAGAAGCCAGTTGATCTAGTAAATCTTTTTTATTTTTTTAAGAGAAATATAATCTATTCTTTATTACTACCCTGTCTGATTTACTTGACTTCATTTTCTTTAGATTTGGGTTAACACTGTAGCAATTTCTGCCAACTTTTCTGAACAAAAGAATGAGGAGTGCAAAGTATGAAGGGAATCTGCACATCTGGTTACATATTAATAAAAGGGTCCTCCCAGGTTGCAGTTCTTCCTAAAGCTACCTTGAATTTGATKTTATGATGGTAAAATCTTTGTGCTCTGTCTTTGCCCTCTATACTGCAGCTTTATGGCATTTGAAGTGCCGTAAAACAATTCACCAATTCAGATTACAAAAATTCATATAACGTTCCATAAGAGGAGATACATGCTTTATGCTTGTCTTTTCTTGAGTGAACACTGCACTCAGGTGCTTGTCAGGATGTGAGAGAACCAGGTTAAAGTCCCATATCTGCTTGAAGAAATCTYCGCTCCCATTTCCTAGCTTTCTGGAAAAAAAATACTGATAGTGAGTGGTTGCTGTGAGGATTAGCTCCGTTTTCCCCTTGGACAATATTCTGTCTTGCTGAAATAATGCAGCAACGGCCGGAACAAGCACCGACTGTGATGGAGGTGGCTCAGATGATAGAGGCTCTGTGCTGCTGCCTCCCAAGCAAGCAGCTGGTCTCGTTGGCAGTGACCTCGAAGCAGTGCTGAAGCAGGGWGCCTATTGAGCAACGGTGTAAACTCAAGAAGTGAGAGCAGACCTTCTGCCTACTAGCCCCCACCCATGCAAAAAAATAAATCATTTGTTATCCCTGGTTTATGCTAGCTGTAGCTTTTGGCAGACTCAGACCCAAACCTCTGGGAGTCTGGTGGCTGTCCACGTACACAGGAAAAGTTTGTATTTGTGAAAGAAATACGTTCTCCAGAAATAAGTTCTTCTGGTAGAGACTAGCTCAGGAAAAAAGATGACGGGCCTAATACCCACAACCTGCAGCTTCCTCCAGTGTAGACTCATCTGCATATCCATGTCATACAGTAGAAATTTAAACGTTAAAGATGACCAAGAGAAAATGTTTAAGATTGCTGGTACATGATTTTGAAAAAACGTATAAAAAATCATGAAATATGGACTGTTATTTTAGATTTAATTTTTTCAATAAGAACTGATTCCATGCAACATACATAGTATATTTTAAAGTTAAAATGTCTGATCTTCAAGCTCCTTGTGCTCACAAGCAGTCTTCATATATGGGTACAATCCCACTGAAGTCATGTAGAAAAATATATGTGAGATTAGATTCTTACCTAGATCATCAAAACACTTAAGTATTTATGTGTATTATTAAGTATATGCTGACTGCCATCAATATGATCAAGGGCATTTCTGAACTGAGAATTTTTTTAATTTATTTGTCCTGGATAATTTGACAGTGGTCAAACATGTAGTATGATAATAATATAAAAAAAAAAATTTTAGTATATCACATTAAATTACTTATATCAAATGTGCATCTAACCCAAACTCTTTTGCTAGATTAGTTCAGAGGCACTAAGAACTTCTTTATGGCCAAGGCCATTTCTTTTTACTCAAACTGGAAAAATTTCATTCCCTCTCCTGTCTTGTCGCAAACAATTTTTGTCTGGACTGGCAAAACAGACTGTTCAGGAAAAAGGCAAGGTCAAAGACTGTTCAGGAAAAAGGCAAGGTCAAAGACCAGCAACTGCAGTATGAGGCAGCTGTAACTATCTCCTTTTTTAATATTACTCAACAAAACAAAAGTTATTTCCTCTCCTGATAATACATACTTAAGTGAGATAGTAAGTTATTTTTCTCTTATCTTTGAGAAAATTGTATTTAACTTACACTAACTACAAAACAATCTCTTTTTTTTATCTTCTTGTTCTTATGCAAAGGTTGTAACGAATTTATAGCACTTTTCTCTCCTACAGAAATCAAACCAAGATTGCACTGATAATCTAAAATACAGGATTCTGTATCAGGAGAAAAGCTATGGATGGTTCAAAAACTCTGTGGAATTCTATGTATATTCCATTAAGATCTGCAGGAGATTTTTATAACTGTACAGCTACATATGATCTTTCTTTGTGTTAGTATGCATTATTTTGCTTTAATATATGTTATAAGAACTTCTGTGCTCCATCTTTGACCATGGCATGCATTTAAAAAACTTTGCTTTAAAAGGTTCTTGATGACTGTTTAAATTGAAACACATGAATGTGCCCATGGATGTTGCTGCTGATATGCAAAACCTACTGCACTAGATCTGCAGACCACCAGGTCTGTGGCCTAATCTCATATGCTGCAGAATATTTCTCTAATTAATGCTGCGTGTCCTCCATCTCTTCATACAGTTACCAAAGGGGGAATTCAGACAACACTTAACAAGACTTGGTACTCTGAAAATGAACCATTGACCTTTTCTTGAATAAAGCTAATAACTTTCTTTTTAAAGTGTTGTTATCATTTCTAGAAATTAGACTGCAGAACGCCAAAATAAGTATGTAAAGCATAGGTATTATTATAACAACTCAACATTGACTCCAAGGGGATTTAAATTAAAGTTCCTGCAAGGCATTGCCAACTTTAACTGTAATTGTTAAAAAGGGATTCAATTAACATGCAGACTGGAAAGATTTGAACTATGCTGGGAAGCAAGAAACAAATGTTATTGCAAGTTTCATTCCATCCTAACACTTGAGAAATATGCTTATGACCACTGAGATGAAACTACCTCCTCCTACATATAATACTAACATTTATAGTGCATTTGGATTTTAAAGTAACTTCATCTTGTTTAGTTTAAATAAGCATGTCTCCTTAGCAACAAATGTCACCTAATTAAAATCTGTCACTCAGCTTAGCATCTCAATGAAAGATTGAAGTAGAAAGGGGAATATGTAGCAGCTGAAAACAAAAGGGAAAAATGCAAGGAATGCCAAGGGCCCTTCAGAAATATCAGATAAGAACAGTCACTGAAAAATGCTCATTAAACTCATTAAAAGGAAGAATAAAAATATATAGAAGAGATGTGTTTAAAATTGCATATAAGCCTTGACTTTTTAGTATCTGCAGATTTGACAGTGAGTTTTGTTTCTCTTTTATCAGGGAGGGAAAAGAGGCTACAATGACCACTTCTTAAGTAACTAGTTTAAAACTATCCTAAACCTGGAGGTAAAAAGGTCTCTTAATATTGTTCTCCATTCACAAAACAGTGTGGGAAAGTTCAGGTTTTAGAAAGGAAAATATCATATCCCTTCACACAAGTGGAACTGAAGGAGAAGGACTTTTGAAAACATTCAGCAGTTGTCTAAGTGTTGCTGAAGTTTAGTTGAATAGAAGCAGTTTGCGGGGAGTGCTGAGGACTCTGTAAATTCCGTTTTGCTTAGGCTTCTCTACTGTGAATGCACTGAAGACCAAACCCACAAATCAATGAAATCTCCGTTTTCAATAGTCACAATGGTTTTAAAAGGCTTTTAAAGGGTGGTAGTGATGTTTTCTATAGTTGAAACAGGTGGCACTTCTGGATCTTTTTGCGTCATTCTTCAGTCTCTTGGGCCAAATTAACATTATATATTTGAACCTTTCTAAAATTTGGGTTTCTGAAACAACACAAAATATAAAGTGGTTTGCAACTCTTCCTCGAGGCTAGGTTAGTAGGTTCAATGGGTGTTTGTCCAAGCACAGACCAGTCTCATGGCAAGGTGTTATCAGAAGCAGGATCACACTGGAGAGAACAGATTTCTCTCCAGTCAGACAGGATAGATACACTTCTGGATGATTTAACTTTTCTGTTTCGAATACTTAACTCTAGGAGACTCAGTTAGAGTCACAATGACAGTGATGCACCAGGAAAGGAAGCAGTTTATGATTCTCCCTTATAATTGAAATGACCTAACCGCTCTTTTGCTGATTAAGTGGTGCTGAGGCTCAGGATGAACTAAAACCTGGGAGCTCTGCAGACTTGAAGTTGACTAAAGCTAGTTGCTGTATGATCTCTTGCCCCTAAATGTCACCTTCCTTCTGTAAGCTGCATTCCCAGCCTCTATACTCAGCTGTTCTCCCCTTGCCAGAAACAGCTCCTTATCTCACTGCCAGGTTCTGGCAGGCTCAGCACCAGCAAGGTGCCTGTGCCTTAGCCTAGGGGTGACTCAAAGCCTGTAAAACCTCCTTTGCCTTGCTCTTAATGCTAGTTTGTCACTTCTTTGAGAACCTGTGAGGGAGGATGAGAACCTGGCCTACCATTAAAGAGCTCGGTTTTGATTTGAACACATACTGAATGGCCTGGGTTACTAAAGTTGCTTTTGGATACGCTGGGGTTTGCAAAATAAGACTACAATAGAATTGATGTAATTCTGATGTCCTGTGATTTCCTCTATCATTTCTAAGACTAATTGGCTCTATTCTAGCTAAAACTCAGAAGGATGGAGGCAACCAAACAGGAAAAAGCCTGGGAAGAATGTAATAATACTCTCAGACCTCCAGGAAAGCTTGGATTGAGTTCAGGTGTTGACCAAAGGCATTTGAGGAAGGGTTTCTTGCCTGGAGACGGTATTTACATTTTATCCTCTGCATGTTGTCTGGGTTGGTTAATAATATCCCAGCTGAGCTCACTTTCATCACAAGTTCTCTGACCTCATTTTGCTTCCTGAAGCTTTTTTAGACAATCAGTTTCAAATTTTTTCCTGATTCTGGGAGGTCCCTGCATATAGATGACAAAGAGCTTTGCTCAGAAGACCCCCTCTTGCCTTTCATACTGGAGCTTCCAATAACACAACTGTTACTTGTGTGCTTGATCCTTTTGAAAACCATATGGGTAAACTGTGTTGAGTTAGGCCTTTATATGTTATTTGATTGTAAAAGGATGCTTCCAAAATAAAAGCTTTTAGCTATTCCCTAACATACTGAAAGGATAAATGTAAAGTTGCAAATAGAGTTTCAGTAATAGAACACAGAATATATATACCTTGTGTATAGGCTCCATAACTTGCTAACTAGTCAAGGAGGTGCAAGAGAAATTTTTAGTGTGGTTAGAAAGAATTCATGTTTAAAGAAGACATCATTACCTCATTGAAATCACTGGCAAAATTCCCATTCCATTTTGTGGATCCCAGGTCTTACCCAAAGACTCTTAAAAATAAACAGGGTTCAGAGGAGAGGAAAGAAGTAAAGCAGATTAGACTCTGTTCCCATTTTTCTTCTTTGCATGTGCTATGAAGATATAGAAATAATTCATATCACTGTGGAATGTTATAATTTTCCACAGTATATCAAAATATGTAAGGTTATTTCCCTTGTAAACCGTATGTAACTGGATGAGTAATATCAATGAATCAGGTGAGATTTCCAGAATAAATCCCTATACATATGTTTAGGTGATGGAGCTACACCAATTTTTGGCTCATTAGTATAGCTTTCCAGTAACTACTGCTTCTCTGCACCATGCCTGTTTGAGGCTTCCAAGTTTGTGATTACTATGACTGGGTTGTACGAAGAGCTTTGCATGTTATCCACCTGCAGCAGAATGGCACGGAGCTCACATCGCCAAAACCTGGTAAGACAACAGAAGCAGTGTGCTTTCCAGCACATTTGAACAGCACAGAACACAGTGTACTCCTTATTAGAGGATTTAAAAACCACTATACCTCAGTAAGCAGACTGAATACTGTATAAATAACTTAGTCTACGCTTCCCCTCAGCTCACTTAGCTCTGTATTTGCGTGCAAGACAATAGTATTAACCTGCTATTTAAAATAGAAGTGGATGACTGTGCACACATACACACAAACACTGAAGGTCAAATATACGGTCTGGCCTCATTGGCACTCCTCGAGGTGCAGAAGCTTGGATTTATTTTGTATTTACTGCTTGAACATAGTCATTACTGGCTCTTTCCATTCCTGCATGATAAGTGCAGGCATGTGATTCATCTGGCATACGAAAATCCCTGGGGTTTTTGGTAGCCTTGCAGTTTGGATGCAAGAATTTTATCTAAGCATAAATGACTGATGACCTCATGGTTACTGGATTAGAGCCTTTGGGGAATTAGTTCCTCTCTCCCCTTTCTTTGTTTAAAACAACTAATTCCTAAAAGTGATTTCCTGGTACAACAGCATTATCACTGTGTACATGATAGATACCTTTTAATATCAACATTATTAGAATATACAGGCGTAAATGAAAAAGGCCCAAATACTTGCAGATTACAAGTTTCTGATAAGAAATCTGGCCCAACACAAACAAATAAGGCCAATATAGCAGCTCTGTGAGGAGCACGCTGAAGGTGAGTCTAGTGACAAATTCCCCAGCTTTATCATCCCCCTCTTCTCTTCACAGAGCTCCCTTGAAGGAGACTGTCCTGGAAGCCCCCCGGGTGACATACCTCACCTCTGCATGTCTTTCATAGTTTTCTCCTGAGCATTAGTATGGTGGTTACTGCCAAAAATGGACATATTTTGCTTCTGTGGAGGAATAGGAAAGATTTACACCTAAATATGTAATAACTGGTTGGCAGATGAGAGTTTACAATATGCTAAAGAATTTGTACTATTCAGATAAACATCACAATGTGTCTGAGGAGCTGTTGCACAGCTCAAATCTGTATTTCAGCCTTTTCCAGCATTTGGAAATGTTTTCTCCTTCAAAACAAAATTATACAAAAACACCCCCCCCAAAGCTAAAAGACTCTCACTTTCTGTATAGCACAGTGCAGTATTTTGTATTGAAGAGTGAGAAGTTGTTCACATACTAAAAGCAATGCCTGCTAAGGAAGGCATGAGGTCTTTGAAACAGGCATTTAGAATCTTTTAAAACAGCTATTTCAGGCAATTTTATTTTTAATCAATTCTACTCTTTAGTGAAGTCATTTTCCAAAAAAAAAAAAAAATAAAGTGTATCTTGTTGCATTCAGTGGTATTATATATTTGTATTTAAAACTTTATTTCTTCAGTGGGGGAAAGAAATAGAAATAACTAGACATTTTAATGGCTCACTACCTGCTACTATTAGCTTTCAGCCACAGCTGACTTTCTAACGGCCTTTGAGATATCTGTTCGTCTAGGGATCTGCATTGACAAAAGTAGGAAGAAAGACCTCAAATGCCATCCCTTTGCACACAATTGAAAGGTACAGATATCTCTTCAAATGGCAATTCACCTGCTGCTAGATCACTGTATCGCAGTGAGTAGAATTACCTTCTGGAAGTTCTTATTTGTTTCCAATCACTACAAGGGGTGGCTGGGGTCATTAGCTTAAATTTGCACAATCATCTTTTAAATATTTGAGTTCAGTAAATGGAAAATCACTGTAGTTTTTGGTGATATCTCTAGGATAAGCTCATGAAGGAAACTTCAGATCGGTAAGTTTCCTGTTATTTAGCAAATACTTCTTTCCATCAGTCCCTTTTACAGGACAGAGGCAGTGCATGAGGATTTTTATTAGCTTGACACCAAGATACTCAGCCAAAATACTCTGAAGGCAAGAGGCCTCACCGAGCTGTAATCGTGGAGCACGAGCTCTCCTCTGGGCATGCCTTTTTGTTCTATGGGATCTTCTCTCCAGTTGCACAGGGGGGATAATAAGTGGTGAATGTGGTTTTATGATCTGATGCGCCCCAAATGCAGCGCATCTGTTCAGATGCCAGAGCTGTGAAGGTTCCTTGCCTCATCCTCCCAGCCTCGCACAGCAGAACCACCCCAGCACATCTACCTATCCACTGCAACTGCCCGTCCTGACTGACTCCCCAGGCTGGGTTACATCAGTTCGAAATGCTTCCTCTTTTTTGTATTTTGTTTTACCTTCCAGGATAATGAATTATATGGATCCTGAAATAGAAAATCTGATCTGAGAAATGTGGAATGTAATGTGGAGAAGAACCTTTCTGCTTTTTGTTTAGCTGTAGTTCAGAATGGGACAACAGCAAGTGCTTGAGTGCCAGCCAGATGAAAATTACTTCAAGTACGATCTAGAGTGCAGTGGAGCTGAGGTGCTTTTAGCATACCATACTCGTTAGGTAATTGTAACTTCCCGTTTGTCTAAGTATTGTAGTCTATAATTTTTTTTTGTAGTGCTCTGAAAGAATCTGTAGTGTATTTTAACTCAATGAAGTTCCAACGTAGATGAACTTGGGTTTTTTGTTTATAAGTCATTCATCACATTCACAGAGGAATGAAATATTACTGAAACACTGACTTAGATTTAAGAATAGAGATGTGCTTTTTATAGACACACTTAAGTTTTGTAAGAATGTGCTTTCACGGGATTGCTTTCTCACAGTCAATTTGTTTAAATAGAAAAGAATTTGCCTGGTATTGCAAACCAAATGTATATCAGCTGTGATGTTTTTCTAGCTTGCTGATCATAGTAAATACCATATCTGTGGATGAAAGCACAAGTTATCTCAATTTTGGCATGAATAGGAACAAGTTTTCTGTATTTTACCTGTGACTTCTTGTGAGATAAAAAAGTGAATGCATGTATGCTGGAAGACTTTTAAAATATGGTGCTTATCTGTGAGATAAAAGAGCCTCATTCTATCTGTTCTTAGCTCAAACTACCTGAGAACATACACCTCATAAGGAGGAATTGGTACCTTAACATATGTTCCCTTGAAATATATATATTTTAACCCATAATATGACATTAAATTTTAAGATAATGTAGGAAAAAATCCAGCAAATTGGAAAGAATTCAAAGAAGAGCAGTTAAAAAAATATTAAAGCAAGGAAGGACTGACATCTAAAGGTAAATTAAAATAATAAGTCCCTTATTCTGGAAATAATCTATATGAGTGGATTGCTCTTTCTGCACAGGTTTATTAAAGACAGAAAAACTCTAGGCAGGCATAGGAACCCACTCATCTAAGATCAAAATACAGTTGGAGGAACATGCATACTTTTATTACAATAGCCACCTGTAAGGATTTTGAGAGTATAAACACCACAGAGACAAATTTGAGTATGAGTGAAATTAAAAACACGAGCTACAAAGAAAAATAATAATATTATGAAAAATTTCGTAGTGATTATATCTAGTGAGAATTCTTTGGCTCTGGAATAACCTCCTGAGAAAACTGTGGGAGCCCCCATTGTTTGATGCCCTTAAAGAGAACTGAAAAAAAGCACTGGAAAAACATAGCTCAGAGAACAATCGTTTACTGGGAGAGCAACAGAAAAATGAGTCCTGGCTTAGATCATTTAATCTGTTCATGACTTTTATGATGCTGTGGTGCCATAGAGCTGCCTTAAAAAAATGGCCTGTTACTAGAGGCCTAGTTCATTTCATATGAGATGCCTAACTGCTTGTACTTATTAAGAATATATTGAAAAATATTTAGAGGCTCTTTTCCTATGGAAAATAACAATGCCCTTTACATTTGGAAATTCTTTCCTTCACAGTTTACATAGAGTTTTTTCTTTTTATTCAGGAAAGTAAGAGATTGTAAAATTTTCCATACTATACTAATCTTCACTGACTGAGGAACCCTACACATAGCTTTTAAACACTATTCCATTCAAACTGCTAGGAATTATCTCTGTAATATTTGTGATCATAGGAATATTTATTCCTAAGTATTTCTTCTATGCAAGATAAAAATTCAAGGGAAGAGGGAATTCAAAATTTGCCTCCTTGTTGGATGGAAGAGCGAAAAAGTAAGACAGGGATTCCTTGGTAGTGGGGGAAAAGTTTCAACACTAGTGTTCAAAAGCTAATCAACCAGTCACCTTCATGAGGCAGCCTGAGAGTCAGCAAGTAGCAGATACTTGCGTTATTGGCATCTGTGGCCAAACCCAGGGCAGGAACCAGGTCTGTTGACATCATGATATGTGCATAGCCTTGTGGACTGAAAACATGACACTTTCCATCTGTACTAAAATATATGCTGAAAATAGAAATACGAGGGCATGGTGCCCTAAGGTCCTGAGTGAGGCCAAAGTCCAGAGAAAGCAAGGGGCATGCCAAGACCTCCTAGAGGGCTCTGGCAAGGCAGAAGTCCCACAGAAATGTAGAGGTTTGCACTGACCTCCCAGAGTCCTGGCATGGGTCAACCCCTTGAAATACAGGGGCTGAGGCTATGCACTTGCAGAAACCGCTACCAGATAATCGTCAGTCTAGCAGAAGGTAAAGTTGCTGGCACAGTTACCAGCCTCCTTCCTTCTCCTGTTTTGCCATCATGGACTCTTCACTCTCTCTCTGTGACCATTTGTTTTGCACTTTGTTTTGCACTGCTGGTGTGAGGTTAAAGTCAGAGCAGACTCTGAGACTTGCCAGGTCTTGGACTGGTGACGCATGGAATAATTCAGAAAAATAATAAACAATCACTTCTTCAATATTCACTTGTCTCATGCCAACTGACATACCTAACAAAGATTAAATGAAATTCATGATGATTAGGACTAATGCTAGGCATTACAAGGCATTGAAATACTTCGAGAAGATACACATATCTCTAAGGGCAAGTTACTGGTGACTTGACTGCAGTTTGCAACCATCTGTCTGAAGTAAAGATTCATGTTGGTATTTTGCTCCTTAATCTAGCAGAAAAAAAAAATCTGATATGAGTTAAGGAACAGATTCCAGCTGAAAATAAAATGTATATTATTGTAGTGTCTAATTAATCATTTAGACAACCTGTATATAAATATATATGTACACATACACATATATATGTACAATATGGTAGTGAACGCTCCAGCATTCTTTGAGCAAGATGAGACTTCTTTTTTTGAAAGATTACTTTGGAGAATCTCAACCTTGTGAGCACGTCCTGAAAGAATAGGGAACCTTTTATTGCTTGCAAAGAGCTAACTTCTGAAGTTATAGCACTTTCATCCGCACAGCCCAGAAAACTTTCTAAAATAGTTAGGTGGTATCATCCACATTTGACTACAAACGCAGCACAGATGCAAGAATTCTTTGTATATTCCACAAACCATCACATCACCCTCACAACACCTTTTCTTCTAATTTTGTGGAATCAAGAGAAAGATTATTTTTACCAAAAGCAGCTTTTCTGAAATATTATACATGATGGTTTCTATAAAATAATGCTTTTTTAATCAAAATAATGCTTTGACTCCCTTTTATATAGCAGTGTTGAAAAAAGCCATAGGCATCACACTGCAGCACAGATGCTTTATCTCTAAATTACTTGTTAGTTTATGTTATTGTTTAAATTATTTTATCTCTACATTATTTTATGTATTATATAAGCCTCAAACTGATACTTTCTGACAGACCACTTCACTCTGCAGACTTAAAATTCTGTAACATACTTGTGTGCAAAAAATATTTTTTCCATACATGTCCTTAGACATGTAGACATACTTAGACATGAAAAATTAAGCTTCTTCCCTCCAGTTCATAATCTTATCATAGGTTTTGCAGACCCACTGCTCCCACTGCAAACTGCAGCTTTCTCAGTGCCCTACAAATACATAGGCAGAGATTTGTTCCCTTTTCATTGTGCTGGTTAGTGTGCTCCTAAGATAGCACAGCTAATGCCCATTCAAGTAAGATTAAACAAATGCAGTATATTGTGGCAGTATACTTCAGAAAATAAATACATAAATAAAAAGAAGGACGGTGGTATACGTCTGGATGTCTGACAACAGAAAATGCCTTTAATTCAGGCCTTATACTTTAGTTACAGGGCATTTGTAGATTTTAGCTTTATTCACTATAGAATGAAACCACTGGTTCTCCAGCATCTAAACATGTCTCTTTTCCTCCTCCTGTAAGATTTCCACCTGCCTTGTGAGAAAAGGCAAGACGTGCCTAGAAACCTGGTTCTGTCATTGCTTGTTCCATTTCTTATGCTGCAAGTATTTGTTTCTCTGATGCTTAGGAAACACACACTTTGACTGAACTTCCTTTCTTATACAAGACCTCAGTGTACAAGTTATCCTTTCCTTCCTATTGCAAAATATGTTGACTTGTGATGATTAGAGTGGCTCAGAAAAAGTAACAAAATATTTGCCCAACATTACATCTTTCCTCTTCTTCTCTCTCCTCCCACCCCCTTTTCTAACCTCAGGAAAAAGAGTTCATCTTTTGTTTACTGTTCACAATTTGCAACTTGGAAATCTGGCAATATTTCCAAGGTATACTAGATGCTTAGATAGCAGTAGTCCTTTTTTAATTGTTACTGAGGAGGAACTTGTATGTTACATACTATCTCTGGCATTGGAGACATGATATTGATGCTTTGCTACCTGCCCTGGCCGTCTCCTGGATTTGAAATGGAGCTTGCCGTATAACAGACAAAAATCACTTCTCCAGAAAAAGCCTTTCATTCTTGCACTGTTTGCAGAGCTGTGATTAGCAGAGTCTTTCAAGCAGAAAATCCTCTGTCACCAAGGGATATAGCAGTCCCTTGGGATACACTAGCTTCCTGGGCCCCCAAATCTTTAATACACTGGTCTTCCAAGGATAGCTCATCCTAGTGAGCAGAGACTGGGAGAACGTTTGTGACCTTGCCTAGGAGATAAAGAGATTTTAGTGTCCTGTATGTACTAAGTTTCATTTCACTGTATTCCAGAAAGATTATTTACCTAGTACAACTTGTAAGCTCATCGTGGTGACAGATATTTAAGGACCTATTCACTTTCTTGAATAAGCCACCTAGTGCCATTTCAGAGGCCCTGTGGTACCCCAGACATTGCATGACTCATACTCTTTGGCCCACGTAGCAGAGCTCCCTGAAATGCTCACGGTCCTCATTTGATGGTGGTTGGATAGGAAAACTCGGAAATCAAGATAAAGATGGGCAAGGGGCTGGCGAGCTCAGGAACATGCTCTAGGGAATAAACGTGTCAGATCACCAGAGGAAAAAGACAAATGAAAATGATGTCATGGTGTAAAGCAAAAAAAAGATGCCTGAGATTCAGGTACCTGAATATGAGTGTCTAAAATGGAAGCAAGGAAACAAAGGTGCTGCTGCAAGAAGTAGTCTTATATTCAGCACCCTGAAAATACTGTTTTGCCCCACAGCACAGCCAATCTGTCATGGATCTTCTCTGCACCTTATTTTTACTTGACATTTCCATCTCTGACTGGATGTTGGGATAAAGTAGGTTTCATCTCTGTCATGCATGGTAAAACTGTTTATATATTTAAAATTTAATCCTTGGGCTACAGCACTGCTGGCTTTGGGTTTTTTTTTTCAAGCTAAAATACATCTCATCCCTGATGTACAAGAGGCTTTCAGTGACTTTGTGTCAAGAGTGGAAGAGCTTAGTGGGAGGTGGAAGGGAAGGGAAGGGGAAAAAAAGGAAGGGAAAGGAAGGCAAGGCAAGGCAAGGAGGCATTCAGAAGCCCAGTTATTTAGGGAGACTTTCTCCCTCCTTCACTTTGCTTCTCCCACCAGCGGCTACATTTGGGAACCAGTATATGTGTACAAGTGCTCGGGCACGTGCAACCAGCTCTCCCTAGGAACAATGCTTGTGTGGGGCCACTGGAGCCGCCCAGACTTTCCAGCCCTAGCTCTGACCTTCATAGCTGCTTGGGTTAGGGTAAATATAATGTTATTTCTAATTAAATATACGCAACAGTATGCACCTTCTCACAGTTCCTCTGCACTACCCACATGGTGAGCCACGTGCAGTGCCATCTAGCTCAGAAGAATAAACAAACTATTCAGGACCTTTGTTTGCCATGAGTCATGAGGGGGCTGCTCGCTGGAGTATTAAGAAAGATAAACAAATGGCAAAACTCTAAAGACTATTTCTGGAAACCTTAACTGGAGGGAACAGCTAATCCATTGTTCAGAGTCTGTGGAGTATTACAAGGCTGGAGAGAGGAATGGAAGCAGGAAAGAACCGAAAAAACAAAAATCCGGGAGATCAAAAATTCAGAATGGTTGTAATTACCCATGTAAGCATAAGGGCTTTGTGGGAAGAGAGGGATGAGTGACACAGGGCACTTGTGGGAGGGATTGGATTTTTGTGCAGTCATAACAGGATTCAGCTAACCCTCTCTCTTAGAAGTACACATAGAATATCATGCATTATTTTCCTGTTATTCCAAAGAGAAAAAAGCTGTTTAGAGATGCTTAGTAATTATTTGCTGATTGCAGTTAGCAGAAAGCCAATAACCCATTTCCTCATAGGCTACTGCTGTACAGAAAGTTATACCAGAAAATGCAAAAGCCTTAGTTTTTGTTGCCTGTTTGTGTCATTTTGTTAAAAAGGAACATCCTTTCATTTTCACTACCCCATTTTCCTTCTGCTATTTTGATAGTCTCATTTGCTACTGTTAATGAAAATGTCACAGGTGTATTCAGAAGCTAGTGACATTGCACGAGATGTTCAGGAGTGTCTTCCTTTGACAGTAGCAGTTCAGCAACCTTGGTGTTTCCTATAGCACGGACGCAGTCTTTCTCCAGACCTTTCAGAACACCTCAGGGCAGACCTGGAAAATCTGTGCATGGTAACTTTGCACACTATATGTTACAGAGAGAGATGGTAAGTCTCTGCTTTTTTCTGTTAAACAGAAGAATAAGATGGAACCATGGAAGTTTAATAAAATAACTGTAGGTGTTCAATGGAGAAATATGGCTGTCTTCTACCTTTCTTTTTTTTTAACTATATTAGTTTCAAACCGTCATTTACTGGAGTAAAACTTATCCATGAGAACCTTAACTTATTAGACTGGTGCTGAGCTTCAAATGGCAACTAGGACCGTTGTAAGTAGAACAGTGCCTTCTGGTAGTTCCCAATGTAGGCAGGTACTTCTGAATTGGATTAGGACTGAAGCCAATAGGTAACATTAAATTGGATTACTATTATTTCCTCTAAAGTACTTTGAATCAGCTAGAGTTTGACTGGATAAGTAGTCTCAGATAATGGTAGAAATCAAGCTTGCACTTGGACTGAGGACTGATAAGCATCAGGATGGAGTGAAAACTGGCTTTATTAAGGAGTGCAGTTACTAGATTAGTCTGTTAGACTCAACCTTAATCCTATCTCCAAACCTCCAGCTGCCTTGAGCCTCCTCGACGTGCTGATTCCTAACCTAACCCTTACTCAAAATGAGTTTATTGCCCTCTAACCTAATTTTAGTAAAATTATGAATATAATCCTAATCTATTTAGCTGCCTACAGTTTAGCCAAAACTACCTGTGAAACCCTAACCTAAGCTTTTTTATTTTGACCTTACATTGCAGTCTTTACCCTAGCCTGAGGTGCCTGTTTTGCTAAATCCTAACCAGATCTTGAGACTTTTGCTAGTCTGTGCTGCTCGTGATCTGAAGCTACATACAATCTCCACCCCTGATGCAAAGCCACTTACTGACCTTCAGCTAACCTGGCCCTGAGGCTGCCGTCTGACTGCACTGCTTGGCTGGGAACTTAGCTCCAGACAGAGACTGCTTACCAGCCTCAGCCCTAGCGTCGTCTGCACTTGTTCCCTTCAGCCTGTAACCATAGCACTATAATCTTACCTTACCTTTGGCTAGTCTGAAGCCACCTGTTGGCCCAATGCTTAGCTGGGTTCAGTCAGAGGCCTCACTTTCAGCTGTGCCAGCTAGATGAAAGTCAGATATGGTCTATTGTCTCCTAACTTCTTACTTACACGTGTCTTCTTTACAGCCCCTTCTCTAGACCCACTGTTAGGTTACTTCCTTCTTCAGCCTTTACACTAGCTTGTCTCAACCATTGCTATAGCTCAATACTGCCTAATGCGATTATAAGTATACTCTGTGTTGGATACATTCCTCATCTCAAAGCCATTCATTGGCCCAAACCCTAAACCTAATCTGAACTATTTAGCACCTGCCCGGCTGCTGCGGTAGTTTAAAACCTACCTCAGGCCTCTGTCTCCTTCCAGTTCTTATCTAATTTAATGTAATCACAGGCAGTAAATATTTACTAAAAACTAAGCTTAACTGTCACCTGCTGTCACCTACCATTTGCCTGAGGTCTAACTGCAGGTCTCATACTGGTCAAAACCTAAGTGTTAAATGACTTACTGGTAGGTCATCCACAGTGCTCTCTCTTTCACTAGTGTAGGCTCACCAGACAAGTCACATCATAAACCTRCTCCTCAGCCACATACTACTTCTACAGAAACTGCATTCAGATCCCAAACCGCAGGCCATGATTGTTGCTGGACAAAACTTTRTTCCTAGATCTTTTCTATTTATTAGTCCTCATCCTCTCTGCAGCTTCATCTACCAACTCCAACAAAAAGTTACTTACCGACCAAGTCTAAACCCTAGATCCACAGGGGTTCTGTCAAAACATGATGTCTCTCTTCAATGTTTATCTCTTTGTGGAGGTCAAGATCTTATCTGTTGCTTGATGTGGATTATATTTCAATTTATAGGTGATTTCCTTATTTGTAATGGAAATTTTGACATAGGAACCATAAGGAGAACCTTGCTATCCAAGTAATACAGATCTATTCCTGTTCTGAAATAGAATAACCACAATTTCAAGATTTTCTCCCTATCTGTGAAAAAGGTCTAGAATTACTTTTGTCTGGTTTCCTAAGGAAAATGGCTTATCATATTGCTGGCCTGACCTGTCTGTTTGTCAAAAAGCAAAGAAGCTGGATGAATTCCTCATAGAAGGAGACATAGGCAGAACTCAGCCTTCAGGGGTTTTGTTTGGCAGCACTACCCATTTGGTCAGAACACATTTTAGATAAGAAATCAGCACCTATGTATTTCTGGACTAACCATGGCTCATATTATCTCAAACTGGTATGGCTATCAGAGGATASAGAAAAATGGGGAGTGGGAAGATAGTGGGGAAAGGTGGTGAAGGGGCAAAGGAAATGATTCCTTGGGAGGCTTAGTTCATTTGTTTTAAAGCTCACAGAGAAACTTTTGAGGAAATAGAGGAGTTTTAGTACATGTAAGTCAGGACTCTTAAATAGCTATGATTCCAGAGGCTTGGACTCACAGAAAAAATAACATGAAAAAGTTTTAGGAATGGACAACACTGAACAGTACCACAAATTCTTTGGGGCAAGAATTGTTTTTTATTTTATGCATCTTCACACAAGGCAGACTCCTCTGCTCACAGCTTTTATGTGCAACTATTATTAATAATTTTGTTTTGTATCAGAACAGTAATAATAACAGAAAAGAACAGGTATCTCTTGTTCCACTCCCAGGTTATGATTACCTAAAATCTTTGGAAACACACAGGAAGGAGCAGGTTATGYGGCTGTATTTGCAGCTGAGGCTCTGACAGGAAGAGTAAAAGGCACAGGGCTCCGTTATTCTGCTTGTGTGAGTGGCTTCCCCTGGAAAAAATAGACAGACTTTGCTGTCTGCAGTTTACAAAGAGCAGCCGAGGGAAGCAAAACATCATCTGAGGTGGCCAACGAAGACTGGCCAAGGGGCAGGAGGGGAGGAAACACTTAGCAAAACCTTTACAGGACTGGCAAAAATGTCAAGGTGACAGTGTCACAGTGTCCCATTGTTACCTTCAGCTGCTTCCCCTTTGCAAACAGGGCTTCAGGCAGGGCTTTTTTTTTTTTTTTTTTTTTTTTTTTTTTCCCTTCCAGTGACGACAACTTCTTCTGCATTTTCATTGGTCTGCTTGCATCTGCCTTCCTTTCCTGTGGAAATAGAAGATATGGGCAGGAGAAAAGACATATTTGGTAATGTTTCTCTTCAAAGCTTCTTTTTCACAAGGCTGCCTCAGCTGCAAAATGTTAAGGGAAAAAAAGATCTTGGAACTAATTCCAGACAGACCCTAATGCCTATGAATTTCTCTAAGTAAGCCAAGTCCAGAAAGGCAAAACATGAAGGTTCATTATTTGACTGCTAAGGACACTCAAATAACCAGACACGCCAGTACTTAAGATCTTCGTATTTCAGACAGCTCGTCTTTCACATCCTCCCTCATCCTGTGCTCCCACCCGGCTCAGTTCTTACATTTCCCTTCATCTCCAGAAACTCCACTGCATTTAAAATTGTTCATAGAACATATGAAAATACAAAAATATTCTTTAAAATATTTACAAGGAAACAGTCTGTTTGTCTAGTTGTGTACTTGGTGGGGACACTCACAGCTTCCATAACTGCTTCAGCTAGTTGTTATAGCTGTTTTTCTTCCTCTTCAGAAACTCCAGAAAAGCTCTATTTTGCTTTGAAAAGAATTGACTCAGGGGATGCTATGGAGTTTAGGACATTGGGCGGATGTCTCTGACTCTTATTTCTGCCAGAGCTACTCTCAGGGCAGGATATGGAGTGGCTGTATTCAGTTTCAAAGATTTCTGGGGAGCTACTTCTACTCCAGATACTTTAGAGCATCACAGCAGTGCTTAATCAACAGCTACCATCCCAGGCCAGAAAGGGGGGCAGCTTATGTTCCCTCCATTCAGTACACTTCCAAGACCTGGGCAAAACAGGGCAAAACTGTTCACAAGTTGTAAATTTATCAATAAAACCACTGTTTTAGCTGTTGCCAAAACAGCTCACAAATTCAACCACAGCCCCTGACTAGTTCTAGCAGGAAAGAGAATGTACTTCAGCTACTTTCAAATGTGTAGGAGTAAATGTGAAGGGGATACACTCCCAGTCGAGCCAATTCTTTTCAATATGACCTGTCACAATTCAGCTGATCCTTACATAATGTATGAAGTTAATCAGCATTAATTTCTTATTCTGAAGCATATTATAGATTCTGAAATGGCCCATTAATGGATATTTGAAAATAATGATCCTTTCCTTTATTTCTTTTCTGTGAGGCTTATTGATTTTCTAAGAGATGCAAGCTGAATGCAGTGGTGAACAGGAATTGATATTTGCTTTTGAAGTTGAATGTAGAATTACAAGGGTTTCTTTTTTCTCACAGTTTTCTCAAATCATACTTCTTATTAGTAGATTCTCAATTATTATCCTCAGTCTCCTTTAACATTTAGGAAACTTGAATGTGTCCTGTTACCATAAACTGCATTGAGTCTGGTGAGTGACTCCATTACAATATAAAACCTTAAAGGAGTGGTTAGCATGCAGACACTTTGTATTTGTATTTAGTAATATTGTTTGTAATACTGAAATAATAGTTGTTTTCATAAATTTTAATGCCAAAAGTGGTTATTCAAACATCTAGTCTAACCTCCCATATAATGCAGGTCAAAGAATTGAGTTGTTTGGCTAACAAATGGTAGACTTTTACTGCACAACCAATTAATTGTCTGAAGCTGCAAAGTTACATAAAACAGCTTTTCTCATTCCTCCTCCAGTGGACTGAGGAAGAAACTGTAGTTCTGAAATTATTGTGTAAGAATACTGTTTATAGTATGAGTAGAACAGACAGAAATACGAGAAAAGCTCTGGGACTGCCAAAAATCTTATTTTTTGGAAGAGAAGCCCTCAGGCTTTTAGAAAGTACTGCAGGAAAAATGTTATTTAAATGAGATAATTTCTGTCTCACTAGAAAATAAATATTCTCTGACATCAAAAATATTTTGTGGACCCCCTCCAGGTCTCCTTGTTAGAGACAGGCCATGTAGCCTCTTCTTTCCGGCTGGGCAGTTTCCTTTCTGCTTTACAGATTCCAGATTTTGGGGGGCAGATGAAACTCTGAGAGCATTCCAAAGAACTGAGAGTTTATGACTGAGCCTAAATCCTGCTTTATTTCTTACCCCTTTAACTTCACCTTGTAGGGTAAGCAGAGTGTATGCACTGAGCTTGCAAAGTGACATCCTCTCCGTGCATAGGTTGGTCTGTAACTAATACACTAGGGGATGCTAATGGCAGCTCTGCACCCTACCCTGCTTCCTGTGGCTGCTGATTGCACAGCAGTTGCTGTGTTGCATTCTCCTCCCAAGCCACTGTATGTTTGGCAAAGGGTCTGCAAAATTACTCCCATTCAGAGATAAAATTCTCCTTTCTTTCTAAGATAAGAAGGCTGGACCAGCCCAACTCTTCTATGCAGCTAAATCCCACAAAAACAGTGATGCTTATAAAAAGGAAACAGTTTAATGAGAATAAATATTGACACTTCTCATCTTGTTATCCCACTTATCTTTGTGTTATACTTTTTTCTCTTATGCCAGGCTCTCTCACACCACATACTGCATATTTCAGAGAATTTGATCCACTGAGGTTGAGGGTATGTCTCAACATTTACAGAGGTGGCAAAAACTGAATTCATGTTATCAGTGTGTATTAGATATAAACTTTTGGGGCAAAAGATCTTATGTACTTTTATACGGACACTGTACCCTATTAAGTGCTGTATATGCCTACAGAGGTGTATAATCACTAAAAATAATGTTAAAAGGCATTCATGAATGTTCATGAAGGAACTGTTGCTGTTCTGATCATTCATAGGTAAAACCATATGAAAGAGCTATGAGCATACTCATAGGACTCAGTGGCAGCAGACAGCGTCTGAGAGCTGCAGATCTGCTGCGTGGGATCTGTCCATGGAATAATGTAAGGATGTGAGGAAATTAAGTTGTCAATGTGTCACAATGATTTTAAATAATAATGTTGCCAAAACACAGTGTACTCCCACCTCCTTTAGCTACTTATTCTTACCCCTGCTCCGTTTTAGTAATGTAATATCACAAATAATAAGTAATGGTACAAGTAGGACTTCCCAATGAACCAGAAAGGAGCTTTTCTAGATTAAAAGAAAAGCCAGGAGAATACCATTAATTTTAAACATTTACAGGCTAGTGATTCTCTGATCTGGTTCACATATATGTATGCACTAATGCCATTATAGGAGGAGATCATATGAAAACCAGGCGTGAGGAACAAGCAAGACTTGGTCTTTTGGTGGCAGTTTCAGGTTATAGCAGTGGGTCAAGGGAAATGATTATTCCTCTCCAAATAGGACTTGTAAGGCTGCTGGGAGTACCGGAGTACTGGGTCCAGTTTTGGGCTTCCCAGTACAAGAAATACATAGACATACTGGAGCAAATCCAGTATAGGTCCACCAAACTGGTCAGGGGACTGAATCATAATACGTACAAGGAGAGACTGAAGGAACTGCCCTTGTTCAGCCTTAAGAAGAAAAGGCTCAGGAATGCCAGACTATTCCTGGAAGCACACACTGCCAGGGTGAGAAGCACAGGCTGGAACAAACAATCAAAATTACAACGTATATTGTAATATAAGAAGCATTGATTCAATTAATTGCCTCTAGGGAGTGTGAGGGAGCCTTTCCCTCACACTTGCTAATCCAGAAAGGGGTCCTGCCCCCTCCCTGCTCCTTGTGGCTCTCCTCTTTCCACCTGCTCTCCAGGACAGGCTGTTTAATATACACCCCTATGCCAGTCTGCAGATCTGACCTGGATGCATCTTTGCAGAGATGATATCCCTGATCAGGTTGCACACCAGAAAAAAGAGTGAAGAGACTGTAGGGTRTGTTGGTCTTCCCTAACCCTGAGTCTTGGGGAAAGGAGACGTTGAGGATTGCTGAGCTGATAGTTAGGTCCCTGCCCTTGGGGCTGTCACACACAGGCTCAAGCAAGGCCCTACTGCAGAGAAAGATGGAAAGCCAGCTCTGTGATGGATCCAACAGGGTGGGAGGAAGTGAAGATGTTCAAGGGAGTCCTGGGATAGGTGAGACACCTGCATCCTCCCACCTAGCAACGACACATCTATAGCAGTCATAGGAGCTCTGTGGAAGCCTGAAGTATGGATGGGGCCGTGCTGCCCTTAGGACACTGCCACAAAGGACCGGAGCTGTGACTATTTCCATGCTGTGCACAGACTTTGCTCTGCACTGCATGCCTTCACTGAAGACCCATCAGCTCAACATTTCTTTAGAAGCAATTTGTACATACTACAGTGAACAACCCATGCGTCCACTGAATTAAGAAATATTTACAATTATTATTTAGGCACAAATGTGAGTCTTTACCTCACATATATTTCTGGAATTCCTGAGACTGTAGTGGAAACTGAGGGTCTTGGAAGCAGGATAAGTTCGTGTGTTCAAGTGCGTGCTCTGTTCATGATTGCATGCCAAGATGAAGTTAGGAAGCAGATTTTTCCCAGATCTGAACCCCATGCCCTCCAAATAGAGGAAATCCAGGCATGCAGTCCAGATGAGAGTCACTGGCCAGGCTTCAAATCCAGTTGATTGGGGACCAGGATGGTAGRGGGCTGTAGAGTAAACCTGCCCACCAGACCAGTTATACAATGGCTTTATCTGTAGTGCACATAGATGCATCCTAATAACATGGAATTTTGAAGTCACTGGAAGTAGGTTAAATCATTGAATGATGACTGCTCTGTGTTTAAAAAAATATTTGTTGTGACAAATATTTGTAATAATAATCCACTCAGGTCAAAACACCTGTCTGACTGAMACTATATGAGTATATTGCAAGTATACGAGTCTTAGGGTCTGTATGAAAAGTTTAAATAATCTCCAGATAATTATGATAATTAGGAGAYACCAGACAGCATATGTAAATGAAATACAAGAGATATTCTCATCTGGCACTTGTTAACTTGTATGAGGAAGTTTTGAAAGCTTTGTACATTTATTCCACAGTTTGGCAGCACTGGGCACAAAAAGTGGAATGAACTGACCTTTCTGACTTTTATCAGTCAAAGACAACCTCTGACTCTTCCCTGCTGTCTGTTTGCTTCTGCCTTCTCACCCCCACTCCCGGGAGAAATGCAAAGATGTTTTGTTCCACTTTTCCATTTTTTTCCCTTCTTTCAGTTTGTTTCTTTTACCTCTTTGCACTTGTTTTTAAAGTGTGAAGTTATTGCCCACTCCTGGGAGAGACAGATGGACTCTAGGAACTGAAGTCATGGCACCTTCCTTAGTGCAGGGTGACAGAAATAGCTCCCATTAAATACTAAAGAGAGATAGTCTCTCCGTGAGGGGACATGACGACTTCAGAAGATGGTCAATACCGGACATACRCATAAATCAGGTAAAGCTGAGACTAAGTCTCCTGTAGGTTGTAATTACATGGAAGCAGYCTTTCTGTGAAAGCAAACTGTGTGCAGGCATCAGTCTCGAGGATACAGTGTAAWTCCATGAATCGTGCCTTTTGCAATCTTCCTTTAAGCAAACTTGAAAAAAGCTGTAGAATTTGTTGCAGATCCTGAGCTGATTCTTTGACTTTCTGAGCTGATTTCTTTAACTCTGGTGGTGTGGACAGGGGTATTCCTTMTATCTGACTTCATCCTCACATATATCTGTGAAATTAAAGATGGCTTCATAATCTGGCATCATAACTGGCAATATTTCCTTGTAGGAATCTCTTGTATCTCTAATATATCACCTACAGAGAGATAGTGCATGGCACTTCGTCAGGTGTGTCTTCCACTAGTCACAAAGACCCGATTCTGCAAACATGTATTACAAATTCAGATACACAGAGCAACAAAAAGCACTGTTAACTCCTTGGTTACATGGATGAGCAGGATGCTTGGAAGCAGATGGTCATTATTTCTGCYTAACTCTGTACACCCAGCAGTCATTATGACAGTCATAATCTGCTAAGTGAATGAATCTACTGCATTTGTATCACTAGTTTCTGTAATTTCTATCAAATGTAAGGAATTCTCCTTCTTTGTWTATGTAATTTTAACATTAATGAGGGGTTTTCCTCTGTGCTTTCTATCCTGCTAGCATAATGCTAGGAATATTACTCAGATCTTATCGGTTGTTACTTACAAGTCAAGTACTGCAGCTTTGGTTCTTGRTTAATTAACCACTAGCCTTAAGAAGGGTGTTTGACAGTAGGGAACACAAYAGACTCAAAAGACGTCTTAGAATTAATTTATTTGCTGTTTGATYACCATTGGAAAAAGCCATGAGGAGAAATCAGTTAATAGTAACAGCACTGTATGTACAGAAGTAAATTATAGGCAGTGCAGGCACCTTAAAAAGCTTGAGCTCCCAGGCCCATTTTGTTATATTCATCAAAGTGTTACACTCCACAGTAAAAATTTTTGAACTAGCAGAAAATCTACTTCTGTAYGTAATTTTTTCTTCAGTGACTGGAAACATATCACAAAGTTTTGGTTTAGAAATTGTTGACAAAGAACTGGAATGATGCTGGCATATGCTATAGRGTATTGTTAGTAATTCAGTTGTGTGCATAGTTTTAAAATATTGCAAGTGCACGTGATCATGGTGATACAATGCAGAACTTGATTTTGTACTTGTTTTTCCTTTTGGCAGGATCARATTTAATCAGTCTATTTTCCCATGGTGCTTGTGATCATTCAGAAAGGAAAATAATACCTAAGTTTAATGATCTTATGTCTAGAGCAGGCAAATAGGGATTACACCTCTTTGGATTTTTCTCACATACACAGATAGTAAAATATGTATATCCTTTCCAAATTAATTAATCTATTCATGTCTCATTTTTTTTCCTGTGAATTAAATAGGCTTCAGATATGCATAAACATGCTATGAACGGTAATGTAAGTTGTGTTGAGATCCTCAGATGAAAGGTATTATAAAACCACAAAGTATTCTTTCATAGTCGAACTTATTGATGTGGTTTCTTTTCCACCTGCCAGATTCAAATGCTATGGTATRCAATAATTTAAATTTATAAGAATAAAGTTTCTCTTACTTTATTGTATTACTACAAAAACCTCAAACGTGATACAGCTCTCCAACGGGTAAGTTAACAAGAACAACCAGAGAAAGTTATTCTGGTGTCTCCAAAACAGGCAAGTGGAGGCAGATACAATGATATGTATTTTCAGGACAAATTATATGTGACGCAGGGCATAGAAATCCTGAGGTAAAGGTCATTCTGTAGTGCAGCACATAAGTCTTTATTATACACATCTTGAGCATGAGTGAATAAATGTTTCTTTCATGATGAGATAATCTCATTAAGCCATCTTGAGCATGGAAAGAGAGTCTAAGTATCCTAATGAGATAACAGCAAAATTATTGCACAATGTTGTATCTTTGTTGTTTACTTTAATATCGAAAATGATTGTCTRATCTAAAACCTCAGTGTTAATTTAGTCAGAGTGTGGAACTGTGGGCTCAGAGTAATGATCAGAATATTAATAAACTTGGCTCCATTTATTACACGTGGAAACCAGATGGAAATGAAGGAGCCAAGACAGTTGCTTATACTCCCACTTACTCACAGCCTTTTTGCAATATGTTATAATTTGTCAGTGTTTGAACTTTTGACCTTCAGTCAACATGAAAAGATAGCAAAAGCCTTTTAAAAAAGGAGATGTGAAGGGATAGAAGACAACTGTGGAGGGAACATCCAAAGCTAGATTTTTACATGGCCTTGGAGGGTCCCAGCGAGGAGAACTCTAGACCTATCAAGCAGTGCAGAGATGGCAGGAATGATTTCTTCTGCAAGTTAAAAGGCCAAGGAAGCAACAGATGAAGTACCTTGAAAAAAAAACCTATTTGCCCAGTCACTTACCAGTGAATTACATCTCATTTTTGTTTTCTACATAATGAATATCATACTGTGTTTTTTAAGTACTTTAGTGTTATCTCTTCTCAGAGTTTTTCATCCGAGATGTTATTTTAAATCTAAGTGTCCAATAGGTTGATAAAACCAGGCTGCAGCAAGGACTGACTCTGTGGGAGCCAATGATGGACATTTTATAAGCTGCAACTAGAAGTCAAGGTGCATCTTAGGCATTTGACTTAATATGTTGAATCAGTCAGTTCAGTTCAGAACAATTAAAAATAGTCGGTTCCCATGCAGACTTCATTGCAAGTGTAACCAGCTGAGAGCACAACATTACTGTAATGAGGCACTTTCTGTTTTTCCTGAGACCAGCGTGTGTACAGCAGGGCTCAAAATCCTGACTGTTCTGTCTGTATGCACCATTTTTATTTTCTGACAACCACTTCAGATGTGCTGCGGAGAGTAAGCTGCTATTCAAGGAGGCCTGTGAGGGGTGTCTATAGGGTCCACATGAAGAAAGGAGTAAGAGGATAGCCACATCCACGGATGCAGTTTCCCCAAGGCATCTATGGCAATTCATAATGTTGGATTTTTCTGTTCTAGTTGGCAACATCCTATATGAAACCTTTTCCACAAAGTCTCTTTATAGAGGGCCTTAAAAGCAGAAGAAAGCAACAAAGTGTTAGCAGCTTATCTCCACAAATTACACTAGAGCCAAACACACCAGAACTCTTGAGATTATTGAATAATACCCCTAACCGGGGCAAGCCATGCCTGTTGAAAACAGTGTCACTACTGAGTGGCAGCTAGTGTAGCTGAACTATGGCTCACAAGTCAGGAAAGGGCATGTTGTGATCTACAGCTAGGGAGGAAGAAGAGGGGGAGTGTTCCTAACTGGCCAGGTGTGTAGCCTCACTTCATTCCAGATACTATGGCCCAGGCCAGCCACACCAGCTCACTGACAAGAAAATCGTGCCTAAGAGTATTATGCCCTCTGCCTCCACAGTGTACACCTGGCTGGCCTACCACAGGCTCAGACAGGATGAAAATGTTTGGAGGTGCTTATATTATATCCAACATCTAGTGTGGTTCCCACAGGCACTCCTGCTTCAGATTGAGTCACACAGTTCAACGCTTGTATTCTCGATCAAAATTACTGAGTGCAACATCCCTACCTTCGCCTGAACACATTGCCTTCTCACTCGTTAATGTTCAGGAAACAGTTCATATTTTTAAATGCCTCCTGCAAGGTGTCAGATTAGCAGGTCTGAGGCCTCAAATACACAACTCACACACAGAAAAGACATAGTCTTCTTACTGGCAGTCAATACTTCCCATATTGCCTTCAGATGCATGCTGTTCCTAGAAGGACCAATTTTAGAAATAATCTTAGCATGTGTTTAAATCCCTAGCACATGTTTAAATACATCCCTTTTGAGGAAAGTACATGTTTAAAATTAAGCAYGTGCTTTACATGCTTTGATGAATAGTGATGTTTTCCTAAACGGAGGACAGTAAGAAGGAGAGTCTTAGATATTCATGTCCAAATGCCAGCTGAGATGGTTTCAGTGATGTGGGTACCACCTGGCACTGAACCAAAACTAAAAAGTTGCCTTTATAAATCACTGAGCAGCTGTCAATTAATGATGTGTACTGGTCATTTAAAACATGCCTTACACCTACTTTTCCTAACTGAAATTTTGCATTCGGACTAGGTTATTTTTTCTTGKTTTTTTTCTGTACAGTATAGAGTTCATCAAAGGTGGAATGAAAGTAAGTCGTAGTTCTTTGTGAGAGCCTCAATAAGGTTATAGAAGTTTCAGGGGAAGTTTTAGTTTGTTTTTTGTTTAATGTTGTTTTCCTAAATGTTCCTGAGACTCAGGAAAATGAACCTCAATCCTTTAATGATCATGGACTTCCTGAGGTTTCCCCTTCCCTGCATCTGAAATACCTTTACCTACTTCTAGTCAAAAGGGGGACTGTTTTGCTTTTTGTGGTTTCACCATCATTTCAGGATTTTATTCATTGACTGATGTTTATAGTCTTCCATCAGAGTTCAGAAGGAATCTTTTCTTTCTGTCTTTTCTTTGGTTTTACTTTTAGTAACAGAGTTAGGAAATTAGCTTAGCAGAAAAATGACTTCTTAAATTAATCAAATTATTATGTTTGACTCCACTTGTTTGTTCATTAAAAATGAAGCAAAATGATCAGTTTCTGCCAAATAAAACACTCTCAGACATTTCAATTACTGTTTTAATTGGCCAGGCCTACCTGTCAGATTATCCTCTAATCTGTACAAGAATGTTATTTGGAAAAGATGAAGCATGCCTGACTTGGAGGCCACATTCATCACTTCAGCATATTCTTGTCAAAAGAACATTTCCTGAGCTCAGAGGAGTTACATTGCATCGAAAGTGGTCTGTCCTGGGTCTGCTTCATTCTGCAGATCGTATTCAAGACACATTGCTGCCATCATTTTGTGGAAATGTCTGAAAACACTGATGTGATAAAAAGAGTGAAAGTGAAACTTCAAAAGCTCCACAAAACAGGCTCATTTGGAAGTGTTTACGTATTGCCAGAGAAGCTATCACGCTTGAGTTTAACAACTGCTAGAAGAATAATTGTGGAAAAGCAGTCTCAGCACCTGTGAAACTTTGCAGAGAGGCATCCGTACAATTTAGAGTTAAGATCAACTGTTTCAGGGAATCTGTCTACTACTGACTTCTTATTCGCTGAATAAGAACAAGTATGTATTTTAACTGTGGTCAGATCTAAGGTTCATATCCACTTTACACTGCTCTCTGCTCTTTAATCAGAGCAGCATGGGCCCAGTCTAACCATTTGTGCCTGAGATAAAAATTGAGGTTAAAAATTAAAAAACAAACACATTATAGAATTTCAGGTCAAAATGAAATTGTTTTCAAATTTGATGCACAGAATTAGGGGCCTTAAAAATATGGGTTTGACTGCAGCAGACTTCACTGCTGCCACAGATCGTTCTCAACTGTTTGCTCACTGCCTCGGTTTGCCACTTTAGAAAAATGTGAACAACAACCATCTTCATGCTCCAGGAGACCAGAGGTCCTTACTGTGTACATAATGCCCAGCAAGGCATAGACTTGATTTCAGCTGGAAATGCTAAGATAGAACTGAAATACAAAATCTGTACTTTTGAGATTCATTTGTTGATAAAATCTATCTACATAGGCAATGCTATTCTTGAATAAAGTGAGGCAAATGGCATGAGAAATTAAAACGTACTACAGTTATCTGTAGCATTAACTCAAAGCCTAGCAATGTATATAACTATCATTGCCATCTCAATCTGCCAAATTCAGTGCAATTTTGTTGTTGTTGTTGTTTCCTTCCTATCTTTGCTGCTTTCTTAGTTGGCCATATCTCTATCTACCCTCTCTACACCACAACTTGGAAAGGCATGTCTCTCAGTTCTCACAGCTACCTACTTTACATGTGTCATTAATTGCTCCTTAAGCAAAGCAGAAATGGAGAAGGTAGGAAGGAGATCACACAGGGGTCCTGGCAGGAGTCAAGTTAAAATCTGATTTTTAAAAGTGCTTTGATACAGTAGTGGAAGGGGACATATCACAGAGAAACCAGTCTAAGGTTTAATTCTGCATAGAACTAAGCATAACTTGCAAAAAGTGTATATAGTTTCCACATTTACTGCATCTCTCTTTTGCATTTCACACAAGAAGAAGCATATGTCCCAGTCATGTTTACAAATAATTCACCATGTGCAAGTATAGAATTAAGCTATGGTGACAATGCTCATTCATTGCTTTATCATAACATATTGGGTATGTTATGATATCCAACATATATTAACCATCTCAATAAGAGCACTTAGCAGACAGGAAGGTAAGAACAGCAGAAAGAGATATATCSGCCCTTCATGCAGATGTATAAACTATCTTTACCCACTGGAGAAGGGCTTGTGCTTGTTCTTCTTTCTGACTATATATATTCATATAAACTCTGCATGGAATGTAATGGTGCTTTTGGCCACGCTAGTTGTAAGATGGATGTGAGAGTCCTCTATAGCACATTAATGTTCGTATGCAATTGCATCCAGTATGCAATTGCATCCAGTTTGCATCAGAGAATCAAATCACTGATTTTTGGAAGTAAAAGGAAAGATTACTATATACTTGCCATGCTTGTTATATTTTTCCCCTGGACTACTGACTTCTATTGGGAAAGGCAAGGTAAATCCTTGTTTAGGGACAGCATGTGTATCTGGATTTAAGTTTTAGACTGTATCAGGACAATGCTTTTGGAGTGAATAAGCCAGTCCTCTCTGTTTTCTGCACTTCGGTTTGCATTACAGAGCAGGGTCAGAACTAATGAACCTGATACCTCCTGGATGAAAATAAAATGGGAGCACAATTGACACTTTTCAGTTGCAGTTAGGTTTATGAGGCCAGACCAAAGCTAATCTGAAGTCAGAAAAACTCTGAAATGTGCATAATTTTGAATGACAGGTCCTCAGCACCAGAGTGGTAATTATTTTGCTCTACTGATTCACTTCTATTGTGCTGCAATACTTGCTAATATAGATACAACTAATATGACTAGTACATTGCAGTCCATATACCCAACTTGTCTGTCCAGATAATATGAAGCAGATATATTGCATAATATAACTTATAGAGTACTAGTGGAATGAACTCAGGGTTTAACACGCTTTTTTTCCTTCACCTTTTGAGACAATCTGAAATTCAAGATTCAGTGAGCAACTCTGTGCACTGACAACACATAAGATACATAAAATGGCTATTTTTGTAAAAAGAAGCTAATGCCAACTCACAGATCAGAGAAATGATGATGCTAAATCAGAACTGGCAACACGCCAATAAATTGAGCCATCAAAAGGCCAGAAACTGTGCTCAATTTTGAACACTCAAAACAGAGATGTGATGAAAGTCCCAGATGTTTCTGGGAGAAGCATCAGTAAGGTTTGTACCTCATTTGATATTGGGAACTTCACTTCTCCATCAAGGTTTCTTTGCTGTGTGGATTTCCTGTGACTGCATAAGTGTGGATACTGAAGCTTTAATACCGATCAAATCACATATTGAGTCCCGAACTGCTTTCATTACAGGAAAGGCAATAATGTCATCTACTGGCTTTGCTTTGATGTCCTTGCAAAGAAAAAGTACTTTAAAAGTATTTTCAGGAAGGGTTAGGTCAAAATTGAGTTGTGGCTTTTTTTTCCTTATGAAATGGGAATTAAAAAAAATAATCAATGAACTATTACAAACAAAAATACAGTGAGCTACCATCCCCTGACATCCACTGTTGTTACTCCTGTCACAGAGAGCAGGTTTAATCACACAACACTTTCTCAGTTGAGCATCCCTGGGAAATAGCACAGGCAGATATTCTACAGCAAAGTCTATCAATCAGAGCCTGAAATTGTTGCAATTTCACCTTTTGACCTGCTCAATTCAACAACAAAAAATGATCTCTTTCATGAATCTTTGTAGCACATTTTTAAGTCAGTTCAAAGGGTTTCTTCCCTCCAAAACAAAGAAGTATTATAAAGTCAACAAAACTGTTTCCACATCAAGGTTAGATTCCCTTGGCATAGAATCTGCTCCAAACAAAAATGCTAACCACTAAAACCTAGTTGCTAAAGAGTTTCTTATATTGCCTGTATTTACACATAAGCACACACTACCACAGCTTTGCTGAACAAAATGAAAGACAAAGTACCTAATCCAAAACTCTAACAACCTTTTTTTTACAAATACTTAGTCTGGGAAAGGTAACAATAACAGAGAGAAATGTGGTGAGGGAAAAAGAGAATTACGAAGTAAGATAAGTTTGCAATTGTCATATACTAATATCATTATTATTGATAGTATTATACAATGTCTGCTGTAGCAAACCTGCTTCTTACAGGCGACACAAAAAGATAATTTTATGAGTAACTTTACATTAAGGTGGCCACTTATATTAAACACAAAGTTAAATAAGATACCTTTAAAGTGTAAGCAGGACAGAACTATGTAAGGCTTGGAATTTCAAGAAAAAGATATTTGGACCCTGCACAGAGAAGAACAAGATAATTTCTATGGCTGACTGTTTGCTTATAGTCRGAGTCTGAGGAGATAAGTCAAAAGAAGAATCAAAGACTGTGTGTTTGGATGACAGGGAGAACGGTGTTCTTGATAGCCACAGAAAACAGAAGTGGAAAGGGGTTTGGAGGTAAGATAAAAAAGATTGGCTTTGGTCAGACTAAGCTTGAGCTGACCTTGAGTTGTTCAAGATGAAAAGTCTGGGGAAAAAAAAACACTGAAGATAGAGAAGGAAAGGGGGAGATATTTTCTGAGGGAGATTTGTCAATTCAGAGTTMATAGGTAAGTCCATACAAATGGTGACATAAAAATGGTGAATAGCAGGGAGAAAGAGGTGAGTAACTAAAGCCTTTGAAAGCGGATAAGCATTCACAGCTGACAGTTGCTTATGATTGACATGCATCCCATTGAGGGACAGAAATACTGTATGACTTCAGCAAACTATTTAACTTAGAAAATAATTGAATTTAGGATCTAGAGTATCAAGCAATCTGACTAAGTTTAACACAATTCAGAGCAAAAGTAAAACAAATTCAATAACTAATTTGGGAAAATTCAGATTCAGTCACTGCTATTCTTCAAAGGGTAAGAGGAGTTTAATGTACTTTTTGTTAAGAATTTTTCCTTCTGGGCTAATAGTTGTTCATTTCAGAGGAATATTTAGTGGCTTAATTCATACAGATTTGGAACATATTTGAGAGCCTTAGATAAAAGATATTAGAATAATAAWAAAATTAGTTGTATACGCAATTATTTTAACAATAACTTTCTTCAGAAAAAATATGTAAGAACATGATCAAGTTAAGCATATCCTAAAATTTCTTTAGATTGATGTACCTCCTTAAAACTGAGAACTTTGGGTTGTGCTAAGATAATTTGAATTCTACTTAAGTCTCCATGTTTAGGAGAACTAAGCTTACTTTGAAGAATGATTCAAAGAGCTTAAATCAGAGGTCAAGCAAAGTGGTAATTAGATGTAGCCAGTAGGAAAGAATAGGAACAGAGACTTAACTTAAATCCAACCTATATTTATGCCCTGTCCTGAAGAGAGACTGACTTATGTCTTCATCTAGGTGCTTTTCTGAATCTAGACCTATGCTTATAATTAGATACAAAATTGGTTATGAATAAACACTGAATTGCATCAAACATACTCTCACCAAGTATCACTTTAATTAGCAAATAGTCCTCTTTGATCTAACCAGACCTACTCTGGTGAGTGACTGATTATAAGTCGTTTCAAAATGGATGGGCATGGGACCCACAATTTAGTCCATGCTAGAAAGAATCAATACCTTTCAGAACCGAAAACTATCCAATAGTTCCTTTTTAAAGCAGCGACTGAGAAAAGTATTTAGGGAATAGCTGGTTTATTGTTTATTTTATTATTATATTATTATTATATTTTTAATGGCACATAGCTTATTATCCATACTACCATAGCTTATTATCCATACTACACGTGCTTTGGGGGGAATATATCCTTTTTTTTTTTTTTTTTTTTTTAACTAGAGTTGAATATTTTAATACTGTTTATAAAGACACACATTTCAGCATGCAAAGCAGTCAGGAACATTCCATAGGCATCTGTTGGGACATGGGCTACTGCTCTGCCAGTTTTCTGTGGGCAATATTTTTTTTACTGCAGTGAAGAGAATTCCTTTGAAAAGAACAGGCAAATATATGTGTGTAGTTTACATACTTTTGTGGTTCACATATTTTGTGGCTAAAAATATCCAGAGTCCATCTCCCACCTTCAGAGTCAGACTTGGAAGCAGATCCAGTTGCAGAGTAGAGTTCTTGTGTGTGGCTTGTCTTTTCTTGTATGTGAAAATAATTTATAAAAAAAAATAGAAACATTAAACCTTGGAATCTGCCTTGGCATGACTATTCCTTTCATAATTTCATTTCAGAAGATGATTGGTCCTACTGTCTCTATATAAGGATAAACATGCAAAGCTTGGACAGCAGATGAAAAATTCAAATCTCAAGACTTCCTAAAATCTGGTATTTGGACTGACCAAGCTAAAGAAAAATGTATCACTTGGCTTTAGAGCATCACAGCMTCACAGGAACATACTCATGGATTTCTGGCAGGTTCACTTTGCTTGTTCATACTGTCACAATGACTTTCTCAATACAAAACACTGAAAACTGTTTTTACTACTGAGCTTAACTAGAACACTTGTTACACTCCTGCAGTACTTGTCCTAGAAGTGGGGCAGCAGTAAGTGGTGGGTAAGACCCCCCCARGTCTTCTGCTGCCTCTAGAAGAGATGAAGAGAATGGGAACTACTGTCATAAATTAAGAAGTTAAAGATTATCATTTTCAGCTAACAGTGCTAATATTCCTTGCCAGAATAAGATTTGTAGTTATGAAGATATTCTCATCACTGAAGATGGGAATGCTGATTCCAACTAGTCCTCTTAATRATGGTAGATTGATCCCTAAAGTGGTGCTCCAAAGAAAACCACATGATTTATGTGGATGCTCGGGCAATGATGTACACAGATGGATTTTTTTTTCCCTGTATCATGTGACAGTTGATGACTGTATGTGTTTCAGCACATAGATATCAGCAGAAATTCAGTCTTTTTTTTTCCCCTGTGTCTTGGGCAACTTGCCATCCTGCTTTCATAGATTCATAGAATCAGTAAGGTTGGAAGGGACCTCTGGAGATCATCTAGTCCAACCCCCCTGCTCAGCAGGGTCACCTAGAGCATGTTAAACAGGGTTGCATCCAGGCGGGCTTTGAATATYTCCAGAGAAGGAGACTCCACAACCTCTCGGGGCAACCTGGTCCAGTGCTCCGTCACTCTCACAGGGAAGAAATTCCCCCTCACTTTCGGGCAGAACTTCCTGTGCTTCAGTTTCTGCCCRTTGCCTCTTGTCCTGTCACACGGGACAACYGAAAAGAGTTTGTCCCCATCCCCTTGACATCCTCCCTTCAGGTACTTGTACAYATTGATAAGATCCCCCCTCAGTCTTCTCTTCTCCAGGCTGAAGAGGCCCAGCTCTCGCAGCGGGTCCTCGTAGGGCAGATGCTCCAGCCCTCAGATCATCTTTGTAGTCCTATGCTGGACTCTCCCCAGTAGCTCCATGTCTTCTCTATGACATATCTTCTTTTACTAACCCAACCCAAAATGTAATCTGATTAGGAAAAAATGGATGTGGTCCAGGGTGTCCCTTACTGCATTGCTGAGTGTCCCAAGGTCTAGGACAAATGGCTGCAGCATGTATGTGAGCTACAGGCATCCTGGGCTCACTGCATATGCTATYGGAGGTCAACACATGCATCTAATCTGATGCATCCAAAAAAGAATCCAATTGTGTGCTAGCCACCTGCCCAGTATACGCATGTATATTCCTGCCTAGGATTTCCAAGATGGAAATATGGATGCACTTTCTGTACCTAAYTGAAGCATTCACTATTAGAAGTGACTTGAGTCCCTGTCTGCCCTTCTCAATGCTCATGCAGTGAACCAAGTTGGTTTTCATCGGCATATGCTCATCCAAACAAGTAGTAAGAAGAAGCAAAAACTTCATCTATCCCTCATTGMAAATGACAGTCAGCTAACAAAAATATTGGCTCTGAGAAGGGTGAAAAAAAATTTCTGCTTTCAAACTGAACCAAAAATGTAATTGAACTTTTTTTTTATTTAATTTTTGTACTGCTTACTGTCAAGAAATGCTTGTTTGACCCTGAGGTTGAATTTCCAGGGTGCAACTCACAACTGTTGATTTCATCATGGGAAATATCTTTTATTTCCTGTCACAGATAAGCAATATCAGGAGACTGCTGTTYAACTGGAGAGTTTCTACCATCAACATTTCAAACAAACTGAAAAAAGAGGTTGATATGTTTCTTATTCTCTTTAAAATRTGTTATATTTTATTCCCTTGCCATCATTCATCTTTAGCTGGGAAAAATGTGTACATATTTTGCCTGAAAAATGGTCTCTGATCACTCAGGAACTGGTATAGAATTATGTATTTCACATCTACAGGTTACATGGAAGTCCCGGATTCATTCCTGAAATGCAAAAATTTGTATAACCACAAAGATGCTGAAAGTACAGTAATGTTCTTTCAGGTCTTAGATAGAAGGAGCTGAGTTAGGACAAAAGAGAGCTCTGGTTAGAAAATAATTAGGGAAAAGCTCTGTTGTTTGAATAAAGGCATGGGCTGTTCTAAGCTATATGTCTGACATAAAGCAATGAAATCTATATAAACACCCTTTAAATTCTGGGATTAAAAAAACCAACAACAACAGAGAATCATAGGAAGAGAAATCAACTAGTGCAGCCCACTGCTTCAAGGGAACATCAGGTAYGCCTGTGTCCCACCTGGCAAATGTTTGAATATTATGTACTCTAAGACCTCCATTAATAGAGATTTCCCCAAATCCCCCAGAAAATCTGTCCCTATTCCTCATTGTTTTTACAATAAGAATGTCCAAAGATTATCTAATCTGGCCTTCCTTGCTGCATTTGAAGTTGTAGATTTTTTTCTGATCTACCAATGGCATGGAGAACCGAACATTCCCTTCCTGTCTTCAGTAACATGGGAATCTGTGGAGCTCTGGGCGCAGAGCTGAAATAACAGACAGAATAATCTTTCTAGGAACATCTACCTTGCTTCAGCAGTATCTTCAGTGTGAGGAAGGCCCCTTTCTCCCCTCTCATCTAGTTTTTCACACTGAGAAGCGAAAGTAGTACACTAACTTGTCTAGGAAGTATGAAATAAAGAGGAAAAAGCACAAGGATATATTTCTAATCACAGATTTAACTGTGATTTGTGGTTTACATTTATAGTAGAAAATCTATTTTCTCCTCTGCAAGTGGATTCCTTTCTGATTAGCATATGTAGAAGTGGACCATGGAAAACGCTGCATGTAAAACTTGAAGGAAGCCTTTTAGGGAGATTTTAAGTTATCCTCRTCTCTAAACTCTAACACCAACTTTGTTCTGCTTACTATATTCTTTCTATATATATCACTTACTGTATTCTCTGAGATTTATYTGATCTCAAAGAGTTCAGGTCTTTCCAAAGATTTATCAGTTATTTTGACAGGAATGCCTTTGGGAAGAGCTGGACCCAGAGCTAATAGGTGCAGCCAAAAGCCTGGTTAGTATCATGAATCCATGACAGGAATTTCAGATATGCTTCAGAAATGCATCATTTTCTTCTGAAATAATAATCAAGCACTAAAGAAAATGTTCAGAGAATAATATGCAATTTTTCCTTTGGATTCTAGTACAAGAGTTCCAGATTTTTTAGCACTTGGACGGTATAATCTGTAGAAATCAGCAGTGTTGCAATCATAGTAAACCAGAGTCTACCCATCCTTTACTTTCCATATGACACGACATTGAGAAGGAACTGTACTTTGCCTTATTCTTCTCCATTTTTAATGTATTATTATTAGTTACCTACTTGCACAACAGATACTAATGTTTGAGACTGAGATCGTTGTTCTATTACACTCAAATTGCTGTTATTGAGAAAGATGTTCCTACAGAGTTTTGATTAGTTCTAACAGGTCTTTTTCATTGTCTTTTAAATCCACACTGACAATTACTTTATAAAATTTCCTAGGAAAGCCACAGAAGAAATTCTTAGAATGACAGTCACTTCTTCAGTTTGGTTTCCCAGCCAAATCTGCTGCCTTCAMCATCACTTGAAGTTTTCCAAAGAGTATAGGGGAGTCTGACACATAGTCAAATCAAATTAAGCATGTTCTTAATCAGAACTAAAATTAAGACTTGCACCAGATTAATAGAAGAAGGGAAAGGTGACTTCTGCAGACAAGGAGGAGCAAAAGTATCTTTAGCATGAAAGGCCATTAGTACCCTCCACTTTCAGGAACTGGAAGGAATTGAAATACAGCAACTGCAGTTTCAGAGCTCAGCTCTGCAGCTAAAGTACAGCACCAAACTAATAGAGTACCTCAGAAATCAAATGGCTTTAGACTAGAGCAGATGCATATCTGACCATAACAAATCCTCATTAGAGTATGAAAAAAACTGCATAGACAGAACCAGCATCATAAATGCACTAAGCCCCATTTTCAGTGTTGATTCATCTTGGTCCATTTTTTTTCACTTTCATCTCTCCTGCTCCAGACCATATATATCTGTTTTATACTGAAGCCATTTGTTTTGTTGATCCTAAGACTTATTGCCAACAGAAGTACTGTAAACTGAATCTTCAAGCAGCATTTTTCAAAGGTTTGATAGCTAGCATTTTTGGTACACGCTTGCATGGCTGTATTTAGCATGCTAGAAGCTTCAGTGTGTTGGTCCTCCAAAGCACCTTGCACTTGGCTAGCAAATCAGCATCTGCTGTTAAACAGTAAAATGTTGTTTAGTGAAGAACTGCCACTGAGCGAATCCCACACAGTGCCATTTGAACACACCTGTGTACTTTCCCACCAAAGGAGATCATTGGTTTGTGCATATTGTAGAGACATTTATAAAAGGATAGAGTAATTTTATAGAAAATTGAAGATGCAGGCTGCAATAAGGGAAAGACAAACTCATTTTTTCAGAACAACAGGTGATTGCTGCAAAAGATCAGGAGTTGCCTAATTCAGGCTGCCAGACTTCTTATTTTATCGACAGAAAAACAATTCCAGAAAAGAAATGGTTTTCTAAAGCCTTGGTAAACCTTCCAAAACTCTGCCTCTATTCTTCATTGCTTGAAATAATYATCATCGGTGTGGCTAATATATAAATCCAATAAATGAAATATGTAAATTAGTCCAATCATACACATAGAGGATGTTAATAAAAAATAGCTAACAAAGGATCTTCACAGTCTATAGCTTTCCAGACTTTAAAGTTATGACAGTGAAGTTTCTTGTTTTATCTTGTATGGTACCACAGWTAATTACCCAATGAAAATTGCACCCCATTCAGGAATGCTTGCCTGGAAATCTCAGACAATAAAATGTCATATTTCTTGCTTGAGCTATAACAGAACTGAACACATCAGCAGAGGGTCAAGGGAATGACATGCCATTACTGCAAAAATTTTCTCCTATGGCTACTCTTTATTCTCCCAGTGGGATTCTTCCCAGGATAATGATAGAAAGCTGTTTGCACATGAACTGCTTCCCTTTTAGTTCTAGCAGGTTGACAGGAATCATTCCTACTCTAAAGACTCCAAAGTCAAGTGAGCTGAACTCTTTTGGAGTAGGGCTCCAGTGCTCACAGCTTTTCTATTGAAAACTAGTTCTTTATAGGGTGAAAGAATGGAATTTTTATAAAATCAGTTCATCGTAGATACAGCAAAAGTGAACTGGAAAGTAATTTGCAGGCATGGGAGAGAAAATGCAGGCATTAGGTTCTCTGTTATTAAAGAACCGTGAAGGAGCAGTTTAATAATATTGATATAATAGCAGACAAAAAATGGACACACACACCACACTGACTCAAAATAGATGTAGCATTTCCTAAAAGCAGTATATGGACAGACTAGTAGTAGACACATACATCATATGTAGCATCTGTAACACAATTTTGGCCCATATATGTTTGAAATATAGTCTTGGAAAAATAATCATTTGTTCTACCAAACTTACTGGCAAACTGACAGTAGGTACTGTTTTGTCGCAAAGGTATAGTGAAGAGAGGAGTGGTTCAGCCATTTCTCAGTGGCTTCTCCTGTCCATATGAATACAGGAGGAAAGGCTGGGAATCACAAAAGAAGACGTTACATAGCCCTGTTTTTATCTCAGCAATCCTTTGCAGCAGAGCTCTGGAGGGGAGGGTGAAGGAGGAGGGTTTCCTAGCTGCTCCCACTATGCACCAAACCCTCGTCAGAGAGATCTGCAAAAAGGACAAGAAAATGCCACCGCTTTTGTAAGGATGTGCAGGCATGGTGATTTGGGACAGGGTCTGCCCTGCTCCAAATGTCTTGGTACTCCACCACCACTATCTGTGGCAAGGAACAGCAGATACTGGATGTRGCAGCTTCAAGAGGGGCTGCTGCTATGCCAGGCCCTACTCATCTTGCTCTTCCCTATACATATATCACTCAATAGGCCTCAAACAGTACATCCCACTTCTCTACCTCCCTGACACATCAATTCCTCCCTTGTCCAGCCCAGCTGCATCGTCTAACCTAACAAACACATCCCACCCACCCTTCATCGCTGACACCCACACTCCCTCGGCTGTTGTGCCACTCATCTCGCACCCTGAGCAAGAAGTGCCGGAGGTGAGAGGTCCTTGCAGCATGCTCTGTTGGCCCAGCAGCCTTGGGAGCTGGCTACCTACTGGTGATCCACAGCAGCTTTCAGGATGGAAATGTRGGAAAGAGAAGGAGGGCAGTGGGCTGCAGCGGGCTCAAATACAATGTTTTCATTGTTTCAGTGAGAAGATCTGTATCTCCATACAGAGAATTGTGTATCTCGTTATTTCTGATACATATATTTTTTATACATTCTTTTGTATAATCTCTCACTCTCTATAATGAGGAGAAACATGTCAGCTCTCCCTTTTAAAGTAGACTTCGCAATATTTTGGAAAATATGCAAAAATTGCAAGTAAACTGTATTCCTGCTTAAGCTTTAATCCATACTAAAATCGACTTTGAAAACACCCATGCGAAGACTAATTCTGAGTAAATAAGATAGTTTTGGAAAAGGGTGTTGTGCTGCTCTTGATGAGCAAAGTTTCACACAATGGACAATTGTCTTTCAGGTGTATTCATTTGTTTCCACAGAACAACATTCCTCAGAACACAAAAGCCTTCAGTACATGGACAGCTAAGCATAACAAATGACATACCAGACTTTCTCTAGGTCTTTGATGATTATAAGAGGTCTCTGTTCCACCATTATTGACTTTGCTGTCTTTGTGTTATGCCTTTAAAATGTACTTAGTGTGTTGTATCATTTCAARTTCTGGTGCATAATTTACACTGGAAGGTAAGGAAACTAAAGAAGGAAGAGAGACTGTGAAATAATTCTTAGGCTAGCACTTTCTAAAATAGTTTGTTAGTTTGTCTGCTTTCTGGCTGCTGGTTTTCTTGTCTCTTTTTTTTACAAAGTAAAGGTTTTTACAGAGGGAACTATCTTCATGCAGYTCCGAATAACTACTTATTTTGGTAAAATTTATAACACCAGATTCTACTTTTAGCCAGGAAATGCAAACAAAGCTTGGAGACAGCTTGTTCCCTGACCCCAAATTCATTCCATGTTGCTATAGCATCACCCCCTGAGAAAATGGGACCAGCTCTTTTCCTCTCCTTAGACTTACTCAATGGGCTTTTGTCAGCTGTTGAATTATAGCATTAAAATTTAAATACTAGGGATTTAATGGAGGATTATTATGACACCCTGGTGCATTCTTTGTGTTGCTCTTGGCAACAAACCCAAGGAATGAGTGAATGAAATGAAAACGAAGAGCTGTCTTGTTAAAATCAYGCTGGTGTTAGGACATATTTAGGAAGGAGAAAAATGGTTCCCTAACTTTGACTATTATTGTTGTACCAAATGGACTGAAAACTCTTTTCAGTCAGTTAGCATGGCTAGCAGCTGGACTCTACTCCAAAGCTGTTATCATTCCTTTGAAAACAGGTTTCTTTCTACCTTGTGAACAAAATAAATGTAATCAAGAGTTAGGAGAAGGGCAGTGCATCATTTTACTATTTCCCCTTGCTCAGCAAACAGTAGCAACACTTTTTAAAATACTGGCAGATCAAAAATGTTAGGGAGACATTTTATAGCAAAGAACACATCCTAACTTTATCGTTTATTACTGTATGTGTGGCTGCTACAAAAACAATTTATTTGGTGATTTCAGACTTCAAATTTCTGGATAAAAGTGAGATAATATTGTGTTTCTCACTAAAGTCCCTAAATTTCGGGAATATTTTTCCAGAAGAAACTTTTTACAGAATGGAATGAAATGGAATGGAGTATGATTATAGTCAGGTTATTATTTAAGAAGGCCTCTATTTTTCAGCTTTGGTGTTTTTCTTCAAGGAGATTCTAGCATTCTGGACCATATATTTGGATTGCGTAGTGAAACTTTAAAGAACTTGTATATGGAGCACAATCTTTGCCACCTGATCACCAGGACTGAGTTCATTCCTGGCTTAACTGCTCTGAATCCTCTCAAGAGGTGTAGTTKTCGTTCTTTTTCTTTCTTCTAACTACATTAAGAATAAAAAAATATGAAGTATCTGGCAATATGAACTTTATGTAAGTTTAATACAACAGTAGTTTGACTAAAATTTTGGAAGGCATCTTAATATACCTTCAGCAAATCAACATTAGCACAATATACTTAAGATGCTGGAATTCAGGCTGTGAGCTGAAGCACAAATATGAAGCTAGTTCCTGAATTTTAGAATGTGTCTGCAGAATAGTTATCCTGAACTCCATGGCACAAAGGGGATGGGACCAGRGCAAGCATGTTAAACATGATCCTGTGCAGCTCTGCTTGTGTTGATTGAKAAGACTCCACTAACAGTGATGTCTGATTGGTGAGCACAGTTGAGACAAAAGCAAAGTGGATAGGGGTTACAGACAAAAAGAGGTGATAGTCAATTAATAAACCAGTTCAGGCACATTCACTCTGGTATTTAAGTATCTAGAAACATTGACTGAGAGAGAATAGAGGAAGGGCTGCTTCATTATTTTGTTTTCCTAAAAAAAACAGTTGAAAGCATTATATTCAGTTTTCTCTGTACATTACAGTCTCCCATAAAAAGAAAGAAACCTCATAAACCTTAATGTCTTTTTAGAACCATAAAGAAAGAGGAGAWTGGCTGTTCTTAAAATCCAAGGGAAATAATGACTCTAGATCATGTTTTCCTGGAGTTTTGGGGGACTTGTCTTGCATAGAATATAATCTTTCTATTTCAAGAGATCTTCATGCATAGGATTTGTCCAGATGTCAGCAGAAGATGAGAGTAATGGCCATCTAAAGGTAGTTCAAAACTGCAATCTTTATTCTTGAGGGCTTCAAACATGGAGCTGAATAAGGTGCTTCAAAAACCATTACAAATTTAAATGTACTTGAGGTATGCCCRTCATGTCTAGTACCAGAATGGAGAATAACTATTGAGTGAAATCAGTGGCAGGAATTGTGCCAAAAAAATGTCAGCTACTGGAAATTTGCAGAGAAAAGCTACCTTACAGTAAGAACAAAGGGAGAAGAGGGACCTCCATTGGGAAGATCTGAGAAGGCATAAAGGCATCTGGGAGAGAGGACTTCAAGGTAGTGGGGAGAAGCTAAGGCCAATTTTTGGGAGTGCTTTTCCAGKGCATAGGGTATCTTCATTCATCTTCACAAAAAAACAGATGCTTTCCAAATTACTGATCTTTACTGCTCTCCTCCAAGGACTRGAAATGCGGCAAACACATTACATCTATCTGTTTGACAATGTATCCCTAATAATAATAGGCTGAACAACTTTTCTAACCATTCTGAAAAAAATCTAGAGTGCATGATGAAAATAATGAACAGCTCAATGTATGGAAGAAAATGTTTGACTACCTAGTGCAACAACATAAAGAGAGCTCTTCTTTTCACAATTATCTGTTTGTTCCGACGGATGATATCTCAGTTAGAGATAGTACTGTATCTGAGAATGGGAATGTTTCTGGTTTCCATTACGAAAGTTTTAACACTAGAGATCTTTCCTTTGTGTTTTTATAGAGTACTATAGAGTACTGTACTCAGCTATAGAATTTGTAGGTCTTATGTTATCTACTGCTGGTTTAATCCATGGGAAATAGACAGTAAATATGTCCAATAAATGTCCAATAAAGGCAAYTGAAAAAATAACAACAGTTTTCACTTCTCTCTGAATTTCCCTGTTATACAGAAATACATTCCTGTCTGTATTTCCAGACTCCCAAAAAAGTCTTTTTTAGAGCATTTTGTGGTCAAAACACCTGAGAAATTTTCTTAGCACTCTTCCACTGAGGATTTAAGATGAGACTCTAACCTCTCCTATAAAGGGTGCTGGTTAGACATAGTGATCAAGGACCAGCTGTGTGACTCTGGAAAAGCAGCAGTTTACTAGGTTACAAAATTCTTTATTAAATGCTGATAAATCTACTTCTGCTGTTTTGTACCCTTTATCAGTAGAATGAATACAATTACCTACTTATATTTATGGAACCTATATTTTAACTATTCAATCAGTTTATAGAGCTGAGGAAATTTGTAGAGCTACTCTTCCATCAGGATTACTAACCTATGTCTCTGTGTAGGACTCTATTAACTAAATGGTATCTGTAAGTAATCTGTAAGTAGTGTTTGCTGTTGGCTTACATTTGAGGTGACTACACATGATATAAGTACCACATATGTAATTAACAGATGATAAGATAGTTTTCCAATTTTTACAAAACATATTTTCTTCCTGTAAATCATTTCCAGCTTTTTATCTCYGTGATTATTCCAGGCTTAAATCATTATAAACATAATCTGATCTGGGACACTAGTTACTTTACCATTTGCAAAGCAAATGATATTCCTACTACAAAGTAACTAGTTCTTGTCAATGGAAAGCAAAAAAGAATAATGTGGGAAAAACAGAAAATCCCTTTTACCTGTCTGACTTCAAAAAAGATTGCCTACTGAGAAGSAAAAATATTATTTTCCTTTGGTAAAAGTCCTTTCTTATCCTTCTCATGCATTTTTATGATGATGATGCACTGGGTAGCACCTGTGGAACAAACAAACAAGTCTATAAATAAAAGTCTTTCTTGATGATGGAACTTAACTCTTTTCTCTTCTATGATGAAGAAAGACAACTAGAATTATCACAGTACTACAATATCCCTGTCTTTTCTAAACTGTCTTCAGCTAAACTTCATGGAGAAGCCAAAATGACAAGTGAGATTACTCTTTAAATGAATACTAGGCTACAAAGTGCTCTTGGGTTAGCAGTGCATTAACATATGTATTTTCAATTGCTCTGGGCTATTTTCCATTCTCTCACTGGCAATGAAGAGAGTAGGACCTAATCCCTTGCCTCTCACCATGCTGAAGCTCATCTTCCTCAAGTTATTTTCTCCACAGATGTGTACTGCAGAAAATGCAATGTAGTGTCTGTTTTCTGCTGTGATCTCATCTTGTGGTCACTCTAATCCCTCTTCTTACAGTCACTTCTTTCCTGACCCTTTAATAAATCCTGAAGGAATTGCACAGCATGGCTCAGTATCGGCWGCTACCCTCACATGCTGCGCACATCTTTTCTTCATAAATGAAAGAGTTTATACTGAATCTATTAAGACACTGGCTATTTTCTACATACAGCTCCATGATTTTCCTTTTACAGAGGTTTCAGAAATTTGTCATGAGAACAACTGCAGTGTAATGTCAGTCAATAAAAATATTTTGCTTTTATGTTTGGAACTGAAACTTGATTTTTAACATACAGAAGTATGTAGTAAAAGGTGCTATTTATCAGTATTACTCTGGTGCCCTTTGGATTGCATTTAATATTGGAGCTTTTCTGTGATAGGCATTGTATAAATTGTTAAGAATCAAATTCTGTTTCAGATCATATGATCTATATTGACAGTGTAGACAAGAAGTAGAAGTAATCAGAGTGAAGATGCAACTTACTGAAGTTGGTGTGAGCATTATCATAACTCTTTTCATTCCAGACTGTGTATCGCACAGCTCCTGRAGTTCATCAGAATAGCTCAGAGACTTGTCAAGTCTTCTGGTCTTTCCCATTTTTCCCACAGATAATAGTATGATTTATATAAAACCTCATTTTAATGAAGCTGAGTGTTTCACTTCTCCCTGCAATGTGCGCCAAAATTCACCTTTAAAAATCTATATTGTATTCAAACGCYATGTCACTTGATTTTCATTCAGTTACCGAATTTCTGTCTAAAACAGCAACTTTTCATCTAAAATGAAAGTACATGAACCAAAACCAACCTTCCCCTTGTAATAATTTGTAATATTCTGAGTTTTTTTGGTGATTCCAATCAGACACATATTTTCATAAGTTTAATTTTTAATAATGAAATTTCCTGCTTATTTATTTAGTTATTTTTAAATTTCTAGTTCTTGATCTAAGGCCATCCCCTGTTTTGATAACAATATCAATGAGAAGGTTCTCGGCAAATGTATTGCTTATATTTTTGTTCTGTGATTGCATTCAATAAGCCCCTGCTAATATCCTGAGACCTTGAAGGGGCAATAAACGTCTATTTTCTATTGCAATGATGTTTTTGTGCAATCTGTTTCCTTCTGCTGAATTAATAATGACTGTATCTGTAAAAAGTTCTCTGCTCTTTTAATAAATTGGGCCTGATATAACGGTAGCAATTTAAATACTTCTGGACAATGTTTCTCCCTTGTGTGAGCATATAGTTTAATCTACCAACAACATGCACTGATGATTTATCAAAAAAAGCTTCATTTTAATAGTCTCCTATGTTGTACTAGGAATCAATTCAATTTTGAACAAAATGAATTCTCTATCTCACATTTGAGTGTGCTTGCAGAAAAACAAATCCCRCTATCCTATGACTGTGCAATTATTTCATGTCATCTTTTCTTTGACTTGGTGACAGCCATGATAATTCCATATTTCAGAGTTACGTGCTTGTAAAGGGTTTTCTTCCTTTGCAATATGGCTAATTTATTCCACCCCTTTTTTGTTCTTGCTAATCTGATTTCACAAACTTAACATCGTTCTTCTATTGTCACCCATCAGGCATTTCTTTTCCTTCACTCTATGTTGTCTGACTTTGTCATTTGACTTACAACATGTCAAATGATTTTCCACAAAAATTTCATTGACTGTTATTACTGTAAGTTTTATTACTCCCTTGCTTTGACTATGAGACCAAAACATTCTAAAGAAGACCTTTCTCCCCTTTTTTTTCTTCTTTTTCTGCTTAACGGAACTTTTTTTGCCTGCTAGCTTTTTAACAAGTTGTTAGAGCACTTCGTATCACCCTGCAATCTCTGCTGAATAATCCTGATTTGCAACTATTGGGAGATATTTTCTTGCAGTTTCACGTACTGCAGACATCAGAAATGAGTCCTTTATCATGTTAATAGGACTTTCTTGAGAGCAATCTGTTGCCTAGTCTTGGTTAAGTGATCCACTTGTCAGAAGTGTCTACTGTGTGAACTGGCTTTACAAGTAAACTTGCTTTACAGTAACTCTGGGTTTTTACATACAGTGTGTTTTCAAGTACATCTAACATGTCTGACTATTATCAGGACACTGTGGCTTTGGCATGCAGATTTGCCACAGTCGAGTTATTGTGGTACAAAAATTCAGATAAATTACAGAACAATGCTAAAATGATGCTAAGTCAACACCTATGCTGCTCCTGCATTGGTTTCTAGCATCATTTGGCTTTTCCTGCTTCTTATGGGTCTCTAATGTTTTTAAAGCCTCAACTCATTTTATAATTTGCTACGAAAAATCCTTCCTGTTGGAACAAGCTCCTCCAACAGGAAGTTTCAGTAATGAACAGCATCTCACAGAAGCATGTACACTAACTTATCTACTCACTTGTGTTCTGAAGGCCCAGATTTGACTGAGTGGTAACTTCTGTTGTTTAGTTTTGCAACCTGATGTTTAGAATATTTTTTAGATATTAGCATTTGTTTTCATTTACTTTAATACGAGTTTCTGGATGGATAAAAACAGTCTGGGGGAGCATCAATTGTTTCGTGCGTTCACGAAATCTTCACCACTTTCCAACTTATTCAAAATGGACACTAGTGGTCAAAATGTTATTCTTATTTATATCTACTTTAAACTATTTTCTACAAGGGATGGCAGGAGTACAACTGGGTTTAAAAGATAGTTCTCAGAGAAAACAACAGCAGGGAAATTGGATTTCTAATGGAATTGCACTAAAGCTTTACTGGAATCAGATTCAGTACTCAGAGTAACTCCAGATTTTAAACTCTGCTCTTATCCAGATGGTTTTTAGCCAAACTTCATTATTTTTGGTGAGTTCATTTAAATTTTTTACTTTATTCCTCAGTCTGTGAGCAACTGGAACATTTCACTTACATTTCAGCTCTTATTTTTCTTAAGATTTTATTAAAGGCTGTGCTGTTCCCAGTCTGYTAATCTTCTGGACTCAAGCAAGGGGCAGCCCCCTAAAAATTAATGGTGTATAAAGAAAAGGACTATCCTAGGAAATCAGAATAATATTCAGCACAGTTAGTTTAGTATCCCTTTTCCAACAGTGATCTCCAATGAATTTTTGAGAGCAAAGTGCCAAAACTAGATAATTTTGCCATTTGCATAAGTCTTTTAGAAATGAGTTTTCAGTCCTGCCTGGAGATACTGTGCTACAAGGATGAGCTTGCTTAGCTGTAGCACARAGAACATCTTCACTAACTTACTGTTCAAGTAGTAAATGCAACAGATGTGGTCTACAGGGTTAGGGGTCCAGGCAACCAGAAGTGAAAGTGGCTATAAGTGTTTTCACTTCTAATTTACTTAGGTTTAAGCTCTGGACCTCAAACAGTGTCCAGTGACAGTGGGTTCCTCAAGTTAATCAGGATCTCTGAGAATAACTCCATTTGTTTCACATCTGCTGCCTTTCAGTTTTGTTGGAACTCCATCTTTCTTGTATTATGAAAGAGTCTAAAYTTAAGAGTCCACATGCTTCTTCTATAACGTTCCATACTTATTTTGAAAACCACTATCACATCTGCTCAGCATTCATACCCTCTGCAATGCTTCATATGAAAGGCTCTGTCTCTAATAATTGTTGTGTCAATCTATTGGCTCCTTTCTATGTTTCTAGACAGTTTTCCAGAACCAGCATAATATTTCATGGGGGAAGGTGCTGCTGATTCACAAAGTGAAACATACACAATCTGCAGGTTCTTTCTGCGCCCTGTATGTGCTATCGCTTCTGCTCTTTCACTATTGATGCAGATGGGGGATTTCTGTGGCTGACCTCAAATAAATTCTTATGATAGGCAGGCAGGCTGTCATGTTTGTCCAGTGACTCATCTTCATATTTTCTGTTCCTGCCTTTGCCTCTTGTATTTGAGTGGTATCAGATAGCACCGTTACAAACAAAACAAAAAAGTGCTCTTAAAACTTACAGTTCTTCATAACAATCATTCTCTGTCTTCTTTGGAAAGCTCAGTACTAGAGGAAAACACCAGCAAAAAGGCTGGATCTGGGCAACAAACTTCCATAAGGGCTCTTCTTTACTGAGTTTCTGGACTGTGCTCATCTGCTAAAAGCCCTTATTGTTCTGCCATTGCACAATCAAAGATAGATTGCATTCAGATGCTGAATTCAGAATGTCTCAAGTCTAAACACCATGATGGCCGTTAAGAAAAAAATACATGACTACTTTGCCAGGAGGAAAAAAAAGAACAAACTCGGTAACAGTTTTTTATATTTAGATCTTGTTGTTGGGTTCTGAGAATCCCAAATGTCAAAACACTAATATCAAAGAAAATGGAAACAGTACTACTGACAATTCAACCAAGTGACAGAATAAGTTTTTAAGTAGTTATTTGTGAATTAATAAGTGATTAAAAGTTACTCTTTTTAATTTCTTTTCCAGAAGGGCTTCAAAGACTTCAGATGGAATTTCAGGTGGGTTTGGGTTAGTCCTGGTAAGAGCTAACCTGCAAAATTGGTCAAGCATTGGACAGGCRTTTTGATGAGATTTCTAACCTTCCATCTAGTCTCTTGGGAATCTCAGGACTATGTTCTGTCTTGATCCTTTCCAGTATTTTTAACGCAAGCAAATGAAAATCAACATGAAGATGACTCAGAATGCTATTGAGTATACATTCTTTTTCTTTCTAAAAAGATTTTGTTACTCTTAAAAATAAAACATTTCCAAATCATGGTAGGTTTTAGAGAAACTACCTTTGACTGAGCAGTGAATTGAATGCACCTGAATCAAATCAAGTAATACAGGGAATAGCTTACTTTTTTTTCTTAATAATTATCATTAAACAATGTGTGCAAACTCTGCGTTTCACAGACTCAAAGTTCCAGAACCAAAAACACCACTAAAAACTGATTTTGGACATGGGAAGTCCATACATTGCAAAACCACAACACTTAATAATAAATTAACAATTCTCCTTAGCTCTGTCTTGCTTTTAGCAGCAAGCAGTTTGAATTGGTACACCTTACAACAGATAGAGGTAAACTAAGTACACTGCTGACTAAGTTCTCAATTTTAGAGTGTGAATTAGGCTATGTAGAAAACAAAAATATTAAATGAAGTGTCCCTGATAAATATTGACTCTCTGGTAGTTTTGAAACCCATAATGCTAAATAAAATATGCGGTTTCTAAGTGACACTTGACATATGAAGTCATCTCCAATAATATTATAATACACTGGAACATGAACAAAAACCAAATGAAGTGTCTCCTGGGACCAAATGGTCACAGCAGCTTTTGACTAAATCACCTCCTTTTACTTTTTCCCTTGCTGTTTGCCACTTAGCTCTCAAAGCTTGTTTTTTTATGTTGTAAATGCCTGGCTTTCCTTTTTTTTTTTTTTTTTTTTTTTTTTTTT
>NW_028185928.1:290935-312673 GCF_003343005.1 Rhea americana
TATCAATGAGTACAAGTACCTGAAGGGAGGATGTCAAGGGGACGGGGACAAACTCTTTTCAGTTGTCCCGTGTGACAGGACAAGAGGCAATGGGCAGAAATTGAAGCACAGGAAGTTCTGCCTGACCGTGAGGGGGAATTTCTTCCCTGTGAGAGTGACGGAGCACTGGMMCAGGTTGCCCCGAGAGGTTGTGGAGTCTCCTTCCCTGGAGATCTTCAAGGCCYGCCTGGATGTGACTCTGGCTAACATGCTCTAGGTGACCCTGCTGAGCAGGGGGGTTGGACTAGATGATCTCCAGAGGTCMCTTCCAACCTTACTGATTCTGTGATTATATGATTGAGCCAAATCCTTGGTCTTTATTTTCTGTGGCCAAGTTCATGATTATCCCGAGGAGAATATCACAAAACGTTGCCTAAGCGTATGTCCTGATTATATCTGGGTTTCCCAAATAGTGCAGTTGGGATAGAGATAGGTTAATACTTTGGCTTACAGCTCCTATGGTATTAAGCTGAGGGAATTTGTTATCATGAGGTATGTTGTGTGACCACAGCAATTACAGCCTCCTCCTGAAGACAAGTTGCGAGGTAGACCACCCTCTAGACCTCCCCTGTGACAGCATGGCTTTGCTCAGGATAGGGAAGGAGTAATCAAATGATTATATAATGTGTCAAAATCTGTCTTCTTAATTAAACAAAACTTCTGTTGTGGGTTGGGGATTTTTAGCTTTACACAGACCACCAAGTTCAGGAAAGTTCAACAAAAGAACGTTACAAAAGGAAATTCTATGGGACTCAAAGAAAGTCTTTCCAGATATTAAGAATTTTTACAATCGACTGGCGTGGTAGTAGAAATGTGTAACTACATGACAACTGAAAAAAAAAAATTATGGCAAAGCTAGCACTGCAGTTAACACTGCCAACAAACTAACCTGAATGGAAAATACTCTGCAGAACAAGAAAGAAAAAAATGGATCTTGTGAGACAAMAAATTTAGAGCTTCTTTGAAATGTTCCATTATTAGATACTGGGATCTGAATTAATAAATATTAATTAATAGGATTAAATTATATGCATATTAAGCAAAACAGTAGATAGCAAATAGACAACAAAGGCAAAAGCTTCCAGTACAGTGACTGACTTAATGTATCCTTTGAGATATAAACTAAACCTCTTTTAAATGAAGAAAATACAAGTCTAAAACCATCAAGTTTCTTTCACTGTTTTGAATAGTCTGAATCTAAATTAATGATAGCAATGATTATATTGTTATTGTTATCTAATTAATTTAAGCTTTCAACACWGAAAAAAAGTACATGTGCCAAGTTTTAGCCTGCTGTGAATTAGAGTGTCTGGGTTATAAWTTAACTGAAAAACAAGGTTTATAATGGAACTAGCAATTGACCCTGGGCAGTCACAGTGTTGACTGCTGCTGTAGTATTAAGTTACATCTCTGTTCCCTGGGTACGATCTCGCAAGTTATATAACAGAAACTATTGCRTGATTACTCAAGCCCTTTACCTAACCCTAATTGCATGCTGGACTTGTGGCTCCTATAATAGTTCTCTTCTATTGACGTGCTCAGAGGAGTCCTCAGTGACAGCACTAAACCCAGATCCTGCCGACTGCATAGACCAATAATGTTCTGCTGGCTAGTACCACCCACCCTAAGGGACATTATTTTGTTTTTCCTTCTCTCCTTTCCTAGCTGGCAACCAATTCTTGCCCAAAATGATCTACTCCTGGAAAAAATCTGCGCAAATAATAGATGCATAAGCTACAGGTACAGTACATACTGTACTTTAATTCTTGGCATTTTCATGAGACAGCCACCCAGCTGCAGAAGGAAAGAATAAGACATATTAAAACGTCTGATACAAGGCTATGTTTTTACTTGGATTTTCTGGAAATCACCTGCACTACAGCATCAGATATTAAGTGTATTTTTGTATCAACATAGTCATTAAGATGCTGAATTTGATTAAGCCAAGATTTTCAAATTTTGACTACTTATATTTAGGCAGGTAAAAAGATTTTTTAAATTGTCTCAAGGGTGATCTGATTCTTCAGAGAGCTAATCATCTGGTAGATCCCTGTTAATATCTACTTGGTACCACCTTTCAGAGATAACATTTTAATCATCTTGCAAAGACACAGARTAGCTGTGCCTTACTGTTTCCATAATCAGGACCCTATGTGACTACTGATTTCTAGTAGCACTCCAAAGTCCTTGATCTGGGTACAGTCCTCTTCCACCAGCTGATGGGCAAGCAAATTTCAAGAGTTAGTTTTCCCCGAACAAAAATTCTTATTACCGCCTCAACACTTTTGACTTTTCTCGTTCATCTTATRAAATTTTTCACGGAGGGAAAAAATCTCTCTGATATCAGATTGCCCAATGTGATTTCAGGCCACCAACAGCACAAAGACATGGCTACAAAGTGGGACAAACTCTCTGCCATCCCATGGAGCCAAGCTCATCTAAAAACAAGTGTCTTTCCATGGTAAAGTGCCTGCAGAAGTCCAGTCCCCTCAGTTTTACATATTGTCTGCAGAGTCATCCTGCTGGCAAGTCAGACTGGATAAGGAATTTAGCTACCTCATGGTCTTCAGTGTGTCATACAACAGATGGAGATTTCTCAGAAATCTGTCTGGCACAGTTTCAGCACAGGAAATCTCTGCGAGAAAGGCAATGGGTACATTATATACATACAATGTACCCTTATACCCAATATATGTRTATAATGTACCCATATACCCAATATATAATGTACCAACAATAGTACATTAAGAAGTTAAAAGAGTTCCTAAGTGGCATGCTCTAAAAGATTTGGTTATGAACAAGGCAAAAGGCAAAGTAGGATTTGGTATTATGAGAACATATTATTACATCTCCTGACTTGAAAAGTTAACAGATATCCTTACTAGGGGATAGGTCTCCAAGGAGAAGGAAAATTTGGTGGTGGATTCAGGTATTTCTCTGCTTCAGTTCCTTCAGTAAGAAAGTGCACAAAGAGTCCTGCTTTTCTTTGAACACAGTGGAGCACAACAGCATGAAATGGTGTTTGCTCACTGTTTGAAAGCTTCTTTCCCAAAAGCATTCTGCCCAAAAGTACATTCTCTGCTTTCCTCTCTTTTTATTTTCCCTCAAAGCAATGTTACCAGACATTTTCTTAATTCACTCTACATACATTTGGACACCTTTAATCTTTTATTCCTCCCTTCCCTCAAACAATACTTATAGAAATCACTTTCTATTGCTCAGTTTTAAAGCATTAGACCTAAGTTTGGGTGGTAACCTTCTCATTCTTAAAAGGAGATCAACTGTTTCCTAGATTTATGTGGATGCTATTCAAGCCCCACCGTAACAATCTGACCATTTCCTTTAGTGTTCTCATAACGTACTCTACAAGTGGCAAGACCCAGATGGAGCTGCTGGGTATATATTGCATGGTGTTTAATCAGTGAGGCAATTCARTCATTTCATTTTTTCTCTGGCACTCCTGGCAAGAGAGGTTCCTGTGTGCTCAATAGATCAAACGAAATGCCTGTTACCGTACTTCTCACTGTGCTGATAGCTGTGCACTTCTAAACTAATCAAAAGACAATCACTAAAATACAAAAAGGAATACATTTTAGGGAAGTGAGATTGACTGTATGTGAGTAAAATGCTAATTAGGAAAAGCTGGGTCAAACAAGTGTGCCTTGCTTTTTATTTCTAATGTTGGCATTGTGGTCTTTCTAATGAATGATTCCATAGTYCACTTTATAAAGTTAAAGACAAACTTTATGTCATAATGCAGAGCCACAAGATATTCACGATTATGGTTGTACACATAGCCTTACAGTTTGACCTCAACATTTTCACTAATTTTGTCAGATATGTATGCATGTGCTGTATATATTGTAGTGAAGTAACCCTACTAAAGGGTCATGCTCAGCTATAACGACACATTTTTGATATTGCTGTTAATGAAGATTCTTCTTTAGCTAAGTGCTATCTATACTTGAATGTATTTGGAGCAAGAGGATCTGTGCCCTGTYTCTGCTACCATGGTTAGCTGGTTGCACAAAGTGTTCAGGATTATGATTGTCTCAGTGGGTARCTGGAGCCAGCAGATCAACACTACGCTCTTTTAGAAGTATAACAGTGGACTGACCAAATCAGACAAGTGTAACTAGCTGAAAACATAATAGTGACCCTTTCCTATGTCTCTCATAATTTTCTGCTGCAAAAGKGCAAATTACTGATCTATTTGATCTGACACTACTGTCTGCTCACAAATTACCTAAGGCAGACTTCCACTYTATCTATGGGACAACTGTTTAAACTACAAGATGTATTCATGGTTTACACAAAATATTCCCTGAGAGCATATCATTTTTAGCATTTACCTACCAYAAATCTCCTGTTATTTAGCTAAATCTCATGATATTACTTCAGTTGCCTCTGTGAGTAACTCACATCTAGAAACAAGATGAAGACTGAGTCAGTCAGACAGCTTTGATCTGTTTATAAGATGATACACAAGCCTTTTTGTGGAGATATATTTGTACCTTATTTGCAAGGCTTTAATTTCCCATGAAAAGTTACAGAACTGTATCTTTTGTGGATCTGCGCTAGTTTCCACCAACCCAAGTTTTATCTCACTGAGCTACTCCAGGAAAAATAATGCATCAAGCTGCACAGACAGTCATTGAGGAAAATACAATGAGCAGGAATGTGGATTGTAACCATAAACCCATGCTGCAATACAGAGACTGGGGCTGCCTGCTTAGCTGCAGCATAGCAGGGCCTGGATCCAAACCAGGACTTTTGAGAGCTACCAGATATATTTCCTAGTAACAGTAGTAATAGGACTGAGGACACACAGAAATCCAGCTTGGTATTGACAAGCGATGCTGAAGAAGTGCCAAGTGACATCTGCCAGAAGGTTGATGATGCAAGCTGGACCCTGTTAAAATACCTGCACCCGCCATCAGAGCAACCTGGTTTTGGTCTGTCACCACACAACATCTCGAAATTACAAAGCACAGTATGTTAATAAGAACAAGGCTAATGCGAAAGGCAGTTGAACTGGAAGTGGAGAGGAGTTCTGAACTTAAATTGTCTGCCAGTGCTGCCACTACTGACATTGCAGTCTTTCACAGGTCCTCGTGGTGACAGCTCATGGATATGTAGAGACATATACTCTGAATCTTTGTTCTCATTCAGACAAACTTCTCTTGGCTCCARAGGAAGTTTGAATGGAAACTGGAAAAGATTCCTGGTATTTTGCTTAAAGCTACTAGAGTTGGAAATAGGCTGTTAGGTTGTTGGGGAATGCTATAATATGTCTTTGAAAGTTTATCAGAACTACTTATGCGCAAAAGAGTTACACCCCCACACACAAAAGATTAATCATAACCACATCTGCTACAGCTTACTCCTACTGCTGATTTCATGTCTACAGTCTCTGACTATGCTACAAAAGGATTAGTAAGGTCCTGTGAGATAGTAGCAGTGTTTACTTCAAACCAAACTCCATGTTGATATGTTTCTCAGCAGTATTACTTCATAACCTGGATATCTGTTATCAAGTGAAGACATTGGCCAGCTCATGAGACAAACACAGTAGTCAGTCAATAACTGATTCAGACATCTGCCGTGCTCAGGAGCAGCATTCAGCAGTGTGTATATTAAAAAGCTTTTGTGGCTAGACAGCAGGACTGACTCGTTTAGAGCTTGGTAACCGTAACAGTCCCCCAAGGCAATGACATACAGCTTTAGAAAGGAAGCAAATTCTCTAATTTTCAAACCGTACGCCCCCTCTTCTGTGCCAAATATCTGGACGGTCTAATTACACCTTAAAAAGGCCAGGGGAAATCTGTAAGAAAAAACAAGAAAGTTATACAGAAGCACTGACTGCCGCTTACACAGCCTATTTATTTGCTCTTTTCTGTATCTTGCTGTTTGCACTTTATGTGTTCAACCACAGCCCAGTGTTTATCACTCCAGGGTCTGTTCTAAGAGGCACTGGGATTCAAGGAAACTGTGGTTTTCTTAGTCCTTCTGTGAAAAAGCAGAGCGTCCAGGTAGCACTATCTTCAAGGACTGTGTCCTCCATAACAACAGGRACTGCTCAGCGTACCTGGCCTGTGGAGGGGTTGGTGCTTCCTCCGTGTCTCTTTAAAGAGCTGTTATTGCCTTAACACTTACCACTTCTTCAGACAACAGCAACATCATGTGTACTGGATTTCCTTGAGACTCTGACAACTGACACATTCATTGGTCCAAATTTCTGATGGCAGTTAGATTTCTTCATGGTCAAGGGCTTATTTTCCTTGGTGGTAGGTGTAAAAAACCTCTGAAACTGGCACTTGTCTTTCCACCCAGGTGCAGCTATAGCTGGTGGCTCAACATTTCTCCTTCAGTGCCTCTCTAGGGGCCTGATCTGTTAATATCAGAGAAAGCCCTGCCTGACACTGTAAAACTGGGAGAGACACCAATTTTTAAAATTCAATTTGCCTTGAAAACAGGAAGCAAAGCGTAAGAGCAAAAAATAGGATTCAGAGACATGACCTAAAAGCTCAAAAAATGAAAGTAGTCTTGAGAGTTAGCCTTTAAACCTCCATTTACAATAACTCTTCACACTCTCAGGTTCAAAGAATAACTAAAGCAGTTCTGAATTACTGAAAATGATGAAAACATGAGAAAAATTATATGGCATATTTAAATCTTTTRTYCAAAAATCTGTTACTGTAATCTCAGTTTCTACATAGTATTTAGCAATACTGATCCAAATGTTGGTAGTCTTGTATGTCTTATTTATATTTTCATAAATACTGTTTTGCCTGTTCATCATTCACTGTTTGATCTGTGGGATCTGTTCCCTTCATTTTGCACTCTGACTGGATTATTGAAAGTTTCTAAGCATTATTTGTGCTCAAGTACTCTTCTTTGATTATAGATAAAAATGAAGAACTGACATTTCTCAAACACTTACATGAAAAAAAGAATCTCAGAGTGAATGTGGGCAAGGAGGAGAATTACAAATAAAATGAATGCTGGAATGTGAACAAATATTCTTCAGCACAGYGTTTGCAGCAATCAGTCATCTCTAACTACAAGAAAGGCAGTCATTCCAGGATGTAGTCAAAGGCTCACAAGTTTAATCTTTCCGTGTTTCTGTGCCAAACAGGTTGACATCGTTTGGACAACCTTTGAATAAGCATTAGTCTTCTGGATACTTACCTAAGAAAAACTTCGGAAAACTTTCAACTGCCTCTATTGGAACTAATTAATCCCCTGAATGAAAGCCAGTACAGCTGAGTTTATGCAATTTTCCAAGGAAGAGAATTATTATATAAAACAAARGGTTATCGATACATTTTTAAGAACAAAGAACAGAATGCCTTATTTAATAGAAAAAGTTTCTATTTTTGAAGCTAAGTTCATAATGAACTGGATTATATTCTATGGTATTAAACAGTAGATTAACAGGTGACTCCTCCATCTACTTTTCTCCTGCTGGTACTAATCAATGGTGCAAGGATTTTACCTTTGAGTTTCTACTTTTACTTTTATGTGTACTACTGTTCCTTGATTTTTGTTCCCTGTCAGATCAATCTACCTCACTCTACAAGGGATAGAGAAGTCATTTTCTGAGTGCATGAATAAAGTTCAGTGCTGAGTTGCAGGTGTTCTGGTGGATTGAAGTACTCCTTCCAAAGAATAAATGTGTTTCTTTGACAACTTTCCCATGCTTTACTTGCTTATAGAGCTGGAGAACAGAGGAGGTAGAGGACAGGTGAGTGGAAAACATGAAGAGCTGTCCAGAAAGTGGCAAGTCAATAGACATTGCAGAAACTCATTTTTCATTCTACAGTAAAAGGATAACAAAATCTTTCCAATATTTCTGTGAAAACTGAATTGTTTCAGTCTTTGCTTTTGATTGAATCAGACCTCAGCTTTTTATCCCAAATTCTTTCAAATCAAGTAGAGTATGGACTTTAACCCTGGCACCTCTGGCTAATATATTTACCACCAGGGTGTAAAATAAGAGTGTTTTTTCTTCATTTGTCTCATTTTCATGAAGCATATTGGCTTCGATGACCAATTCTAATACCAGGTGTTCCTCATTACATCATKCTCTTCTCAGCTGATGAATATTGTGTCTACATTTGTTTGTAGTGTGAAGACAGACTTCCAAAGTCTTGTAGTTCAATTATGTGATGCATAGTCTTGCTACTCCTCTCCACTTCCCCACATCCTCAAAAGCCCAGATAATATGTTTCTGGAAAAAATTACCAAATAGCTCAAAAAAGAAAGATTCAGCATTGTGAATTCTTCCCCTCTGTTATATTGTGTGTCCTTTTCACACCTGTCATTATGAGGCATATAATGCTTTTCTATCACATTTCACGTGATTTCATTTCTCCAAGAGAAATCCGCATGTTTTTCTTTTTAATGGCACTTAGATTCAGGTAGAATTGCTTTTTTTATTATTATTTTATTTTTTAGGGCTGGTAAAATGAAGGCCCAGCTTGATAAAATCCTTGTTGGCCAGATCCAGAGCAGAGCCAAGCTGACTCTGAAGTGCAGGCACACARTCACCTTGATGGATAAGAAATAGTCTGAACTTGCAGATGATAGCTATTCGCTTTATATCCCTGCTCTGCAGGACATCCCTCTGTTTTTCATTTAGGGGTTAGCTACCTCCCAATTACCTCAGGGTGAAAGACTGCAGTCTGGGGTGCTGACATGCTGGTGACTCACAGGTACTCACTCACCCAGATGCTCATGTCCTGGAGCAGTAGTGTTTTCCCTTACCAGATGCTGCTGCCTCCTCCGTGCCAGCTCTTGTGCAACTCCATAAGAGACCATTTTCTCCCTCAAAGATTTTTGTCAGTGATGAAAATCAGAGTTGGTTCCTAAAAAAAACCCATCGCCTCATGGATTCTTCTGGAAATTGAATGTCCTCTTGTGGTTAGGAGCGTCTAATTACTAGTTTCTAGTCCAGGGTATTTCTTTATCAGGCACTAACTGCAGCATTCAAAACCAGGTCTGAACTTTGAAACAGAAAATTTGTGGATATTTAGCTTCAGGTCAAGGACATCTCTAACTCATAATTATTATTAACTTACCTCCATCTCTCGTGCTTTGCATACACATGAAGTTTCCATCACCAGTCTACAAAAAGTTTCAATGGCTGAATAGTTTGGTAAGTTCTAATAAACTTCTAAACTTCCAGCTGTTTTTCATTCAAACTCCAAAACTTTCATCCACATGTTCTTTTATATCATTTGTTTTTAGTGCTGCTGTGAGTACATAGCTTTAGCATATATTACAAAAAAGTGTATCTAAGTCACAAATTACAAATACAATTCCTTTTCTAATAAAGACCACTGATTGTAGGCATGAACAAAGTAGAAAAAGATTAATGAAAGTTACTCTTTCCTTGGATTCACTTGTTTGTAACAGCATGATTTATGCAAGCTTCTGTATACCCTGTACCTCTGCTATGAACTAATAGGACATTCACATGACAGGAAAGCTCAAATTCAGCCCTTAAAAAGCTGCTTGCTGAGGTCTGGGTTGACGTGGAGGGAGTAAAACCTCCCTAATGCTTAAATCCCCCTGCTGCTTCAGAACAGTCAGCACCTCATTAGAGTTAGCTCTTTGTTTGATAAGAAATGTCAGYTCACAACAGGAAATCTTCTACATCCAATGGCAGAAGCATCTGTCTCCATCTAGTGTTCATTAATCTGCATTTGTACTCAGCACCTCCACCAAAGAAACTACAGACAGAGAAAGGAAAGCAGAGGGCATGCTTGTTCATTAAAGCATCACCTTTTTCCACCCATGGGATGTCAGAAGTACATGTCTGCCATAGCTAGAGGCAATAGTTGACATATTAACCTGATTAGTCAGCTGCCAGAATGTTCAGCACCTGGGTCTTTATCTTCTGCTAAAATAGTGGGAAGAAAAAGGAGTAAGGTAGGATAAGTGACAAAAAGAGTTAGGAAGTCCTGTCTCTTTATAGCATTGCCTTCCCATGAATAAAGTTACACTCAGACTTCTATTGTTTGGTACTAAGGGAATTTCTTAGTATGAGAAGTAAAATGTTTTATTAAGTAAAAATATAATACAAACATTTATAAAAAAATACTTTCCACTGCAACTGCCAAAATAGTAGATGAGAGTTACTCAGTTCACGTCAGAATATCATGATGAAGAAGAGAAATGGTAYCTCCTTTATAGGCTGTGAAACTAGGATAGTTTTCACCAAAAATCTTTYGGGTGATCAGAAGGTGTTAGAAGAAAAATCAAAGCCAGACTACTGCCAAGGCAACCCTCCACTCCATAGGGCTGGGCTTCTACTGTGCATCTTGCCTGATAATTTATAAGAACAGAAACCTGCATACAAAATGCTCTTATGCCAGGATAACTGTTTTACACTGGTAAAAGCAGACCTTGAAGTGGGATGGGAAGCCATACAGGCACTTTTGAGATGAGCATGATTCCCTTCAAAATGCTTGAAGGGAGCCRGAGGAAACTGAGCTGAGGCTTCAGACTGTCTACTTGGAAGGCCACTCTGCCTGGAGMGACACCTCTAGAACTGGCAGAGACCTGCATCTCTCCACAGCAGCACCTGCAGAACCACGATTCCCCCATGCTCTTGGTGAAGGGGCTCAAGGACTCCCTGCATTTARGAGTCAGGGGAGGCACTGTGCTCCTTCGGTCATTGCTGCTCACAATGGCAATACACCACTGCTCAGCCTAGCAGGTTCTCCTGCCTGCTAGGTTGAGTCATCATCCATGGAGGCWACATCCTGGGAAACTCAAAATGAATATAAATATAAATTCTTAGTTTTAAAACAAGTGGTGGAAGACAGAGCCTGCAAGCTCCATSAGTGGCAGAGTACATTAAGTGCTTTTGTGGCAGCCATGGTCCTTTTCAGTCTTTGGGAGATTTCCATAAGTTYCTTAAATGCTGAAATAATCACTAGCTGCTCTCAGGACCACTGACTGTTTTTGGTCCTGCTATCCACTTTTTACCMCTTCTGTACTTCAGTAAGTGTAACTAGTTCTAAAATCTCAGGGAATAGTCTGGATGTCAGCAGGATAAACCCAAATGATTTTGGTGAAAGCCAGGAGAGGCAAGCAGATACGCAGCTCTGGCATATGGTTAATATATGTACCAGCTTCTACTGGCATGGTATTGTCCTTAGGTAAAACCAAATTTATAGCAGCTGTTAACATGTAGAATTTCAGTTCTCCCATCTCAAATCTGATTGTCATCCAAAACATTTTAGCCTATTCACACACAGGATGCTGAGGAAAGTAAATATGTGAGAGACCCAGAGTGTCTTTTGTGGTGGGGACAGGAGAAGAAGGAAGTAGAGAGGACTTTAGCAGGARGAAGGAATTTAATACAAATACATTATCTAATGTGTGGAACTCATAAAGTCTTCAGGGAGTTCATAAAGCACAGGAGGATGGGAATATAGAGCATGGGGCACTCCTGAGGAAAGGCTATGGGAATACAAGGAGCTCCAGCTCTGACTTAGAATAAATATCGTGCATGAGACTCCAGGAAATGACATTATTCCGTATTCCCTGTTTTATTTGAGAACTTGTTTTCTTTTATTCAAACATTCTGCTTTAATGTTTGAYAGCTTTTCCTTTATTCTGAAGACTCATGTCAATTATAACCTCTACCACTGAGTTCTCACTGACCTTCGGTTAATGAGAACAAGACAAAGACTAGCCATGATCTGACCCATGCAAATACTACAAGCCTTGCTGCTGATGAAAATGTTAGTAAGTGGAAATAGGTTAAAGCTGTCTGTAGAAAGATGATAGGAATATTAKCTGCTCCAAAAGATGGCATAGCAATATTTAACATTCAACATTTCATCCAAGTCTTCTTTTCATACTCCATTGTCTCTATTTGTCTAAATCACCATTCCCCTGAAGAAAAGACTTTCCATTTAGATTTTGAAACAGACTTTGCTTTAACACATATACCTTGACTAGAAACTGTCCTGGTTGGCATTATGTGTATGAAGAGATATTATTTTCTCTGGTGCTAGGGGTAAAAAAAGGATTTGAACATAATGTGTTTTTTTCAATASACAAGGGCTGAGTTTAAACTTAACCAGTTAAACAAAGCCAGATGAGATTTTCATACTACTACTGAATTTCACAATGACAATTTCACATGGTACCAATCATTATTATTGGTCACATGCAAAGTAAGTTTAGTTTTGATTAGGTATCTAAAAACTTGGATGCATTTGCAAGCCTTCTTGATTTGGAAATGCACAGGCATTTTCATTAGATCTAGACTTCCTGACCATTTTCCAGGGAACTTCTGCTCCAGAAATGGTTCAAAAAGACTGATTGGCGTGTTTCAGTGTTCATGCAACTGGCTGGCAAAAGACAGAGGGATTTAACATAAGATGAATTTTATTATTGTTATTATAATTTATTATTATTATTATTATTATTATTATTATTATTATTATTATTATTATTATCACTATTACTACTATTATTTGCATGGTTTTATATAGCTCCCAAACTTCAAAATATTTGTATTCTGGAACAGTTTTTCTTTCTGCTGAACTACTTTACCCCTTTCTAGGTAGTAACAATAGTTCTGTTGACTAGGCAAATACATACTTGTGGGTATACACATAATTTAAAGTGAATGTTGTGCTCGGGAAAAGGCCTGGAGTGGTAGGCATTAAGTCCTTTATAACTTCCCAGAATAGTAAAAGCACTTGCAGTTGCAATGTAAGCTTTCTCATGCTAACAACATACCTCCAGTCTGTTCTGGTGGAAATATCATTAACCACGARAAGACAGTACAGTTTCTGAGGCCATTCAACTCTCAGCTTCCCTGATGAAACTACCAACAAAGTTGTTCTAGAGAAAGAGATGCCTGATGTGATTTTGGATGTGAACAATGAGAACAGCAAAATGATAACAATGATAGCAGCTAATTTGGGGGAATTTGGATACTGCGAACCTGAAAATCTCTTATCCTTCAATGCCTTAGTACTTCTCCTACGTCTGGTGTACCAATTCCATACTGTATTATACTATGCAGACTGCATGTAAACAACAGTCATTTTGAATAAAATCAAATTCCAATCACCTTATTCCAAGTAAGAAGGGCACCATAGAGCTGTCTTAGATTAGTTACATATGTAGAGAAACACCAAATTACAAAGCCCTTCCTAAATCCCTACATTTGGAATTTCTCTTAACCAGTAATGATGCCACAAATCAGTAATCTACTTAGTATTTAAATATATTGTATATGGCCTTTACCACTCTCATCATAACTCTTCTGCCCTGTAATGCATACATGTGACTGCAACCAAGTTTGTGTGTAGTACATGAAGGCATAATCTGCCTCAAGAGCAACTCATGAAATAATGACTGGAAAGAATAATGATCTGTGAGAAATCTACCAAGATCTATGAGAACTGTTAGGATCATTTTTCCTAGACTTATGAGCCCTGGGCAGCAGCAGCTCACAGTGTTGAAATCAAGAGCATTTTTGAGSGAGCAGTTTTTAGAAGAATGTCTTGAAACTGCATTTCGTAACTGTGGAGAATAAAGTGAAGACTTTATGTATGGGGTAAGTTGAAGACTGTTGAAGGTAGGTCACATCACCTAACTTCTGCCATCTTCAAGACAGATATTTCATTTAAACTAATCCTAAAATGTTTCCTTCTCTAATCAATGGAAAGACACAAGTCTGTATTTCACCTGGATGAAAGACTTCCTTGTGACACCTATTTTAGAACATGATACATTATCCTCTGAAAGGGTCAGTCTTTCTCTACTCATTAGCACCATAGTCAACTAGATTAGAGAGGATATCTATCTTTTAGAAAGATAAAGTTAGATGAGACAAATTCTCCTCTTTCATACTTCATTAGAGGATACTGCATATTCACTCCAGAACCTGTGGGTGAGCTGCAGTTTTATTTCTGTTTGTGTGAAAACCTTTGGGTTTGGTTGAYGGAAGAATAGTTGCTCTGACATGTTGTGGCCTTGAAGGTTGGAATCCAGAAGTATAGACTTGCTCCTTGCTGATGTATGGCCCTTACCCCTGGGGTGAGCTACTAAGCAGATGGTCTGTTTTTAGTAAAATGTGGCTGTGATCTCTTCCAGTTCCCTGAGATGTTGCCTACCTCCTTCTCATAAGAGAACACAGRTCTCTCATATGCCATCTGCACAACATCCACGTGGAGGAACCCCAAAGATACATGCTTATCAGTGCTGGAAGCTCCWTCATTGGACCATACTTCACCATAAATGATCCTTTTACGCAATCCCATTGTAACTTTATGTATAGTTCCCAAAGACTCGTGCCTTCTTCCACACCTTAAGCGCAGTTCTACCTACTGATGACAGTTTGCAGTGCTAACTGCTGGGGCTATACAAGGATGTAATCAAGCATCCGAATAAAAATTTTCAAAAACACTCATAATCTTCATTCTTTAGATAGGTAGGCCACTCCATTGTAATGACACTTGTCTAACAGTACCCTACAATATTGTTCTTTGCAGAGTCCAGTACAGTTTCTGACATGGAGCAGATTACCTTAGCCAACTTTGGAATATGTTGAAGAAAAATCAGATMTTTGTCCAAAGGCTCTCTTCTCTCATGCATAAAGAACTTGGCCAAGACAAAGAGAAGGATTCATTTCACCAGTTTTGTAGCCAATGAAGAGAAACAGCCACCCTGTGAAGTTCTGATTCTACACAGGCAATTGACATAATAAAGATGACTCAACTTTGGGGGTTCTATTTGCACCAGGATGAGGTGCTTACATGGGATGAAATAAGTTGTATGAGATGGTGTGTTTAGTAAAACCAGGAAATGAACTTAGCTTTCGCAAGCCTGATAAAGTGGTGATATCACAAAAACATACTTTTCATTGGCTAATATTTAGCTTCAGAAGAATTGCTGCTATATGTCTAATTAGGTACTTTTGTTTTAGCAGCAAAGGCACCAAATAGATTGTCTGATTTATTATTACCAGTTATGCATCATGCATAACTAATTTGTTGGTCCCTTTGAATTAAATATAAAAAAMCATAGTTTAGAGTAAAACCAAAAAGAAAATACATCAAAATGTCAATTCTATCATGATTRTATTGGAGCTGGAGAAASTCCTTTTTATGCTAAGGGTCAGCAKAAAAAGGATAGGAACCAGCTGGGGCTATATGTGCACATATATCTGAGCCCTTGTGATGTCTCTGTGTTCCTACAGCAACACCATTATCATCRTTCTCYTTCAGTCCCTTTCTCACTCTGAGGTTCAGAACATAGTTGCTGCCTTCTCAATTTGTTAACGCAAAGCTAATATAAGAGCCTAATCTTGAGATTTACTGAACACTTCCAACATCCAGTGTTAAACCTACTGGATGAGCTGTGAGYTGTGCAAAGGGCCGCAAAAGTATCTCTGATTCTTGGGATAGGCTCCATCTCCGAGCTGGAGAATGAGAGCTCCATGGATGTCCAACTGACTCAGAAAAGCAAGACTGCCTCATAARAAATCTGGTTCAGTCCACCTGGAAAACAAGCAGTAGCAAAGGAGTTGCCAATTTTCCTCTTAGTTTGTTTGCCTCTGAAATAAACTCAGCATCTCTGAGACTGTAAGAACAAGTGTGARTATGATGATCTTTCCAGAGGAGTGCAGAGAGCATGAGGATCAGTGTTTTGACAGGGCACTACCTTTCCTTCTTACAAACTGGAAAAAAAGATTGCATATAATTATCTGAATGTCATCATATTTAGGAAAGCTTCTGGCACCTTTTCACTCAAAACRTTTACTTCTCCCTAAACTCCATCACTCATTAGAAAACATTCTGCAATGCAAACAGATTGTTTGTGGGAAGATTTTAAAAGAAAAATATAATTGACGTAAAAAAAAAATCCCTTTTAATCAGTTCCTCATGCCAAAGATTAATAGTGATCCTGACGTGTGCAACATAATCAGTCATAATCAAATCCTAGCTGAAGTAGCACCTCAAATGTAATTACTTATATGACCATTAGCCTAAATTTGATTTACCCATTAAGTGCTGATGGATGAGGCAGAAACTTGTCCAAGATATTGCATACTGGCCTTCGGCAACCTAATCAAACAAACGGAAACGTGTAGCAGGGAAGCACACAGAGTGCCCCCTTGGAACCCGTAGGGGCAGGACTTTGTGTAGCGTTGTCTCTCATGGAGCATTTGCCTGATCCTCCCTGCCTCTGAGCCTAAAGACTTCAGAATGTGACTGAAAATAATGTCATCTCTATCAGATGTTTAAATTATCATTCCAGGATTTACCTGTGAATTATGGAATTTCCCACTTGATTCTTGTACTACTTTATTAAACTCTAGAGGCATTTCCYTAAAAAGGTACAGACTACCCTGATGTTTCTCTTGGCTTTTCCACTGCSTTGAGATTTAGATAGTCTGTTAGCATATGCACTTAGGCACTGCTTGAGTCTATAGAACTTATTATCTCTGTTTAGAGTAAAAGTGTGTCTTTCCTGCAATTTTATGAAACCTGCAAAGCTCTTGGTCCTCTCTGAGGTCTCTTACTGTGGCCAGGGAATACTTTTGTTGAAGTTCTCATATATTTCTGGATCTCACTGCTCTTCTCACCTCAACTTATACCACTTTCCTTAGCCTGTTATGTCTTATGCTTCACTTCTTGCTCCTTCCTCATCCTCTTCCTTTTCTGCAATTAATGTCACTTACCCAGGAAATATGAAATAGTATAGAGAAAAATAAAAAAGGTAGTTATAGTTTAAAAAGGAAGAAAAATATGTAAGTATTTTTTTTGAAAAGGTGTAGGCAAGGCACTTATCACTACAAATGCACCTAGCTATCTAAACATTTGAGGCCTACATACTTCAATACAGTGTAAATTCATGCTCATGTGGCTACTCACATATTCCCTTCCTTGTACACARTCATACCTGGCTTTAAACTAGAATTTCCCCCTCCTTTTGTTCAAAACTTTTTATCAGCCTAAGAAAGGGTGAGAACTCCACCGAATGAGGCTGTAGTTTTCCAGGGAAGTACAGATCAAGTGTTTTACCTCCGTCAATAGGTGTTTAGCAGACAGATGAGTGCACGTGACTGAGAGCCCTGCATCCTGCTGGAGCGGAAATAGTCTATGGATAATAACAGTAACAGCACATAGTCTCAAACAAGCATCTGCACAAGTGTCTGTGAACTCACTAGTCCCTTAGGGAGACACATCAGTAACTGAGATTCCTTAAATAAGGAAAGCCCCTTACTGAACCCTATTACTCACCAGCCTTTTCCAGCCTGTGAAAGTCCTCCTAAAGATGATTATATAACAGCRCAGATGAAATTGTCACAATGCAGAATGCCAGAATTTGTTTCTACRTGCCTCTTCCGCATGTTACAGTCCAAATCAAAACATCRAGCCAGCCGTGGCTGTGTGCACCAGTTATTGTCAGCTGCTGATAAGAAATACCATCTGGTTCTTCAGCTAATTAGGTGACTAAAACAGTCRCTCATTTTGATCTGCCTCATGTAAGGAAAGACCCTTTGTTGTGGTCAGTCAGATGTCTTCTATTGTTACGGAGGTATCACTTCACCACTTCTTTCAGCCTAACAACATTATTTTGGTCTCAATGAGAGAATAGTTACTTTCYGAAGACAAGATACACATTTTATATTTCTCCAGGGTTAGAAAAGTTTGATTTTTCTGTAGGTTTAAAAATATACTAATATTRCTAATATTTCTATTTTCAAAAAGCAAAGAAGCATTATATCTTGCACCACGTCTCTTGCTATAATGCTTCGTATGTCRGAAGTAAGACAGGACATAAAAAATGCGTGAGTCAGACCATATAGCCAGCACTCTTCCAAACAGTGGTTCAGAAGATAACTCAGGAAAAGTGTAAAAAAAAAAAAGAGGAAGAAAATAGATGTATTGACCTCCCCCCAAATCTCTTTCTCTTCAGCAACTTTTGGTCAGGCACCTCTCGTGTCAGAAGAGATATCTTTGTATCTTTGTATCTTTTGATTCTGTGATTCTATATATAAAATCCCTTGATAGGTTTTTCTCCCACAGATTGTTTATAGGGACAATGGAGACTACAAAGAAAACATCTGAGMTGAGGAGGGAAAATTTTTGTTAAATGTATTTCCCTACTTCTCTCAAAAACAATTTGTGAAATACATACCTTGGTACTGTTACTTGCAGTAGTAGTCATGGCAAGGACCACTTAGCTTGTTTTCATGAACATGCTTTTTTTTTTCTTTTAGATTCAATTTTAAATATCATCTTGCATAACATAAGAGAGATCAGCAGAAAATAATTTGTAATTCATTTCCTTTGTTTTCCAAAAAATTCTCTGTACAGTCATTATTTGGAAGCATGGTTAGTCTCAATTTTGCTCTTGAAACATGGTTCAAGTACAGTTGCCAAGACATTCTTTCGTGTCACACATTGTACTAATTCTGCAGCATGATAAATGGCTTATGGGTGCTGCTTTCTGTTTACTCTTATTGTGTCATTATATAACAGTGACGCGCAGGTTGGTATAGCTCAGCACAGTTCMTTCTGACTCAGCAAGCAACCATTCCCCCTTTGGTATCTACTACAGCAGTTCTGCAAGACCTCAAGACTCTCACATTAAGTCTTTTCCTTTTCTGTTGCATGTCAACAAGTTCTTTAGGACTGGAGRCAGACAGGCAAAATGTGTTCTGGACAAACATGACAGAATGCCCATAATGTGCATGGATTATCTTGATGTCTACATCTTCCATCAGGAAATGTCAGACACTTCCATTCATCCAGGATCTGGTTGTTCAGCTGYGCTTGCTCAGAACACATAGAGTAGAGGTGGTAACAACAGAGGTGAGCTGAGCAGAAAATGGCCAGGCTAAGTTGCTCCCTAGGACTTAGGCAGACTCAAGATGCCTGAGCCTTAGATTTACTAGAACCCACCCTAGCAGTGCCTGAAAGGTAGCCAGTGAAATTTCAAATATGCTGTGACAGGTCAAATGCTTCAATATTTCTGAAAATCTCAGGAGAAGTCTGGTTACACAATGCCTTCAGAAATCTAGCCACTGGCGTGCCAATGCTGGCAGTGGCATGCAATCTTGAGTGAGAATTTTCCACCAGCTCTTCAGCATCAAAYGCTTCCTACATTTTGTCAAGTCTTGCTCTTAGACATTCCTAAAATGCAGGGGGATCATGCAAAAATCTGTGCAATGAGGAACTTGCTTTGTGGTGAAAGGAACTCAAACTAGGTCCCTCCCTGAACAAAAACAGATGGAAAAACACAGACAAACCACATCAGTGCTCCATGAACTACATTAAGCCTCCCTCTAAAACATCTCCTAAACTGTGCAAGAACCACATCAGAATAAACTTCCTATTGCTGAAATCTGTCAGACCAACAGCTTACAAGCATTGGGGCATGACCCAAAAGTGGGTCACAAGAGGACACCCACTGGGCTTCATCCCACCAACTGAAAGGGCAGTAAATCCCTGTGGTTGCTAAAACCAAGCTGGAATTTTAAGCCTGGAGAAAAGGAACAATTCTCTCCCTCACTCACACCTTCTCTGGCTGTTCCAGYTGCCCTTACCCTGATTTCAATTTTCACTTGCCCACAGCTAAGTAGGGGACCTGCTCTTTAGTTACCCTCTTGTCTTCCCATTGTTCCAGCCCAGCAGTAACAAAATGCCMATATGATCCTGTGGTAAGTTGTCCAAGCAATATTATCCAGGTGCTGAAGAGCACAAGTATAGTACTCCTCCACACCAAGTTTCTTGTTTTGTCAAGCAAGCAATATGTCCAGTGCTYCTCAACTTGCAAATCCAGGTGTAGCAGTTTCCCAATGTCTGAGTTTGTGTCTAAGCTTATCAGCCTCACTCTATTACATGAGTCCTTTTCTCCATATTAACAGCAGAATCTTCCTCAAGTACAGCAATATTTGTATCTGATGGCTTGACATTTTTAATGCTTCTACTTTTGTTAAATGAGAGAAGGTGAATCAAAAATGTAGTCATGCTTATATAGCAAGAGCTCTCCACGCATCTCTAAATATACACAAACATAATTTTTTAACACAAAAATCAAGATAACTGATGAGTCGACAGTCAGACTTAAAAGTCCTTCACTAGAGGAGCTTTTTCATATTTTAGCAAACAGAGATGACATTAATTGATAAAAGACTAGCACGGCAGCTRTATATTACCTCTATTGATAGAACAGGTGGTAGAAGATTTGTCTCACAATCCTTTCTACACAAGAACAAATCAAAATGCAGCCATTTTTACTGGATAATTATTATTATAACAAGTAACAATAAGAAAAAATGAAAARGAGTAAAAATAGAAAGAACACTTGCTTACCCAGAGTGTTTTGTCCCTGTGGTAAGCACGGTGGAAACACAGAATGAAAAGGCTATTCGCATCCTTGTTTATAATCTAAGGAAACAGACTGACATAGAGCATAAGGAAACAAGAAACCAGTACTGATAAGAAGTGGTTTCAAGACATCAAATGTTATTAATCTTTTTTTTTTTCTAAAATCATAGCAGAAATCCTGAGGCGAATTCTGCTGGACAGCATGTATTAGGGCTGCTGGCACCATATTGAATTGCAGCAGGCCAGAAATGTGACAATTATTTTGTGGTGTAAGCACAGAAAGTGCTGCTGTTAGGTACAGTCCTCTAAAATCTCCTCTAAGAAGGGTACCTAATGTAGTATAAATACTCCTCTTATCTCTGCTAAAGAGCTTTAGACTCTAGTCTCAAACATTTCATAGGCTTTACGGTATTAATGTACCATGATATCCCACAGCAGCTGAAGCACAGATAACGTTATCACACCGATAACAAGCATGCATGTGGGTAATCCATTTAAGTTCTTCCCTAAATTATCTTCCAACAGTAAATATATTTTAAAAATAATCACTATTTCTGTTGTGTTTGTGCTCTGAAATCCATTTTTTTCTTATCTGTCAGTAAAAGCTTATCGAAATATTAAGATGAATAAATACTCTCAGAGARTTTTAAAACATGATTCTAAAGCAATTCACAAGCATGTACTTCATACGACTGAATTTTACCCTTGTTTCACTAGCGAGTTTGGGATGTCTATATTGATGCCTTATGACTGTGGCTCAAAAATGTCTGACCCTTGTCTGACATCTCCTGTGTTATGCACACATGCTTGATGTGGTTTTCCTGGTGTTCACAAGATATTCATAAGCTCTTGATGTGTTTTCTGTATCATTGACATGGTTTGCTTGAGATTTAAATGAGGGCTTTCATTTGCTTTTTTTCAAGGAGTAATCTGGTTTCAGTTCCTGTTAGCTGAATGGAGCGTATATTCATCATTACTGGAAACGACTAATGGTTTCCTGGCATATTAAAAAGAGTCAATGGCAAACGCAAGTTTTGAAAATATTCTACCTTTGGAGAATGAATTGAAAAAACTATGTGCTGTTTACATTATTTAATCTGATGGCCACTGCATTCTCAGAAGAGCTCTAGAACCACACATAAACATAGCAAACATGTAATTCAGGTCAATATAATACAGATCCATAAGATACTGACTTGCTACAGGGTAGACAGCTAGCTTGGTAAGTGCACAACCATCTTCATCCCATGGGAAACATAAACTAAAATCAAAAATTCAGGAGAAGCCTTTTTCTCACTCTCTGGTGATTGCTGATGTC
>NW_028185928.1:312714-465968 GCF_003343005.1 Rhea americana
AAGAAATCCCCCCGAAAACAAACAAACTCTGCAGTTCAGAGGAAAGAAATCCCAGATTGAAACACACCAAAACACCGAGCAAGAACTCTGTAACATGGTATTCTAATTCCCTGGAGCAAGGAATAGGGAGAGAAAGAGTTTCCTGTGTTTCCTAAAAGTTTTCCTTAGGTGCTGAARAATATTCATGAAATGTATTTTAACAGTCGCATTAGAGACTCTTTTCATCTGCTCAGTATAATCATTGCAAGTTGATTAGAGGTGGTTTAAAGTAATACTACTGATATAYTCAGCTGAGCAGATTTTAACTATAGTGTGTTTATGGTATTTATTTGTCTTCAATTTTCAGGTCTGGTTGTGTTTAACATGAAATAGCCAGACAGCACACTTAAATCTGCAGGGGTTTTGCTCTGGGTGATTTCAACTTTATTAACTCCTTCCACTCCCCAGGACAGGAACTGTGCCCAAACATACCCCTAAGTTTGTGTAAAATTGACTGCCGGAGAGGCCCATTGTGCCTCTCAGAAACCATACATAAACTAAGCACAGACGCTGATCTATATTATACAAGGAGCCTGGCTCTCCCCTATTAGGTTTCGGGGTCAGATTTCACATCCCGCCCCCTCTTGAACCAGTGCAGTATAACATAGCAGGAAGAGCCAAAGGTAAACATGCAAGTATGGTACCCACGGTGTACTTTGAAAACTCTCTCTGGTGCAAGACTAAYACTGGGTTGTTGAAAAGCCTGATAGAGTGCTGTTACTCACTATATTCCAGCTGTTGTCATAAAAAATCGTGTTGCTTTATGTAAATGGTAATAGAATATCACATTCCTTCCTTTAGCAATAAATTTTGTGAAAATATTACAGAATTAATAATATTTGGGAGGATCTAGGTTTTTACAAAGCAGTTGGATTTGAAAATTCTGTGATTTACAGCACAAGTGTGACATCTTTTGAAGTAGAACATGGCAGTTAATACCCTGTTGGTTATTTTCACTCTGTCCATTTCTTGCAGCGGAAGCCTACTGGGCGGTGAAAATTTTCAAAAACAGAAGAAAAGTAAGGTATAGAGGAAATACAGTTGATAGAAGTGAATACCTAGATCACTGTTCTAATGGCATATTTATAGAAATAGACTTCTTACAGTTTTTTTCAGATATCCTCATTAACTTTTTTTCTGATCCAATGCAGTGATATTGACTATTCCAAATCATAAAATCTGTCTTTCTTCTCTCTGTGAAGTTGTGGCACAGGTTCAAGGGTAACAGGAAAAGGTCAATGCAGCTTTTGTAGGGCTTCTTGCAAGATACATAAAGAAAATCTGTAGCCATTATTAAGATGATWAATTAATAATTAGATTTGCATGTATAAAAACATAACAAAAGATAGAATACTAATATGAACGAAATTCATTGCAACATTAAGTTGGATACAGCATAGATCATGTGCAATATGTATAGAGGCTAGAATAGCAAAGTGATTAGGCACAACAAAGATCCACTAATTAGATCACAGTCTCATGATATCTCATGATACAAAGCACATCATAGAGTAAACTGAGCTGGGGCCAAGAATAATGAACAGATATCTAATTAACTGAGATTCTGCAGGTTTCTAAATTTTTCTATATCATTTTAATGCAGCCTCTCACCGCTAAGTGGCAAAAATAATACAGTGAAAGCACTCTGTATCTGCAGTACTGGACATACCAAGCATACTCCCCATGCCTCCACTGAGCTTATAAAAATATAAGCAAATATTTGTAAAACAGACCCAATTAATTTATTCTTAATCCTTTCCAATATTTTTTAAATAATAATCCTGATGCTTTCCCTAGAAACTTCTCTATCACACATGGAACATTATTATTTATAAAGCTATAGGAATGTACAAGCAAACATGCTTTGCCAGTGTGTAGCAAACATGGAGAAGGTTATAATTTATCTGGGGCTAAATGGAACAAATTCCAGTTCTGCAAAAGATTTAAGCTAATACATTATTCTATGTAGCCAAACAAGTTTGGCATTTTTGTGGCATTAYGTGCCACAATGTTTCATTCAATAATAATTTAACTTTTTAGGAGAAACTGTAAAAGCTAAAAGCAGCAAACCTTGTCACATAGAATCGTAGAATGGTAAGGTTGGAAGGGACTTCTGCAGATCATCTAGTCCAACCCTCAGCATAGCCCATACGGGGATTAAACCTGCAACATTGACATTAGCAACACCACACTCTAACCAACTGAGCTAAACCTGCATTTATCTCTTTATGCTGTCCACAATCTCTAGCTGTTACCCCACTTGTCTGATATTTGTGAAAGAGCCAAGTTCTCTACCAAAAAGAAATTTTACACAAAGCAGAGGGATGGGTTTTCAGGAAGGAGGAGTGTGGAATTTGATCAGAAAAGAAATACATTGTTCCAGTGATAATAAGTAAAAACAGTGAATATTTACACAAATACAGCACAARTTACAAAAATTAATCATTTTTCTCCGCAGAAATAGTATGAAGGATGAGTAGTAGACTGGAATAATGATCTGTTTTAGGACAGATCTCCTTCGGCTATCTATCTTTTACTAGAAGATACTGAAATTTTCTACCCAATATCCATTTCTCTTTTTCATTGTCTCTTTTTCTGCCRAATAATGAAGGAATAAAAAATTTACTGTCTTGAGAGACTCAAGAAAAAGTGTACGGGGGAAAATAATCAAGGTAAACYGGGTTCCTAAAAAGATAAGGCAAACTCAGTTTCAGTTCTGAGTTTTGTGGTYCCTCATATATTCCTCAGAGCTGACAGTGAGGTAGTCATAGCCAACCTCATCTTTGTTTTATTTAAGATAATGACATTTACTTCATGACAATGATGTGAAGTACTATAAAGTCCCTCCACGCACAGTGCATTCACACTRTTGGGAGGACTCCCATATGTACAGGACTTACAGAATTCACTATTTCTAGATATTGCAGCTTCAGTTCTTGTACACAAATCAAAATTAAGAGATTGTCTGTGACAACCTGCAGACTGTCAAACCAGCAGTGCACTTAGATGCTTTGATTTTGCCYAGAACCTTTGTAAAGCCTCGACAGCACCCAGGAATGTACCAAGGTGACCAGTGGGTACGTTATCAAGATAACTCATTTTACGTGTAACAGGAAGCCTTGATTTCCACTTCTATGAACATTATTGTATATGTACTATATATATGTATTTATAATTACTTACATGTAATATGATAAGTGTCTATTTATAAAAGGTTAAGGATGATTCRGATCATCCTCAGAGGAACCCATTTTATCCCAATATCCGATCTGTCCTCCATGATATGTGTAGATAAAAATATTTTGACTGTAGAGTTTCAAATTAGCTGTGGCTCTCCTTGTCAGCCTGTTCTTGCAGCATGCTGGGACGTGGGGAGAGGTATGTCCTCTGCACTGCCATTTCTGGAGATGAGGAACAATGTGGAAAGCAGAGCCCATGAGGGCAAATGTCTGCGTTAGGTGCAGGGTTCAGAAAGAGGACACCCACTCACGGACCCAGGAGGCAAACCAGCAAATGAATCCCTCCATGACACACACAGTCTGATCCCCAACACGGCAGCTCGGAAGGTGGAAAGATGCCAGAGCTGATTAGTACTGCTCCCAGTGAAGATGCACAGAGTCAGAAAAGAATAAAATGCCATCTTGCTATGTTATTCCTTGCCTATGGATGAATACATATTTCCCATTTCAGAGCCAGTCATCCCTACCGCCTTGTCTACCAACCCAGGATGTATTCTGCACCTCCCCATGTGAAATGGAGTGATTGCAGAGGGAACAAGGAGGGAATGGTAAACTGCGTATTTGCAGCATACTAGACAGGCCTGGTAGAGGAATTTCTGCATAAAATGCCTGCATCATCAGCATAGCAACATATACAACCAAAAGATTTTTTGTACCTTTAAACAGTCCTTTCTTCTTTGCTTTTAGTTGACATTTGTGTATATAAATTAGGCATACAATCATAGGCACTTGTATACAAGCAGACATTGCAAAATAAAATCCTTGAAATCTTCACAGCAACTATTTCTGACAAAAGTAAGAAAAATACTTAGTTGTAAAAGAAAAAAAAAAGAATTTCACCAATTGGGACAAGCAATAGTTTATGTTTCACCATACTCRTAGCCCAGAAAAGTGGATATCAAAAATGTGCTACAGATAATTGCGTTATATCTGTTATTATGAATGTTACCTATAAGCAATTTTAGTTTTTGACAAAGGCATATGATGGTCGTAATCTCATTATTCATGAATTACAGGCCTTCAAATCAGTACTGGAAGAGCTGTATGTCCAAGTATGTTTCTACATCCAGCAATAATTAACATAGGTATTCACAGTAATAATGTGACTTTAAAGAAGTCTTTAAAGACTTCAAATATCGTGAAAGACTGAGAAACATGGATGTTTATCCTGCCTTTGTAACAAAACCATCTGAGCTTGATGCATTTACAAAATTAAGCTGAAAATACCACAGGAAACTCATTTTCCCATAAGAAACACAAATTGTGTTATGCTAAAAATCAACTTCTGCAACATGTCTCTCCCTCACTGCTTGCTCACTGAACCATGYGCTAATGTTTGATGAACATATCTCTGTTTAATAAATATGTCTGTAACTTATAACTAGAGTTGGAGGAAAAATAAAAGCAAACAATAACAACAACAAAATCAAACGAATCTCCTCATTTGTGATTATCCTCCTATGCAAGGTATGTTATGGTGTAACTTAAGCTATTTCATAACTGATACCTCTTTATGTAATCTTGGAAATATCTGTAATTCACACATCTGAAATTTTACACATATATTTATTCTGAAAGTGGTATTTATATTCCTTTTCTTTTCAATTCAAAGAATTGTTATGCTTACCTATGCCAGAAAAAAAAATGCACTATGTGAATTATGTGAATCAGTATACAGTTTAGCTCAGCTGGTTAGAGCATGGTGCTGCTAATGCCAAAGTCACGGGTTCAATCCCCATATGGGCTATGCTGAGGGTTGGGCTAGATGATCTGCAGAGGTCTCTTCCAGCCTTATCATTCTATGATTCATTCTATAATGAGCTCAATGAAGAGGTTACAAACAATTTGAGGAGTGGTGAAGAAGATGTATCTGGAATTTGCCATTGAGAGCTGTCAATTAAGGGGAATAAAATAAAATAATCTGAAAAACWGAAAGTATGCTATAACAAATGATGAGTGACAAACTCATTCCCGCTGCCAAATCACAATATTGATTTTTAAAACTTGATTTTTCTTTTAAAGATCCTGAGGTGGTTTTATATATTGCTTTTGGGTGACTTAGGTCGCTTTCCCTGTAAAACACCAGCCATAGTGGTAACTCTCTCTGATGTACTCAGAACCATACCTGAGAGAGGCTCCCAGTGCGCTGGCCCTAGGGACTGGTTGACCTGGGGTCAGCTGATCAATTGAGTGTCCCTCCTATTCCTCCCTGGCTCTGCAGACAAGCAGAGCATCTGTGCAAAGCCCAGGGAGGAGGACTATGCCTTCTTCCACTTCGCATGAGAGCCCCTTCCCAGCCATGTGCCTTCGCCTGCCCCCCAGGGAGCCACTCTGCTTCCAGCACATCCAATCTTACACATCACAAATAGTAGTCTGGGGACTACATTAGCTGTAGCTGCTAATTAAATTTCAGTTTTCTTGTTACAGCAATTGCTCTAATGAGCTCAAAAGACCACAGGTTGTCCTCAGGCCACAAGATGGAAAATCCTCCCTGGGGGCTTTAGCTTGCAGGTTAAATAAACAGTGCACACACAGGTGTAAAATCAGAGAGTAATCAACAGGGTGTATATGCACTGTTTCTGCAAGCAGCCCATGGCATATTACAGGAACTGGACATTGATCATCTTTAAAAATTGTCACTGTTTCTCAGTTATGACTGTGTCCTAATGTCACTGTCTATGTATTGGGAACTTGACCCCACGTGCAAACATAGCAGCTGACTATGAGACTCATGATCATAGGCAAACTCATGAGTATCTGTTGCTCTTACTCAACTTCCAAGGCTACAGAATTTTCTGTAAAAATCAATGGTGTATGCTAAGTTGAGAATGTTTCACAATAAACATCCCCTCAGGTGAAACAACCATGAACCTGGTGATTTAGGCTTGCCAATTAACTCACTATACGGAACACTTTTCTTCTAGAAATAAATTTCACAAAAAATGTGACCCAGATTCATATTCAAAAATGCTTGTCTGCTGGTCACCATTTAGTCAGCAGGTTAGGAACCATTTGAGATATTCTGCACTATTTTCCTCTTCTTGAGGAGGTTGCCAGCAGTGGGACATGGGGGTTCAAGGCTTGTCACACCATGCAACAAATCACCTATCAAATTACAGTCCTCAGCCCACAGAGTGAGTGTGTTGGTCCAGAGAGATCTTAATATATTTTTCAGGAAAACTGTGGTATGACTTTGAGTCCACTCTGGGGATCCTGACAAGACATAATTAGAAGGGCTGTGCTGTGTTCAGGGGCTCACCACCCAGGAACAGCATGTTCATTGCAACCTGCCTTGAGGCAGTGTTTCCAAGAATCTCTTTGATGTGATTTAGGTGGACAGTAAGAGCAGTTCCTGGCTGTGTGGTGTGCAGAGGTTCAGATGGTAGATAATGTTTGTGCAAGTGGGCACYGGGATAGAAAGTCTCTTTGTTCCACACCCTCCCCTTCTTCCACACTCGGCTTTCAAATGTGGGTGTTGGATTCAGATGCTACTTTTCAGCACCTACAATAACGTGATTGATGCACTGGGTATCCTGTTTGCTGGACTGAGATATTTCATTTAGGCCTCATGTTTAAAAATTCATCAGATGTTAAAAGTTCAAAGTGGTTTCAAACGATCTGAAGCTAAAGAAGAGGCCTGGAGGTGAGTATATTACAGTTCGATTTCTCTCTCTGCCACAACCATTGGATATTCCTTGTTTAGGTTTCCTCAGCTGGAAAATGGCAATAACATCTTGTTCATTTGCTATATTGATATCGTTACACTAAATAGTCTGAAGCCATTATCTTGTTATGATGCTGTATTTCATTAAAATATCATACTTTGCTGCCTTAAAAACCACCTCTCACCTAAGTGTCTTCTTTTTTAGTCTCAGAATGAGTAGACTGAAGTGAGTATCCGTGTTTTTGCAATAACATCAGAGAGCATACAACTACTGCTTCAGCTTAAGAATTAGCAGATTAAGACAGGTGAGGCTCAAAAAGAAGTAGACTATATTAAAATCACAAAGGGCATGTCTTCACTCTGTGGTTCCCAAATATGTGCTTTTAATCATCTTTTCATCACAGTAAATTCAGAACTAATTTTCTTACCTCTTACATCTTACATTAAAGAAATTGCTGAAGGCAAAAAGATCTAGATTGAATGTTCCCTTCAACCTCACCTGGCAACTCACTTATTTTATAGTGAAGGTGTTACTCAGTGTTTGTCCTAATTATCAGAGAAAACTGACACAAAACAACCACTTTTCCTCAATGCACAGGGAGATAGAAGTTACACTTTTTAGCTGTATCTTGTTTTTTTTTTAAATTTCTGAATACATCTCCTTTTTGCCTCTCTCTGATAACAATTTTAGGCACTCATTGATACACTCTCCCAACACCACCACTGTACCATACCATACTCTTGGGGGGGAGGGCAATGTTTCAGCATTGGTGCTGAGACAAGATGCTGGAGGACAACAAGAGCAGGTGGGTGCGGAAACTTGTGGCTCAAATTGTCCCATGTATGAACAGCAAGGAGAGAAAGGTAGGAGTATGTATGTGTGTTTCTCCAGGGCTTATCAATATTTAGACTGAATGTGGAAGACATAGCTAAATTGCATTAGGCTTGAGCTGTCAAAGCATAAGCATAAGCAAAGACTAGGATTCTTAAGCCTTCAAATCAATACCTTTTTTTTAAACATATTTTTTCTTTCACTTACCAGGAGCAATTTCCAGTTAAAATGAATCTGACTTTGTCATAACAGTGAAAGCTAATCAAACCAGTTTGCTATTCCACATCAACTCCTCCCTTTTTCTGTGTCAAAATACTTTGGACAAGTTTGGCCTGACATCACACTAAATGTTCTGGTTGCTAAGCATTGTTTTCTTTCACTGTCTGTAACTTCCCTTTCAGTAACAATACAGTATTTTTTATGTGATCACATTTAAGCATAATTTTGTTCTCCTGTTGTTTTCACACTTACAGAAAAAGTAACTTTATAATGGAGATGCCAAGAGTGGGTGGAAGAAATCTACAGAGGAGGTAGAAGGAGGACCCTGAGAATGAATTAATAATCTGACCTAAACTAGAACATACAGAGAAAGGGAAGACATTGCCTCGGAAGTTCCATCCACCTAAATATGCTTGTGCAGAACTAGTATAAACACAATTAGAAGGGTTTCATGTAGGGATTTGTAGTACAGAGGCAATACATGGCCTCAGCTAGTGCTACCAGCACTAACTACTCAGCTGCTAGCTTTGCATATCTATTGCATTGCACAGGTCAGACCCTCTGAGCAGTCTAGAAACCGCTGGTTTGCATGGTGGGGCTGTCCTTCACACAGACACAAATTTTAACATCTCTGTTTAACACATCAGGCAGAAGTTCCTTCACTTCAAAGGAAAAYGATGCTAGCCGCACCAAAACATCACCAATGACTGGCTGTCTGTAGAATAATAATAATAAAAATGCTAATTACACTTATTTGCAAGGTGAACAAAGGTCATGTAATGCTCATGAAAAGGTCACCTTGTGAGGCAGCTGAGAATGAGGAATTCTGACCTTTAAAATTGAATGTAGCCCTCTGAATACATTTGGTTTTGCTAGCTCTGAAAACAAAATAAACTCCCAATAAATGGTCATTGGCTGGGGAAACAAAGAGATTCGGGGAATTCGGACTGCTGCCTTTCTCCCAAAGAACCCCCTGTTATCAAGAGGAGTGAGTGGTCTGGAAGAAAAGTTGTTGATGTCTCTCTTCCCTGAAGGTACTTCAAACAGTAAATGAACACACAAGATCCCATGTTTATTTTCTTTTAAATATATTTTTGAAAATATTGTGTGATCCAAAATATGTGTTTTTCAATTTTGCGTGCCATAGCCCAGCCATGAGTGATGTATTTTATCCATATTCATAACAGTGTACAAACTTTCTATTCATAGCTCTCTCCACAGTATAAATTTTGGTGGGCATGCTGGAATTTCCTTGTGCGGCATATGGTAATCCTTCACCTGAGGGCTTGCTCCAAATAAATGTTTACATTCCTCTGACAGCTCACTTCAAATGTAAAGGAACAAGGTATGTGCGTCTTCCATTAAATAACTGACTGCATTTACATGTTCAAGGGAGGAAGGCACATAGCGTTCTTACACTGGACCGGTCGCAGGAATGTCCAACCTTGTTTCCTCTCATAAATATTTCATAATAGAAAAGACCTTAAAAATATGCCAATTCAAACTGCAGACTGACCCTTCCGACTGTAGCTAGGAGGGACTGAAATAAACACCACAAGTAAGCAGTGCCTGTAGTGGCAGTCATCTGTGGAAACCACAGCCTCCTCTTTGGTCTTGGGGAAGATCATTTCATTTGGCAGCTGTTACAGGGAGGGCCTGGTGAGAGAGAGGGTGGTGGGTGGCAAGGGTCACACATCAAAGGTGCCAAGAAAGGTGGAAAAAATCTGGAGAAAAACTTCCTAGTCTAGGATTTGGTTTTATTTTATTTCGCCCAGTTCAAGCAAATAACATTTTTACCTATGCTGATGAAAGAATGTTGCCATAACTACGGATAAGTACACTGAAGTAGTAAATAGGRTGAATGTCTATATACTATGTACATATCTAATTAGTGCAATAGATGTGATACTGTTCATTTCTTAGAGTACCTGGTCTACTCATGCTCCTGTAATTCCAGCCAGTCACACGGAGCTTTTTTTTTAACCTTTTAATCATTATTCATATCGTCAGAGCTATTTGTTTGGCCCATTTCCTAGGCTGCCACTAGGCTCAGGCTAACCAGTTACCAAAATGTCCCCAAGAGAAAGAGTAACACAGGAAATCAAGAGTTTGTTATTCTGAAGGAATCCAAACCCACAGTTTTCTCTGTTTATTCCTGCCCACCTTCCTTGGCAATTTAGCTCTAATAAGATATCCTTCAGCTGCCTTTGATATCCTTTACTGAGGGGACATGTTGTTTGGCCCCAGGAGGAAGGTGAAACACAGAGGCTCTTTCTCCTCAGTAACATTACTTACATTCCAGCACGGTGAAATATCTCACATTTCCCAGTTACAAGTCTTGTGTTTCCCATAAGTGCTTGTCAAGAGGACCTGATTTTTTACCGTTCCTCTTGATTGCTATCAAGACTGCTTGCAGCCCTCTCTACATGGACACAATGAGTTTGTGCAAACTGAACAGAATTAAAATTAGTACTGGAGCCTCACAATACCTCTCAAAAACTGAGGAGTACCCAAGTGACTGYTTGTCTGAGATAGTGGGTGATAGGTAGCCAACATCCTCACTTAAGATGAAGAAAAGCTCCATGAATGTCGCATGATTTACACTGGCACAAAACTAGGGGAAGTAAACAGACCCCAGCAACTACAGTAAATCATAATTACTATAATAATAGTTTGTAACAAAAGCCAGCCTCTTCTCTGAGGGACATAATTGCCTTTGTAACCTTTAATTCAGTTGGATCCTGAGCTCTTTGTGGCCTGATTTTCATCACAGCTCCCAATTAACAACGTGGAAACCAAGATATGCAAATGTAAAGTAACTTGTTCAAGTGTCACAGAGGAAGTCAAAGTCAGGAACAGAAACAAACCACACCATACTATAAATGTGCACTGGAATCTGAAAGCACATTTATTCAGTGCTGAATTTGGCCCTTAATGGACTTAAGTCCTGTGCCTTAAACAGAAATTATCCTTTGTCTACCATTATCTTAAAAAATCAACCTATTACTAGGAAGATGGATGTATTCATTAGRCAATTGATGAAGCTGTATTAGGTATCTCAGCAAGCTTCCCTGCTGGGTTATATTTATACATATCTACTGTGTATATATTTTGTAGAAATGTCATAAAGAAAACACATGCTGAGGAKGAGAGAGAGGTTCTTTCAGATAATTCATAAGTAAATGCACATCTATTACTGATGAGTTATCATTGCATGTATATTTACAATCAGATTTTTTAAAGTAGATGAACAATAATTTCACACCCGTCACAGGAACATCAGTCAGTACTTGAGATYGTATACTTGTGATTAAACATTCATTTCAAAGATTTTCAGACCATATGGCCCTTGAAGGCTCTGGGGAACTTCTACAATCAGTAAGCTAAGCCAGGTATGCTAAAGTTAATAGAAGTCTTGGGAGCCAACACACACAGGGCTTTGTAAGCTAGCTTGACATTAACATCTGTATATTTCAGCTTAGGTAAGAGCTTATGCAACAGCTTATTGAGAAGTCAAACAGGATTTCAAGTATGTTAATACATTGTACACACAGATACCGACAGGCATCTCAGAGGTTAATTTCAGTGAATGTCAACAATAATATATTCAGAATGCCCCATAGAACTGTACATTTTTATATAATCTTTATTAAATAGTTGGCTTACGTGCTCTCTATCACAGCTGTTAAAGAAAATATGATCAACCTTTACTTCTCTTCTGTAACTGTTCATGCATCCTAGTCCAACAAAAGACTAAACCAAAGCTCCACAAGGGACCTTTTCAGCATGCCCCYGAAGCCGGCAGGTCAAAATTCTTAACATTGGCATTTCTTAACGGTGGAGATRCAAATATTGCCATCCTAACTCAATCAAATTTTTTTAGTGAGGTTTCCTAGCATTTGGAGAAGTTCCATTSGGTTTAACCATTGAACTGTAGCATTTATTCACAGTCCTACACCAAACTGGAGTTAGAAAATCATTGCAAGGGGGAAGTCTCAACCGTAGGCTTGAGCTGCAGTGTATCCTTGGGTCTTGGTTTCATATCTTCAGTGGAAATGTTCAGAGACATCTCTTAAATTAACAGGATATTTCTATGCATATTTCTGTAGTTCATGGCCTATTTATCGTAACACCATCCATCTCATCTAGCTGGCTCTATGGAAGTGGAGTTAAGAGCCCTGTAGTACTCAAATATTTYCCTAGCACATGGATAGTCTCATATATTTAAACCCTGCCTTAATGAAAGCTTGCCATTGCAACCCTCTTCAGGCCCTCACAGAAATGTCATGCAGCAGAAGTCAAGCTAAGGGGTTGCAATTTGTCATAGCCAGGGACAGATCCATGCCAGGGACTGCAGTTAGAGGTAAAATTGTCACTCAGCAGCCCTGACATGGACTCACAAATAGCTAGTCACACAGTCTCTGTCCTTAGCTGAGATTCGAGTCATCCCTTGGAGACAAACAAGAGAAGCTATGTAACACTGTGTGACAAATAGTGACCAAACTGAATCACAATTACAAATTACAAAGCAGCAAATCAAATAGTCTTAGTGAGATTAAAGGTGGGGAAAATTATACATTTAAACAATATACATAAGCCTTCACAATTTTTTTCTTGATCTTTACATTTTGAGGACAGCAAAATGGTTTTGAAAAGTACTATGTTCTTCCAAATCAGCAGTGCCACGTATTTGCACCCAAGTATTTAATTTGAGCTGGAATGCTGTTTAGAGCTCCTAAAAAGAAATTTTCATTCTTCTCTAATAGAAAGGAATTTGACTTTACAAGTTTTGAAATACTTGTAAATTTAGTTAGGTTTATAAAAGAAAAAGAAAACACTATGTGAGAGGTATAAAACCTAAAATTCCTCAAGGCTTGTTTACTGCAAGTTAAAAAACAAAGCATTTGATAGTTACCAGAAAGAAGGCCACATGCTGTTATGCTCACTACACCAAATGCAGTCTCCCATTTTCTGAAGAAGAGTTTTCTGTAAAGAAATCATTTTGACTGAGCTTTTGGATATTAATTTATTTTTTACAATTAAATAGTTCTGTTTGTCACCATCAGCCCCGTGGCAGACTGCGGATCATTTCCATTTAGTAGTCCACTGGGATCAATATTTTTTTGTGAAACCAGCAAATTTGCACCATTACAGATATCTTGCAAAAAATGCAATATATATGCAATTGTGGTTGATACTGAAAAAACGCACAACTCTGAAATTCAATTACAGGAGTTTAAAATCTCAGGAACTTTCTTGGCATAGTATTTTACAATTTTTATTAAGTATATTTCAGACAAAATTTGCTTGCATCCACATAGATTTTAAGTTAATGGGAGGAGAACATGATGAACTTAGTGGAGTATAATTCTGTGTAGATCATTATGTCCAAAACAGGAAATGACAAAGTGGTCCACAGGAAAGCTAGTGCCCTGATGTCAGATCATTAGTTGTGCATTTACTAGCCTCTGAGTTATATTAGGATTTTTGTATTATTGCTGTTCATTGCTACCAATTATTACTCCATTGTCATTTGCATTCTGATTCTTAGGCTTCCCAGTCAACAACTCAGATGCTACTGTTCTAGTTTCTGCAAAATTCAGAACAAAATGTGTAAAGAAATTGTACTTTTTATGCACATAGATATTCTAAAAGCTGCACAAGAGACAGCAGTTAGCTGATAAGCATCACTGAAAATGCATCCAGCTGTCAGCAAAACAAGATGTTCTTTATGAATCAGATCTTGAGTGGTACTTTGGAACCTACATTAAAAACAAATGGTCACATCCAGTGAAGCAATAGAAACACTAAAAAATCAATATTACACTCTACTTCAAATCACTTCTCATCATGTCCAGTCCTGTCACTTTGCAGAGCCTCTTCAGGCTTGTTGGACACTGGCAGCAATGGGCCCTCACTCTGCCAGTCTCACAGTTATCTCATTTCTTGCAAAAATTTTGTCAGCTATTCCTAAATTCATTCGTTCTTCTTGGTAATGTAGGACTGAGGTCAGGGCTAATTAAAATGTCCAGTCCCCCATTCTGCACTCTCCTTCATAGAAGCTGCTGCCTGCAACATTTTTTCATAATTTCTGGCATCAGCAAATGGAAGAATAGTTCATCTGTTGTTTCCTACATTATTTTTTTACTTMACAAGGATGCAAGGGTGCAGTAGCTCTTTTCAGGAGACCACAGATGATCTGAAGCTCAGCCCTCTCAATTCCAACAGAGCATCTTGAAGAATACAGCCAGCAGCAAAACCCTGGGGTATTCAGCTGATTCTCTTGTCCCATTATCTGAACTGGCTCTTTCAAATTCTTCTGGGAGGAAGAGTTAAATATCACCCTTGGACAGTACTTTTAAAAGGCAGCCATGTCATTATTAATTTTAAAGTAAACAACACGAGCACTGCAGGGTGGAATGAGAGAGGTGTTCCTTGTACTATCTGTAAAGTGATGGGTTTGTCTATGTTCTCTGGTAACTTTAGTTCCCATGGATAAAGGGCAGTAAAATATGAATAAACCTAAGTATCAGTTTAGGTTAGTTATTGGTGCATACATTTATGGCAAAATTAGTTTCCAGTACATAAGACATGCAATGACCTTCTCACTCTGATTTACTTCAGCAATATGTGGACATGCTCACCACTCTGCTAAAGATGATGAAGCTGTGAGAAGATATAATTTGATCAGAATTCCTTTCTGGTTACCTTATTCTTTAATTCTCCCCTTTTCTTCCTCTTCCCTCAGTTTTTTACTGTATTTTCCCCTTTTTTCATTTTCCAAGCCTCCCTCTTTAATGATTTTTTACCAGATTCTACTTTCATGCACTCTTTCTTGATCAAGATAGCTTAGAAGTCTTTTTTTCTTTTATCAGAAAGAAGCCAAGAATGGCAGTCAAGGCCTCTCTAATAGCTAATTTAAACAGTGAGGAGTGTGAATGGATCATAGATACTTTCTGTAGCTGATCCAGAACTGTCCCATGAGTTGGCACAAAAGAGGAGCTTCTGCAGACATCGTTACTGGTGGTATTAATGATCTCATCTCCTGCGACATAGGAAACAACAGTTAGTGGTCAAGGTGGCTGGGAAGAAGGAATGTGCTGTATTTTTTAAGTGGAAGAAGACCAAATGACCACACAACCACCACTTGTTAGTTTGGGGTGGGGGGGAGAGAGGAGCACTTTTGCTTACGTTTATGCACTAATGTGGGGAAAGTTCCATTACCATATGCATTATTTTAAGAAAGTGAAATCACCCTTGTGCTTTGTGACGCTGTTACCATGAATTCAAAGTGAACTAAAGAATAGAACTACATGGTAAGAGCTTGTGGACTGAAATTTCTGCTGTACTCAAAGACAACCAGCTCTGTTTGAGCAYATTTCCTAATGCCTTCTTCAGGCAGGGCCATATTTCTATTAGCAGAAAAACAATAGAATTTCTGATGCATATGATGCAAATGAGGAAAAGGGAAAAGTAGATTTAAGCACAATATTATATCACGTTACCATAATAATTTCTCTCTGTTTTCTGTGATTTAAGAAGCACTGCATGTTGGGTCTGGATCATGGAAAAAATATAATGCTGACACAGAAGACAGGAAAAGCAGTTCTCCAAGACCTATGCTTTTCATGTGGAGATTCACTGGCACGGCGGCGAAGTAGTGTTTCAGTCTCTCAATTGACTGATCATTGTAGTATTTGTCGCTGTGGCGTTTATTTGTTTAGCTAAAGGAAAGGCTTTAGCAGGGAGCACACTCACAGCTTGGCACAAAACGGAGAGTGCCCACATTCCTGACAATAGCAGTTTACTTAGCTGTGTGGGGGAGGCTGTTTTCAGTTGAATGTTTAGAGCACCCATTTTTTCCTGAAAAGGGTGAAATGTAATAATATAGAAAAGAACCATGAACTTCAGCAGCTTGATTTCACCAAGAGATCTAAATTCTTCCAAAACAAAATACCTCAAAACATCCGGTCAGCAACAAGGTGTGTATTTATGCACAGCTGGGGCAGGCTGTGGATCTTTTTTTTCATAGTAAGATTCAGTCTGTTTATTATTACAGAGGCACAGTACCCGCATGTATCTAATGGACCCCAATCTATTACTATGGACTAAAACTTCTCCAAAAACTCTGCTTTATGCTGCATAAAAGTTTTATACTTAGCACATTAAACCCCTGAGGGATCAGCTGAAGTAGTTGTAGGAGATGAGGCCACTGTGAAATGTAGGAGGCTGGGACTGTTCAGTTGGGAGCAGAGGAGACTGAGAGAGGGCAAGACCGAGGTTTATAAAACCARGAAAGAAGGGGAGAAGGTGAGTGTAGAACTGTTTTTCCCACAAATTCTGCCATAGCAGATCAGAGAGCACACACTGGACYCAGTAGGAGATTATATGAACAGGTAAAAGTGCCTTTTACAGAGCAGGTGGTGACCTTCTGGGGCATGCTGTCCCATGTGTCATGGTGAACCTCCAAGTTCAGAAAGGGACTAGATAAAGGATGACAAGTCCAAAATAGACACTGTTGGGAAGAGGGAAGGATGTTCCCGCTAGCATCCCAGATCCAAGAGCTGTTGTCTTATATAATTGTTAATTTTAATCTAGAGAAACTGATCTCCTTCAGTTGCCTTCCTCTAGAAAGTAAGCCAGAGGACGACCCTATCTCTTCCCAGTCCCTCTAGAGTGAGTTCAAGGAGGCTGGCTGATTTAAGTTGAAGTTAGCAGCTTCAACCCTCTCTTCGGATGAAGAAAAGTTTACTTAATGAGTCCATAATAAAAGTTTAAAAGTCATATAGTAGATATTAGGAAACCAATGCTTTGGACATTTTTAGGGTGAAAAAAAATGTGCAAACCCCAAAAGAACTGGTGTCAAATTTCGCTCTTACCAAAATCAAAAAGTATTGAGCCATCTACTGACATCAATGGCAGAGTTTGGCCACAGCGGCTCCGTTATGTCTGTGTTCTCTTTTGACAACTGAAATTGAGAAAATTGTACTACTTCAGCAAAAGAGGCCAGTAACTTGGGCCACATTCTGCTGGGAAACATTGCTAGTCTTGCTCCAGGATATTTTTTAAATATTCTCCTATTTTTTTTAATTACTCTCAGGAAAAAGATTATAGCCTATGATTCAGAAATGACTTTGGTATTCATCTTGTTCTATTTCTTTGTATTTATCAGGTCTAACTGCTTTAGTGGTCAGTCATTGTTTTCCCCAGTAAACACATGCCACAGATTACTTTGGTATAATATCTTTTATTTTACTTTTACTCTCAGAAACCTCAAATTCCTTAATGAATGGTAACCTATGTGTAAGTTGTCTGCAAAGATGAAAGATAGCCTCTTACTGGAAACTGTATCATATGTTATTCTGACTCAGTCTAAAAGACAGCAAAAACTCCACTGATGTTTTGATTTGACAGTTCCACTGTATAATCCAGTCTTGATAATCCAGGGCAACAACACAGGCTGCCCCATTACAAATTTTCTTGACACTATTTACTTAAGAGGGGAAATAAGTTTACTTTTCCTGTTGTAACTACTGTCTTGACTCTGTACTGCCTTTTGGTTCTCTGTGGCTTAGCAGCCCTCCGATAGATATAATTTATTATATAGAGAGTGACAGAGATTATATATTTGTAGAGAAAAATCCCATTTCTAGCCCCAGGTAATTCCCATCCGCAAAACATAGGAAGAATACATGTATAGTTAACTATTGTGTATTTTTGTATCAAATTCTGAACAGTACCYCCAGTGCTCTATGGAAATAACCTCTCCTTTCTGCTCTTTATCCATCCTACATGGTTATAGATTCCTCCCTACCCATGATTACTATTAGATAGGAAAGAAAAATGGAAAATTATTTTTCTAGTGTGACACTGTACTGCCTGCTGGTCCTCTGAAAGACCAAATCTTCACCTTCTCCACCTGCAGAACCAGTGGGTGTTTTGCACCTTACTTACTTCCTAGGAAAGATTTTTTTATATGGAAGGGAACAGTCCRTATTTGCTTCGGTCATACTCCCACCAAAGTGAGAGCTGTGCAAAGCAACTTACTGACTTTCTGCTTCCTGGCAAAACTCCAAAGGAAGAAGAAAGGACACAGAACRTGGAAGAGGGGACAGGCTACTTGGGAGAATTATAGGAATGTAGTCAGAGTATGTAGAGATGCGGCGAGGAAGGCTAAGGCCCTGTTGGAATTAAGTCTAGCAAGGGATGTCAAGGACAACAGGAAGGGCTTCTTCAAATATATCAACAGCAAGAGGAAGAYTGGGGAAAATGTGGGCCCACTAATGAATGGGGCTGGGGCSCAGGTGACAAAGGATACAGAGAAGGCAGAATTACTGAAAACCTTCTCTGCTTCAGTCTTCACTGCTAAGGACAGCCCTCAGAAATTCCAGAGCCTGGATGGGAGGGAGAAAGTCCGGAGAAGGGAAGACTTTCCTTTGGTTGAGGAGGATAGAATTAGAGATTTTCCAGGCAAGCCTGACATCCACAAATCCATGGGCCCACCACAGGTACTGAGGGAGCTGGCAGATGTTGTGGCCAGAACGCTCTCCATCATCTTTGAAAGGTCCTGGAGAACTGGAGAGGTGCCTGAGGACTGGAAGAAAGCCARTGTCACWCMAGTCTTCAAGAAGGGCAAGAARGAGGACCCAGGCAACTATAGGCCAGTCAGCCTCACCTCCATCCCTGGAAAGGTGATGGAACAGCTCATTCTGGATGTCATCTCCAGACATATGGAGGAGAAGAAGGTGATCAGGAGTAGCCAGCATGGATTCACCAAGGGGAAATCCTGCTTCACCAATCTGATAGCCTTCTGTGATGGAAAGACTGGCTGGGTCTGAGGGGAGGGCAGTGGACGTTGTGTACCTTGACTTCAGCAAGGCTTTCAACACTGTCTCCCATAACATCCTCCTAGATAAGTTCAGGAAGTGTGGGTTAGACGGTGGACAGTGAGGTGGATTGAGAACTGGCTGAGTGACAGAGCTCAGAGGGTCATCATCAGTGGCGTGGAGTCTCCCAGGGCTCAGTACTGGGTCCCATCCTGTTCAACTTCTTCATCAATGACCTGCAAGAGGGGACAGAGTGCCTCCTCACCAAGTTTGCTGATGATACCAAGCTGGGAGGAGTGGCTGATACAGCTGAGGGCTGTGCTGCTATTCAGAGAGACCAGGACAGGCTGGAGAGTTGGGGGGAGAGGAACCTCATGAGGTTCAACAAGGGCAAGTGCAGGGTCCTGCACCTAGGGAAGAGTAACCCTAGGCACCAGGACAAGCTGTGGGCTGGCCTGCTGGAGAGCAACTGTGCAGAGRAGGACCTGGGAGTGCTGGTGGATGACAAATTGACCATGAGCCAGCAATATGCCTTTGTGGCCAGGAAGGCCAACGGTCTCCTGGGGTGCATTAGGAAGAATGTTGCCAGCAGGTCGACGGAGGTGATCCTACCCCTCTACTCAGCCCTGGGGAGGCCTCATCTGGAGTGCTGTCTCCAGTTCTGGGCTCCCCACTACAAGAGAGAGTCCAGCGTAGGGCTACAAAGATGATCAGAGGGCTGGAGCACCTGCCCTATGAGGAACGGCTGCGAGAGCTGGGCCTCTTCAGCCTGGGGAAGAGAAGACTGAGGGGGGATCTTATCAATGTGTATAAGTACCTGAAGGGAAGGTGTAAAGGGGACGGGGACAAACTCTTTTCAGTTGTCCCGTGTGACAGGACAAGAGGCAATGGGCAGAAACTGAAGCACAGGCAGTTCTGCCTGACCGTGAGGGGGAATTTCTTCCCCGTGAGAGTGACGGAGCCCTGTAACAGGTTGCCCAGAGAGGCTATGGAGTCTCCTTCTGTGGAGATCTTCAAGGCCTGCCTGGATGCAACCCTGTTTACCATGTTCTAGGTGACYCTGCTTGAGCAGGGAGGTTGGACTAGATGATCTCCAGAGGTCCCTTCCAACCTTGCCGATTCTGTGATTCTGTAATCCATGTCTTGCTATGAATCCAAGATTAGCATGGGTTGCTTGTTACTGTTGAGACTTACTGATACAATGAATTTCACTAAATTTAGAATTCCAAGAAGTCTGTCTAGTAAGGTAAAAGGAAGTGAGGGAAGAAACAGAGCATGCAATGGAAAAACATTTCTTGACTACTGCACGTATAAACTTAAGTTTCATTGAAACTAGTCACAAAAAGTCATCCGTAAAGGAACCAGAAGTAAAATTAGTCATCGGCCTGGTGAAGCTGTCTGCACTCTTTGTAGGTTCCAACAATGTACACAGTTAGTTTAAAATAATAGTCACCAGAAACCAGACAAATATGATGATGTTGATTTTTCATAAATGCAAATGAAACAAAACAAAAATAAAAAATACCTCAAAGATAAATATGTCTGTTTTTCCAGTAGGCTCATCTTGCTCTACAGCAACCCTTTCTTCTTCTGTTCCCTTAACTTTTGTTTATTTAATTTTTATAAATCTTTATAGATTAATATTAGCATATTCATCAGTCTGATCATTATGCCTCCAGGAATTCCTGGAGCAGGATAAACAGTTTTCTGTTTCACACAGCTTGTTCCCAGAACATAACACTTTCCAACAGCATGGAACTCAATTAACTTTTGCACTTGGGCTGTGGACCTGCATCCTCTTTGCTGGCAGCTGCACGAGCTGAAGAGCTAAACTTGTACCCCCATCCCCGCACRGTCAGCAGCCTCTCTTTGTGACCCTTACTAAAATCCATCATAATTATATGAGTCAGTTTTAAGAATCTAAAGAATGCGTCACTGTTACAGCAGCTTATTTTGACTGAAATGGGTTACGGGAAGTCACATGAGCAGTTTGGCCAGCAGATGAGAGGGAATGATAACTCTCAGCAGCAGCAGGAGTGGAGGGAAGAGAGGGGAGGAGGCTGAGGCAGTTACCGTTTCACTGGCACAGCTGCAACTGGGAAAGGACATGCATCCGTAGACTTGTACAAACACCAACTTAAAGAGAGATGAGAAACCCAGAAAAATTGCCATGTACACATCTCAATGTACATGCAGCTGGATGTAAAACATTTTGGACTTGTAGCGAACTTATTCCACTAGAGACAGTGGGATGTTTGCCATTTACTTYGGTGACAGAATTTCTTCTGAGTTCTCTGGCTGGCTTGAATGGCATTAAATGAAAGGACAGTTTATCACACATCATAAGATGAGTAGCAGCTTGCAAAACCACATAATTAGATCAAGTGTCTGATCCCTAAGTTCTTACTTATGCACCTAAAGAAACAGACTGAATTTCATAAGCAGTGGGAATCCAGGCATCTGCTGTTGACTTAGTCATTCCAAAGGCAACTGTAAGATACCCAAATTTTAGGAAAATAAAACCATTTATATCCTTGCATAAGGGCCAAGGAACCTACTTTTAAGTACATTTGTGTTAATCTTTCAGTCTGACAACTGAATGCAAGGAAATAAAGACTATTTGGAAAGGAAAACTTTAAACATTGCTTCACTTACTCTAAAATACTGCAAAAACTATARGAATAATCAAATAGACTCAATCTTACAGCAGCACAATTATAGTGCTTTGAATGACTGTGGCAACTTCTTGGCCTAATGAAAACATGTCTAACCTTCTACAAAGTATACACAATTCCTCTTCAGAATAGAAACCTGTTATTCCCATCAGCTAGAAATCACTCTGTAATTCCTAATTCTAAGAGGCTGGAGTGTGAAAGGCACCACTTCAGCAGCTGGTGCCTTTCAGATACATGTAGGAAGACCTTTCAGCCTTTTTGTCTAGTCATAAAAGAAACTACTTACAGTAGCCAACACCAATCTCAACAATGTAAGGATATTTGGCCTCCTCACTAATTATCTCTCATCTTTCACAGCACATTTAGAGCCACAGCTGGTCCACAGTTAGGGGTTGAAAACTGTAGGGTGGTTTTGTGTATTCTGCTCAGAAGTTTCRTGAGAGTGAGGATGAGCAATTCCAGTGTGGTAGTTTCTAGATTTCAAGGTGCTTGGTGTACTTACAGTTCATTAGGGGTGCACATCTGGCCATATCTCAGTTGACTGATGGTGTCTTCTTACAATATGATCGTTCAGTTTCTGACCATATGAGCATTCACAGGTGGATTTAAGCATGAAACTCTGCCTTAATTGCTCTGAAAGTGCCTAAATTCCAAACATGGTTCCTCTTGGTCTTTACTCAAYTACTTTCAGACAAGCAGGCATTTCCATTCTCTGTCAGTCAAATTCTTCAACCTAAACACAAGATGTCTCAATCTACTCCTGGTCTGCTTCCTTCATCTGTTTTGCTAAGAGTTTTTGGAGTACATCTACTAAAGAACTATTCCAGCAATGGAAGTGCTTCCATCTTTTTGCCTGAGATCACGCTCAGCTCCATTCTCCTTTCTCACTGAACTGTTGGCAAAGCTCTTATCTGGAATATATCACGCTCAGTTCCATCCTCTGATGAAAACATCTTTGAATATCCCACATATTTAGATGTAAATACCATAAGTTCCAGGCAATAAATTACTCTGATTATTTGATAATAAACTATAGTGAATTATTACAACTTTATTAGGTCAGAGAGAGAGAGAGAGAATGAACGACTTTACAGACTCTTAGGTCACCTGTTCCCATGGCAGAGGGAAACACTTATGGTCATTCTTGACTGTATAACTATGTTGAATAAAGGATTTAGTTGTAGGAGAGAAATATGGAATACCTCTCCCTTTGCTCACAGCTTTCCCAGGCTTTGCACTGTAAAATATTGCTTTTGTCACAGGCTATCTCAGAACATCTGATAATCCTGTAGTGTAACATTTATCTGGGAGGTAAGCAATACTGCTTCCAGTTCTTACAGACAAAGGAARGGATTTAAAGCTTACATTCTTCTATTCGATGGTCCTATTCTCCTATCAACTACATTGCTGGGGAAAAGGATTCCATTGCTGTAGTACGTGAATTTGGCAAAGTCCAGGCACCTGCCTCTGAAACAGAGCTCAAGGTGACAGATTCTGGTCAAAGGTCACTAGTTCCCTGTAGTCTGAAGTCCTAGGAAGAGGATTCAGATAATAGTTTACTCATAATCCTCGTGGCTTTTGTGGATCCAGTTCATAGGGTTTTAGACCTCACTACATATTGTGAAAGGATGCTAGGATTTTTACCTTTGAGACAGTGGAATTCATTAGGATATGTGAAAAAGTAATGCTTTCCTACACCACTGCAGGTTGCATTCTGAGAATCAGTCTTTTAGGAGCCTAATTCCCATTGATTCAGCGGAGACTATGCACTTTCTGAAAACTTAACTCTCCGACCTTAGGCTACTGTCACTTCAGGGCAAGGATCTGCTGTTTCCTTTGGCTGCAGAGCAATATCCATTCCTTGAGTTTAAAATAACAGTGAGTGTAATGACTTGGCCAGCCACTTAGCAACAATTTAAATGCAAATTTTAGCACCTGGGCTAGAAGTATTTGTTTCTTCTTCTGTGTTCTGTTGTACTTGCCAGTTTGGTGAGCAAAAGCTTCATCACTATCTCCCTCCAATGGTAAACTTCAGTAATTTCTTTTGTGGAAAGAAGATATTCAGAGATCTTATAACATCAACTATATATTATTTTTTTTTCCATTATGATGACTAGAGGTAGACACTGTAAATTTTAGAACTCAAAACTCATTAGAACATGTAAGCATTTCTAAAGAATGATTTTAATTTAATTTAAAAATATGTGTTTGCATGCCATAGAATTACAGAATTGAGACAGAGAATTGCTCCAGCTCCTCCAGGACCTCAGGAGGTCTCTAGTCTAACATCCTGCTCCAAGCAGGGTCAGCCCTGTGGTCAGACCAGATCACTCAGGGTTTTGTCTGGTCAGTCTGCAAAACCTCTAAGAATGCTGACTGCACAGCCTCACTGGACAACCTGCTGTACTGCATGACTGTCCTCATAGGGCAGAAGTTTCTTCTCATACTCAATCTGAACCTCTCTTGTTGTAACTTATGTCTGTTGTCTCTCAGCCTCCCAACATGCGCGACCATGAAAAGCCTGGCTCCGTTTTCTTGACCACCTCCTTGCTGCTGTTAGGCCCATGAAACTGTCTCTTCCCCAGGCTGAACCAGCCCTAGTCCCTCAGCCTTTCCTCACAGGCCAAGTGCTCTAGCTTTCAGCTCTCTTGGAGGCCCTCCAAAGAACCTGCTCCGATTTCCTGATGCCTTTACTGTGAGGGTCAAAACCAGACACAGTATCTTGATGTAGTCCAATGAGTGCTCAGTAGAGGAGGACAGTCCCTTCTTTCAGTCTATTGTCTGTGCTTCTATTAATGTGATATAAAAATACCTTAGAAGACTTCATCACATATTACTCTCTTGCTAAGATGAGTAGTGAGAAGCCTTTCTCAGCTCTCAACATTCCGATGAGGACAGCTAGTAGCTAAGGCTTTTCTGATGGCCCAGTGCCAGGTGAGAAGTGCTACTCTCCCTGAAGTGCCCACAGGGGAGAAGGCCGAGTATGGCAACCCCCATCAGTTATGGGCTCTTTCCTTTGAGGGGGTGCAGAGGAGCTGTGCCAGGGTAGAGAGCTCTTTTACTGAGAGCATGTATCTTTTTACCGAAAATGTGGAAAATATGAATATAACTCAGCTGAGAACACAGATCACACAAGTCAAGGTCAGGTCTTGCTGTGGTTTCACTGTTTCCTGGTAGCAGTTGCAAGAATTTCCATATTTTTTTGATTTGATTTTCATTTGGAAAGTATGTAAATGGCTATTTTCATTTTTTATACAGGCTTAGTCAGAAACTCATGCCCASGGACATGGGCATTTTCCATAATTTTCATAAATAGTAAAGCCATCATAATTCATTCAAGAGATGCTAAATCAGAGAGAAGATTTGACAATGTAGCTGTGAAACAGATCAGTACGGCAAGTTACTGGTTGCTGTGGTACRGTATGTGACACTCAAAGGCCTGTATGAGCTAGTATAAGCAGTGTTATTGGACTTCAAAGCATCCTTATTAATATCTACAGATTTTCCTCTTGCTACTGATATCTTCTCGCAGTATCTTGGCAGGGTATAGTCAATAGCRTGCTAATCTAGTAAATAATAAATCACCAAGAGAAACATATTTCAAATGGTGAAATACTACCTAAAATACAAAAAGTTGGAATATTGTGTTCACTGTGAAGATTTACAAATTATTACAAAGACTATACTCACACAAAGAATTTGTAACTTATTCAGGGAATTAGAACTGCGTTTGTGTACATGTGTGTATGTGCATTGTGACTATGTGCAGTAAAATGAGAGGGATTATTTATTCACAGGTTATAATATGATCAAAGAAATTTTCCAGAAACATCCCTGAGAAGGTGCTCAGCTCTACCAACCATCACTGAGACAGGATCAWTATTCCAACTGTCTCTAGCAGAGAGCCATCATCGATAAGATACTCAAACTACATTAAATTTCAAAAATTAAATATATGGAAGCGGAGAAAGAAAAGAAAAACAATCACTGCAGGCAGAACCAAAGCAAGGCATATTGGTGCCCACTGTGTAATATCAGAAGGATTTTCCTCCTCCCCCTATCCTCAGGGAGCATCAATACAACTGAAGAATCAGGACACTTAGTAGAGGGATCCTGATGGTCTGACACATATGGGAAGCCAAACTTTGCAGCTTTCTATTTGTTAGAAGAAAGCTAAAGACCAGTTCCTTAATGCCTGTAACTTGTGGAGGCTAGGATCCTTGAGAGAGCTGCCAGTGAGCCAGCCAATTTTATGCCAAGAATGTGAGAAATTGAGAAATAGTGAGTAAGTGTGTATCAAGGTAGAAACCATTTGGGAGGATGAATGATACTACATACAGCAGGGAAAAAAAAAAAAAAAAGAGAGAGAGAGAGAGAGAGATAGCTGCCTAAAGGCCAAAGAAGAGGGTGACATCTTCAGGTCAGGAGATTCATATAAAATTCAAGCTGAGACCAGTATTTCCTAAGTCTAGGGTACCTCCCTTGTACTTTTTCTGTCAGTCTGAAATGCTGCCTAATAACTTTCCCTAGTAAATTTTCACACACTGTAGCCTAAAGTGAATGAAAGTGAAAACTAATATGGCACTTAGACAAGAAAAAACACATTCTCACCAAGAACCTTCAATTTCCAACTTATAAAATGCTATTGGTGAAGATATGCTGCTCCTTTTATCTGAAGCAAGCTAGCTCCATGTTCTTCTTTGATATCCTTCAATAAAAAACAAAAGGAATTGCGTATCTAACCAAAAAACACTAGTAGTATTTTTCCTTACTGACAGAAAAATTACTAAATAACGTTCCCCAAGGCTCAGTCCTGGGTCCCATCCTGTTCAACTTCATCAGTGAYCTGGACGAGGGGACAGAGTGCCTCCTCACCAAGTTTGCTGATGATACCAAGCTGGGAGAAGTGGCTGATACAGCTGAGGGCTGTGCTGCTATTCAGAAAGACCTGGACAGGSTGGAGAGTTGGGGGGAGAGGAACCTCATGAGGTTCAACAAGGGCAAGTGCCTTGTTCCCTGCACCTAGGGAAGAGTAACCCCAGGCACCAGTACAAGTTGAGAGCTGGCCTTCTGGAGAGCAGCTGTGCAGAGGAGGACCTGGGAGTGCTGGTAGATGACAAATTGACCATGAGCCAGCAAGGTGCCCTTGTGGCCAGGAAGGCCAATGGTCTCCTGGGGTGCATTAGGAAGAATGTTGCCAGCAGGTCGACGGAAGTGATYCTGCCCCTCTACTCAGCCCTGGGGAGGCCTCATCTGGAGTGCTGTGTCCAGTTCTGGGCTCCCCAGTCCAAGAGAGACATGGAGCTACTGGAGAGAGTCCAGCGTAGGGCTACAAAGATGATCWGAGGGCTGGAGCACCTGCCCTCTGAGGAACGGCTGCGAGAGCTGGGCCTCTTCAGCCTGGGGAAGAGAAGACTGAGGGGGGATCTTATCAATGTGTATAAGTGTCTGAAGGGAAGGTGTAAAGGGGACGGGGACAAACTCTTTTCCATTGTCCCGTGTGACAGGACAAGAGGCAATGGGCAGAAACTGAAGCACAGGAAGTTCCGCCTGACCGTGAGGGGGAATTTCTTCCCTGTGAGAGTGACGGAGCCCTGTAACAGGTTGCCCAGAGAGGCTATGGAGTCTCCTTCYSTGGAGATCTTCAAGGCCTGCCTGGATGCAACCCTGTTTACCATGTTCTAGGTGACCCTGCTTGAGCAGGGGGATTGGACTAGATGATCTCCAGAGGATCTCCCTTCCAACCTTGCTGATTCTATGATTCTATGATTTTATGATTCTATGAAACGAGTGGTCTGTCGAAATGTTATAGTTCTATCTGTGTCCTGATCTACCTTCTTTCCATCACGTCAGCTGTTCCCTGCTGCTTGAACTTTAACTGCTCTGCCCTGAGACCCTGTCCAATGCCTCTGCTTAACAGAAAAAACATTATAAAATGTTTTTCCAAAGAAGCAGAGAAAATGGGAAGAGAGTTGAAAGAGAAATGTCATGCTATGTAAGCAGTTAAAGGTCTGTATGAGTGCTGCCATGGGCAGCTCTGAAACACATTTCAGCACATAGTGTTCTCTATGGCAGGGTCCCACAGACATACAAGAGAGCAAATATTTATTTCACAAATTTGGACTCTGCGGTGGAACATAAACATTTTGTATGTTGCCTGTAGTACATTATCACAGATACAATATCACATTTCTCAAGAATCAATCAGATAGAATACACTTTGTATTGAGATTCAGCCTAGGCAAACCAAACTAACACTTCGTATTTCAACAATAATCCAAATGTAAGTATAGGTGTATCATCCAGCAGCCTGTTACAGAGCTCTGAGTAATTTGATTGCTGTCCAATCACATCAGTATTGTACTGTTTACAGCCCATTCCTCGCGTTCATAGTCAGCCCTGGAGCCAGCTCCATTTGGACAGGTTAAGTGAACTGGGTGTTCTTGGCCAAAGAGTGGGTGTTTTTACACAGCTGGGACAGGAAGGACTCAAGTGGGTACTCATGAATGCAAGGAAAATTGGATAGGTTTCTTCAGCTGGAAGGAGGTAACTTCTGGTCAGTGGTAAGCTAACAGTGGAGGAAGAGCTATATGCACATGTCTTTCAGGGAAGCAATGAAAGAAATCCTGGCAGTGACCACACTTATTTTTTTCACTGAAAAAAATCTGCTATTTGAGATGCCACCTGGAGGTCTTAATTGAGATGTATATGGAATTTATAGTCTTGCATGTCACCAGAAACGTATCTGCACTGGGGGAGAACATTAGGTGGGATCTCTAAAAAGATCTGAGATGAAAGAGTGTGCAATTTGCCATACTAAATGTCATAACAACCAATCTATTTACTCTTTTTTCCAGTAATTAGAGTCAACACCTCCTATACACAACAAAGCACCTTAACTAACCCTTTCAATGTCAGGTAACTGAAACACATTCTGGTTTTGGCCACAAAAACCATTACTTTTATAACCTGAAACAAAATGTCCTATTGATCTTAGCAAAAAGATTATTCAACACACTCTAAACTCAGGTATACAATTGAATCTGTAAAAATATATGACATGAATTGCATAAGCTGACTACAAAAGAAATTACATTTGTTCTTTATTTGTTGTTTTAAATTGCTCCAAATGACTCTTCATGTTACAATACAACAAAACAAAGGAAGCATTTAAAACTTTGTTTTCCATAGGTCAAGTTGTCCTCACCTCTTCTCTTTCCTGAACTAAAGCAGCCTTGTGCCAGTTTTTGCCATTTTTCATGCTCTGCCATAGCTCACCAGTTCAGTATCTCCCTCAGAATCTTTTCAGTTCCTACAAAGGTATTTTAATGTGAGTTGATTGTTACCGACATGGGCAAATGAATTGCTTGTTTCCCCACTGAATGGGAGTTGTAACAAAGCTGGCTGAATCCTATTATTGGACCATTCTAATTCTGGCCTCACTAGTGGTACCCACAGCATAAATTAGGGCAAATTTACTAGCTGTTCTAACTTGTTGTCTCCCTTCCATGATGCTGAACTTTTTGGTTACTTAGAATTGGCCAGAAACAAGCCACTCTTTCTTATCTGCATGACCTAAATCCCCAAAACTCCAGGGAGAGGCACTAAAAGATCAACTGTGTCCAGTTGATATAATGCTCCTGTTGAATGGGAATTGCCCAGAAACAATATCAAGGGGATATTAAAGACCCTTGGTGTTGATGAAGGTGCACAGAGAGGCCTTGAGAGAGAACCAGAACCTGCCTCTCTACTTGCTTGACAATGCCGGAAACCCAAGGAAGAATTTCATCAAACTCATACTATTTTCTTAACACCTAAGATTCTATGGATTCAAAGAATAAAAAGAAGTAACCACTGTCCCTTATTGAGAGAATATCTTTGTTGAGACATCAGTACTAAAAGCTGGATTAATGCCATGCAATACAAGCATCAGTTAGGAGCTGGTTTCCTTAGGCTACTGGCGATAAAGAGCAATAAGACCAGAAGATAATTCAGTACATTTGTATCTCAGATACCTTTTGGAACTTCTCTTCCTACTGACTATAGAGGAAATCTAATACAGCTTCTGCTGCTCTTCACTACCCACTATTAATTTTACCTCTTTGAATAACTTGGTATTGTCAGCAAACTATCTCACCTCACCTCTCAGCCCCTTTTCAGAATGTTCAGAATGCTGAAAAACAGGGCYCAAAGGGGATGCTCAAGAACTCCTTTAAGGAAGTCTTGCATTGTGAGAAGTAAGCATAGCTTTGTGGGATTTTTTAACCTTTTTTGTCCTATAGAGAGGTTGAAGTTAAGTACATCATGGTGGCTGGCAAGAGCAGTTATTCCACTCTTCCAGGAAACAATAACTGATAGGATCTAAAAATTTGGGTCTGGTTCATGTCTCAGTAGAATATTTGACTAACTAGCACAGTCTCTAGAGTATCCTACTACAATAGTGTGTTGTGCCCTCCTTCTGTCTCTGATCTTCCCGTGCATAGTGTCGTCAGTGCTGCTATCCAGGTCAGACAGACAGTAATGTAGTCCCCATTCAGCATCCTTCCTATTTAGACCTGAATTTCAATCCACACAGATTAAATGAGTTCTGTGGTATAGCATGTGTTTATTTTGTTAATTTGAGTTGTTCCTAGATTGTCTATGACAACCAGTACTACTCTACCACTAGCATGTTTTATTGTATATTTTCTGTTACATTGTCTAACCAAATGTCTTCCTACAACGGAGTTCCYGGTATGACAGTGTCTTCATTCAAGGCTGAACATTGCAGTTCTCCCATCTCATCTGTTAGTCTTTTTACACTTGCACAAAAGTATGTATATCATTGTTCTGGTTCTCTTTTTGCCGCTCTATTTCAATGACACTGTGCTTTCTACTTCACATTTGATTGCCTTCATCCTCTTASTGAGAATGTTGCTGTTTTTGCCTTAAGTAGACTGAATTTTTGAGTCCAAAATGTCTCTCCCACCCTTTGTCATATCAGCAGTACCCACACAGACCTCTGTTGCAGACTCCTTGCCAGCACTTCCTATGAGCCTACCCAAGCACTTTATGAGGTCTATCAACTTAGGACCAGGATGAAAGACAAGGGAATGTTAGTTGCATCTAACATTCTAGATAAACATATACAAAGTGATGTTCTGATGCATTCTCCAAACATTTTCACTTTGCAACCAGTGCTCTATAAGCTCTACAAGTTATTGCTACTCTCTTTACTACAATGTCAGGACCATATAACATTTGTTCAAATATTCTAAGAGAATTCAACTGTGAACTTGMAGAATGATTAACTATTGTATATAATATATCATTTAAAACAGCCTCACAATCAAAGGAATGGAAAGAAGGTTTTGAAATAGATTTATTTAAAACTTTAAAATAGGAGCTTTTAAAATAAGTTGCAGGAGCAAGGCGGGGAGATACAGACCAAGATGCCTGGTTACCATGCCAGGCRAATTGGAAAAAAATGTATCAGAAAATGGACTTAGTAACTCATGTATGAATATGATGTACTGTGAGAGGAGGGGATGTGGTTTCCCCAAATGCTTCACAAATATGTTATAGTCCTATGAAGAACTGAGCATGATCAAGCTTTCATAGGTGACCAAAGGTATGGAAGAGCTCCTAGGTGAAAAGAGAGAGTAGATAGGCTAAATAGTTGGARCGAGAAAGCAAGAGACTTACAGTCATGAACAGTGCAGCAAATGTACATAAGGAATTGTATTTAGATTCTATAGGCTGTTTATAAAGGCTATAAGTACAAGTAGTCCTCTTGAAACTGAGTTACAACTGTGGTTTCTCAAAATATCTGACTGTAAGAACAAAATTTTCAAAGATTACTAATGTTTCTCCTTGCATGTGCTTTGGAGCACACAATTTAGGACAAATAACACATGCCTGACAAAAGTCCAGGGCATCAAATTCTTTCTAAAATAATTGGAATAAATAAAGGGTCAGTTACTCAGTTCCTTAGGCAATGAGTAGAAAGATCATCTGAAACTGTCACGTCAAAATTCGTGAAGACAAAATCTTGAGACTATTTTCTTTGTGATTTTTATTTTTGTTGTTTGTGTTTTTAAATGTTGATGCTTCAGATTATCCATCTGGCAAAGAATCATAATTCATTTTTTAAATACATCCTTGAGACATAATATCACTGATGTGATGATATGTTCATTTTAATTAGCTTAAATGGCATGCATTTTGATGTACGTTAAAATAAATTGTTCTGCAAAGCTATGATTAACAGCAGAGACAAAAACAAGAGCTAAAGCTCTAATTTAAAATTGRGTAAAGCCAATTTAAAGATCACAGACTTTCTGGATAGGCTCAGGCACAGACTGAGCATCTTGACTTGGTCTGCCTCCAGGTGCAAAAGAGGAGCTCATGAAACTTCAAGGAAGCCAGGAGTGGTTCAGACTGTCTGCTATCCAAAGCCTGTCGGACATACCAGTTCTACCTTTTCTCTGTGTCTCAACAAAACTGTGGCCTTTGGCTCAGGGCCTTAATGGTCAAAACTATCTGCATACTACTGTTCTTACAGTAAGCCAATTGTTTTAGACCACATTGTGAGACATAGTGAGCGAAACTGAGTTCTGCAGATAATGAAAATTATAGATTCCTTAATAATGTGTGTGTATATATGTCTGCATAAAGAAAAGGAGAGTGTAGGTGTGGGTGTGTAGGGACAGAAAGGGAGAGATCAAGATCATTTTATGTTGATTATAATTCCCTATCAGACTACGAACTGTGCAAAGCAAATATTTTCACCATCAAAGTGCTTTTGCATCTTTTTTTCCAAACTACAGCTTGCAGAAAACAGGAAGTTAAAATATCTCTTTTTTTTTCTTGATATTATACCAGCATGCCAGCCTTTTCCTAGGTCATCCTATCAATCTTGCTGATGGTTCAGCCCACTGTGATCTGCGTAAGTTGTTTTAGCAGTTGCGTACCAACAGCAAACTTTCGCCCTTCTCCTTCCTGTGTCACTGAGCTCCTCTCTTTACCCAGGAGCTCCTGGCCAGCTGCCACAGACAGTAGACTCACCATCTTGACTCGGTCATATTTATTAACTCAGTCTAGATAAACACAGCTGATCTGCAGCAGCCAGTGTACCTTACTCAGCTATTTTTCCTGACAAACTCTAGTCATAGTGCCCAACTGTCTTACTGACTTGAAAGGTTACTATTTCAATAAAGCTCTGGAGGAAGAACTGGTGGCGGTGAGTAGTGCACAAACACAAAATTCCAAAGCAAGCCTTCTAAATTTTTAAAACTTCTAGAAAATAACCTTTTCCAGCTCAGCTGAAGCAAGCATAAATTAACAGATATGGTCTTAACTAATTTGCAGGTTCCAATGGAAGCGACATTTCTTGGCCTGCCCAAAGAAAGGAAAGTATGTGCATTTAAAGGTGGGAAAATATTACAGCCAAAAGGKCATAACTGTCTTCAAGGAGGTTGATTAATTGCCTGAGAATTACGTGATCTAAAAGTTGATGTATGAACATTTAGTAATCATGTAAGACCAGTTCATAACAAATTTCCTTGAATTTAACTTCTGCCACACTTCACACTTCTGCTTTCATCTTAAAGACTCAAGAAGGTCCTACATCAAGGCTGGAGCTATATGAAAGATGAATGGTAATGACAGATACAGAGTTTAAGTATCTAGGCGGGCTGCCGCTGGCAAGAGGGCATCCTGGCAGCCAGTTACCTTTGGCATGATACTTCTCATGTTCAGCAGTTCTTGAGGGGAGAAGGCAAAAATATATSAAACTGAAGTTTCCAGAAGACAATTCTTGAGTATCAAAACATCCAAATAGTGAGCACAATGATTGAATATAGTCATCCAGTCTGTCTGCTGTTTAACTTTCTGTCTCTGCACTGAGCTTTTTCTTTCTTTTTTTCTTTTCTTTTTTTTTTCGCATTTCCTGGTTTATGTTTTTGTCTGATTGAATGCTGAAATTCTCTGAGCAGGGAATATTAAGCCTCTAGTAAAAATGTCCTGAAAGAGGAGGATTATTTTGATGGGAAAGGGTAGGAAAACTCTAGTTACTACCATGGATCCATTGTGAGAGGAGGGAGAATGRAGTCTTTTCACTATTGACAGCTGTAACATAGAACTTTATTAGTTTTATCGTGTTTGATTAAAATAGTTCTGAGCTAGGCTCTATAAAAGAATTAATGCTACCCTTTGCCCTTGCTTTTCACCCTGAATAGGAGTCTTTTTCTGATAATCATACCTCTGATGTCATGAGCTGGATTTTACTCTAGATGTAATGCCTACTCTTACTTCTTCCACAATCATCTGCAGCGCGGTTATGGCCACAGAGATGAGAGCGCCTGTGTATCCAGTTATTTACCCATCAGAGCATGGGCTGGAGAACAGAAGAAGAAGATGAAYGGAAAGCAGTCCAAATTCCAGTCCTATTAACAGAATAAAAATTGCAGAACTGGGTAAAATATTCCCTTTTATCTTTGGACCTGCTGCCTTGGCTTCGGAGTCAATTGCAAGCTGGCTTTGTTTTTGTGATCAAGTCTCTGGGTTGTGAAATAAGGAAGACAGCCAGCTGCCCTTGCCCCTTACTGGCAGGAGAGCTAAGGGAATGCTCTTTCCAGGACAGGCAATGGGTGGGTCAGGTGGATTTACGTGTACCATGCACATCTCAAAAATTTCTCACTTTCCACTATTTTGAGGTTATTTGAGCAAGCACAAACTTTTTCCATGGAAAGAATGATACAATAGAAATAATATGCAATATTTTCCAAGTAAGATTTCCCTTTCCCACTATCTTAAAARAAGAAGTTGATAATATATTATTAACATTTACCCAGTACTATAATAAAATTAYTGAAGTATACAGCACAAAMGTGAAGGAGGCACWCTGTAACTGCTAGTGATATATCATTTTTTCCAAGTGAAATATTTCAGAGGGTTTTTTCATATCATAAAAGTTATTGACTTGTTGACTGTAAAACTTACAAGTGAATTAAGAATAAATATAYGCAGTAAAGTCTGGCTATGTATGTAAGAAACCTGAGGAAAATATTATATTTATAGTTCTTAGTAGTTCTCACTTCTAATAATCACAGTTCAGAAAAATCCTGTTAATCCTTCCATGARTGATCGAAATGTTGAGGAGAAAGAAAATCATAGTTAGAAGAGGTATTTTGTATTGGCATCTTAAGTGAGGTACACAAGTGCACTTGTTACATGAGTTAGAAGTTCTGAAAAGCAAAAGTTAGTACTGAAGAAAAAAGATGAAAAAGAAAAGCAATGATTTTTGTTGAATTATTCATCTTTCCAGTACAAGTGCTATTGTAAGACAGTTTAGCAGCGTAAGTTACTACTAAAGTTTCTCTGTCTCTTCCCATTTACAAATCCTGTTCTCAGTTGTGTATAGTTTTTCTGAACTCCACTCATTTGGACAAAATTTTCCATGCCCAGTGTCTGCTTTAGGCTGCATTATTTATGGAAAACCTCAGCCAAAATGATTCACTTCCAAGTAAGAAGTTGGTTAAAAATACATTGTTTTTCACGTAGTAAAAACATTCTGGTCACTTTTCCCTGGAAAGATTCAAGAAACCTTCTCAAGCGAAACATGGTCTAGAAATCTGGCATGTCATGAAGACTAGAGGGAAACGGGTGCACAGGCAGTACAAGTGGGCTTAGAGCACCCTCTCCTCATATATTTGTAATGAACCAGCAGTTCCTTTAGACTCCTCACAGGGCTTCTGTCAGCAGAAACCTGTTGTGGAGTCATGCATATTCTTCCTCTCTTCCCTATCTGCAGCTCYACACAGGAGCTGGTGATCTCCTGCTGTTGTGAGTTACCCGGTCTTTCACAAGCCCTTGTTTTGGAAATGCAACTGCAGAGTGTGCGAGGGATCCATAAATCCACCTGGGCACCGTGCACAGTGCTACCTGTCACAGCTGCTGGCTTTGGGCATGGGTGGAGCAGGGGCTACCTGTAGCTCCAGCTACTGCCTACAACTGCTGGTGCCAGGCAGGGACCTGCAGGCTCTCTGCCCTTAGCATTCCCTGGCTTGTGCAAATTGTTGTGGCCAAAACATGCAAATACTTTTCTCTCCTTGCCCAGGAGGAACTGCTTCAGCTGCTGAACTGCTGACATCTGGGAAGAGCTGTCTGTGTTTCTGTGCAGGCAAGCTCCCTCCAGCTTTGTACCCTCCGTGCAACCTCTTATAACATGCAGTTTAGCGCTACTGCTTCCTTTTGGGAAAAGGGTGGAGATCTATGCCTTATGCTGACATGTTCTGACTGCACATGTGACACAGTCAGTGTGGTAGCACCTAACGACATCTCCCTGTGATTTTCTTCTTTTTATTTGTTTTTTTTAAAGAGACTATTGCAGAAAAAAAATTTTGAAGAGCATCGCCCTAGTTGCAAAGTTGGGCACTGACAAGTTGGTTCCCTCCCAGGTGTGCCTTKTGATATAGTCTACGATCACGTGCTGTGCTTTCCGTGAGACCTCTGACTCAATCATTGTAGAGAACAGAGAGCGGGAAATACTTCACAAATAGTATTAATACCTGACTGGCAGCTTTTAAGCAATATAAGCCTAGGAAAGCATACGTTTTTAGGTTACATGATGAAGGCTCCTCTCCACACACCAGGGGCACAGAGAGGCTCTGCCCGGCCCCTCGGGGCCTCCTGGCGTGCCCGGTCCCGGGCTGGGGGCAGCCGCGCCGCGAGCTGCGGGAGCTCGGGCTGGGACCTGCCTTCCCTGGAAGACCTCTGCTCGCTCCCTACTGACCTGGCTGCAGGGGAGGGCCGGCGAACAGCGCCCGAGTCGTTCTCTCCTGGTGCCACAAGGTGGCAGGGCCTTAATTTTCRGTTTTTACACTTTATTTCAATTTCTTTCATTTCGTTTTGCTGCTGTATCGCGGTCTCGGCGGCTGTTGTTTGCATGGTTTGCCTTTGACATGCTTGAACAAGGAGCTGACATCAGGCTTTTTGAGTGATGAGGTTTGGTCTGCGTGGTGTTTTTGCTTTAGCTCTAGGATAGGTTAAGTACTTTTTAAAATAACACAGTTTTAGTAGTATAACCCTTGATKTGAGTGCTGATATCCCAGTATCAAGGTTCCTTTTTGGAATAATTTATTCCCCTCCCCTACTGGGCACAGTCCAGCCACTGAAAACATTTTTATACTGACATAAATTACCAACAATGTAATACTTTACACTCAGCTTTATTCCTGGGTAAGACTTCAGGAAAATAACTTTTATTTGGAGAAGGCAGATACTCTTTGCTGTCATAAAGGTATTTTTTGAAATACACTGACAGAGCCCATCACTGGCCTTGCCTTACATCAGTCTCCTCTCCCTCCTGTCCTCTGCACCTGCACAAGATGCTAAGTCAGTAGAAGATCAACCAGGCTGGGACTGAGGGTGMATTTTAATGTATACCTGCAGTTTGAGCCCCCTTCTCCTTTCTTTCATTTCCCCTTGGCTGGGAGGGCAAATGGCGAGATTTCACCATTTGCTTCAAAGACTGTTTTCACCATCTCCTCCAGTTCCTGGTCAGAAGAGGTCATTTTTGACTCATCCTATGAAGTGTTCATTTTTTAGTATTAAAAAGCTTTGCACTGATATCACATGCAAATCTCTCAGGAGGCAGCAGAGAGTGCTGTTCAATAAGCAGTTAATTTGTATGCCTGATTTGTTTTTTTTTTTTTTTTAATTTATTTTATTTTAGTGCAAAAATGCAGAGGAAGCTATAAAAAGGGAGAAAAAAATCACTGACTTCTTTTGTTCGTAAGGAAGTGCCATTTATCCTCTGCCAAATAGATAGTATATTACATAAGAGCCAAAAAAGACAYGAGCGTCTCGTATTGCACAAGCCTGGCATTTCACTGTGTGCTTGGAAAGTCCACTTCTCTTACCTGGGCATCTCAGCTGCACRTTGTTTAAAGGCTAGCAATGGGAATACAGGGCCAGATCCATAGCCAGACATGGGAAAGGTGGCAATTACTTGCTATTAAGACAAGAATTTAGCCCTTTAAAATTCTTCCTCAGCTGTTACCTAACTGCAAGCAGTTAAACCCTCCACATGCAGAGGAAGCACCCAAGTTTAGTAAATGGGCCTAACAAGCAAAATAATTGTATTTCTTTATAGCAGGCAGAGTAAAGTAGAAATATTTTCTTCTCAAGAGACAAAAGCAAATGGAAAACTTTAATAAAAAAAGAGGAAGATCTACAAGGATCAAACTTGTGTTAAATGTGATGACYTCATTAAGTTAAAGAATAGGAAAATTCTAGGGCCACAGAAAAGGAATCAAGGGAGTACAATATTGGCTGCAAGCAAAGCTAGAGGAAGGTATCTATCTACCACTGGCACACGTGAACAGATTTCTCTGCCACCACCCTGTGATGCACAGGTGTATCAGTTTAACTGTATGCAAGCTCCTATTGAGAACTGAGTCCAGGATTCCTCAGCTCAGATTTAGTGCATTAGGTATGAATTCAGCTGTCTCATCTTTATGCCTTTCAAATAACCAGAGAATTCGCATATGGTGATTATCTTTCTTCCCCCTACTCCTCAACTCTTCCTGCCACTACTCTAAAAGCCCAAACATTTGGAGATACATTGAGCTGGACAAAGTTAATTCTTAAAAATTCCCCTTAGGGGATGCTGTTTGGTGCTTCTAGTGCTTTACTTTCTGACCTGCTTTTCCACATCTTTCCAGCTTGAAGGGCCAAATCCTCTGGTCCTGAAGGACAAGGGAGGCTCATATAGCCCTGTAGTGGATTTGGATCATTTTATGCCAGCAAGTGAATCAAGTCTAAAAGTMTTTCCAGATTCAGTACCTGAATTTCAATCCCCTCAGAGACATGCAGTCTGGAAATGGCTTCTCCCAGATTTATTACTTGATACTGCAAATAATGGCCAACACTTGAGTGTCTTTTATGGCTTTCACAGCATATTGCAAATTCGTAGCTTGATGTTTAATAGACATCAACACTGGCTAATAGATGATATTTATTGGGTTTGCTGTGTTCCTCAGAAATGCTTTCAAGTGCACCAGATTACAATTAGCAATTAGCAAATTATAAAGAAGTTTTTAAATACTATCCCTTTAACTATCTTAATTCTTCCTCTGATGACAAGCTATGCTTCCAGTCTTAAGACAATTAGATGAAAACTGTACTGCATAACATGCCCTTCTAGACCTGAGAGCAGAACCTTTCAGTAAAACCAACAGGAGACCCACAGAAATGCTATTCATGTTGATAAAATCAGTATTTTAATATTTTATTTTATTTAATCTGTGCTTAAATAAACCTGAAAGCCATTTGAGGTTGTCACATTACCATCATAAAGACTTTTCCCAGCATCGTGTCAAGCTGTAGGAACTTCTTATTGCCAGATTCCTTGGCTAGAGTAGGGGAAAAACAGCATTTTGGGTTTAGTCAAGTTTCCTTTCAAGAAATAGAAATTAATAATGAAAAAAATACTATATTTTTCTTAAATATCACTGCGAGGAGGAAAGTYCTCAAATAGTTAAATCGTGACAATTTGCTGAGGGAATGGTTGTTCAGGCCCATAAAACTAAAGGACAAAGTAAATTTTTTTGCTCTGCCACTTTTCTATAAGGGAATTGTAAACCATTTGTAATGAGGCTGCCTGGTAGTTAATTAGCGAGAGAACCACGTTCAGCTCCTAGCCAGCTTTTTGCTTTCTAGGATGGAAGAAGCTGGAAGCATTTACAAGGTGATATATGTAACCTATGGGAGATATAAACAGGAGAGGAAAGAACAGTCAACACAAAAGGCAATTTACTTTTTCAGTCACTCTCTGAACCTCCAAGAGTATTTATAAAGTCTGTTTGTGTTTTATAATAAGAATTTTCTGTCTCTCAGGGCTTACCTCAACCATACAGTGAAGTTCTTTGTTAGTGAAATTGCAATGTGTTGTCCTAGTTTAGATGTGATGTCTCAAATTCAATATTACGTGATTCTCCTGCATGCAGAGTAGTTGGCAAATGTATAAAGAGACATTTGCTTAAAGTAAATATTTTGTTAGTATGAGCTTGTGGAAAATTCTTCTTCATATGAAATACTGGTGRGGAGAGTTGCCTCTCTAGGAGAACTCATGTTCAGACTGTCCTCCTCTGCTATAAAAAGCAACTAGAGACCTCAGGTGACTTGAAGCTAGAAAGAGGGAATAACATTTGGCCTCATTTAAGGATCTCTGACATCTTCCAGGTAAAAATCAACAGTATTTGGGAATGTACAACAACTAGGGAAAAAAAAGGACTGTTGTCTTTATTATTGAAGTAGGCACTCCCCCTCCCCCCMAAAAAAATGTTTAAGAAGCACCTGAGGTGTAAAATACATATTCCATATCTTTTCAATGATCGAAAGATTGGGATATTTCAAAGTAGACAGTTCTAAGATGAGCAAGATTGGAATAATCTCCCAAAAAGCATACTCTGCAAGCTAAAAACATTTGCARTATTTATCAACTTTAATCATCTGTATGCTGCCTATGACATAATAAAAGTTAGTTCCTACAGTATCATTTGGACAAGAAATTAATAATTAAGAACATAATAGAAATAATTTAACTCAAAATAAATAGAAATAGTTTAATTCTGACAAGTGGGGAGATGAAAGTTGTTGCCTGTCTCAACTAAGCCCTTCTCTATCTATCCTGGACTCTTTAATCAAGGGAACAAGCTAAGAGTTGAACAGTGATCTTATTCTGAGAAAGTAATGATAAGTAAGTTGCTACCATCTGAGTCTGTAACATTATCTCTTACAAATTCCCAGCATACCAGCCTTCCTTTTAYTGAAGTCATTTATTTACATTATTAGGATTGCTTTTGCTTTAACTAAAAAGATGTCTATTTAAATCAACATGCCTCCTTAAAAATGTGAACAGTATAGTTTAAATCTCACAAATTTTAAATGGACTCTTCAACAGGCATTTAATAAGCCATAATTGCACCATATGTCAACCTTCCTAAAGCCTTCTAAAGCACATTGCAATGAAAATTTTGGTTTTAAGGTAAGTTTTCATTGTACTGAATATGTCCCCTATATATAAGGGTAACTAACCTTCTTTACAGTGTTAAAAAATCATGCTTTCTTTTTCCCATTAAATTCAGTAGAGTCCTGTTATTTATAATTCTTCCAATATATTGACAATGCAGCTATACAGTTTCTTCAGTTCAGGGTTCCTGCCATGTTTTAAGATGCAATTCTACTGAACTTTCTGCATATATTTTAAAAACAAGGAAACGTATTTCACCTGATTCTTATCAGTTTCATTGAAATTCAAGGAAATTCTCAGAGCAGCCATGAAAAACCCAGGGGGCACAGTCACTTCTAACCCTCCTCCTTTCAGCCATGTGGCCAAGAGCAACAGCAACTTGGAAGACCCCTATGTGCAGATACAGAAGTCATCACTGAATTAATAAACAGGTGGCCATCAGTGCTGCAAAGACTGGAAAGGCAGGGCACTGGAAATGGCAGACTTTGCAGAATTGAATGATTAACTTAGTTGCCTGGAAAAAAATGTCAAGCTCTCTTTTKATTTTTAGGGATGTCATAGATAAGTTGAAAGTTGGTAGATTTAGCTTAGATACTGGAAGTGTGAGTTACCATTCTTCTATGCCTTCTGCAGTTACATGAACCAGGGCAAAGTAGAAATAAAAACAATTATGTTAATGGTGGCATGTAAAATCACTTTGCACCATTTAATATTAGCATTTTTATATTGCACAGGAGAAAATGGCCTTCAGTGAGCATTAGCTCATGTAAATTTATTTTACATTGAAAAGGAACAGGATGAATGGGAGAAACAATCGCAAATTTAGCAGAGTAAACCCTTGCTACCTGTAAATAATTTACAGTGCAACTGAAAATGCTTTTCAATATTGAAGTCTGTGCATATAGTATAAACCGAGTGGGTAGTGGGAAGAACCACATCTGGTTGGGTGGAATACTTAGTTCTAGTGGTGATAAGAGTAATTTTTGCTTACTGTTTTGGAAAAACTTGTACTGAACTTTAGCATGTCATCTTCTGAGCAGGATGTGATAAATCTCAGAACCAGACTATAAATCACATWTTTAGACATCTTAAATCATCTTATATTCACCTAGGATCTTACAGTTGTCTTGCAAACTAGAGCTACTGGAAAAACAATAATTCATTTTTAGAAAATATTGGAAGTTTCAAAAATTTATTTTTGCCACAATAGAGAACAAATCAAGCTCTTTTTTCTTCATAGAACAAGAAAAACTCACTAAATGAAATAACTCTGTTCTTTTGGTAGTTTTGGTGTATGAACATGAACCATGTTCACACCAGTACCCTAGATGAGTGCTCAAGGCACTGAGATTTAAATTTGTTTTCTCCTATCCAGTGAGTAACTATTACTTTGTACAGTATAGCTAGGCCAGCATGGAAGGAAGGAAGGAAGAGAGCAGACCTATGTAACTAATTCTTCTCCATGCTCGGCTGGGCAAAGTTTTTATTTTTTGCATTAACAAAACAATTGACTTAAAGTTTTGATTTTGGATGAAGCAGCAGAAAACCAAAAGAGATGATGGAACAAACAGAAATGGGAGCAAAGTGCTAGAATGAGAGACAAATTTTGAGAGAAAAGAAAAGGAAACAGAGATGACAGGAAGATTTAACAGGAAGGTAAAATGTGAAGTAGCATTAACCATATACCTTTAGAAATCATCAAATAGACTTGCATTTGAGTTAGCTGTTCAGAAAACTTATTAGTAATCATTTCCCAGTCACATTTTCCAATATTTCTGCAGAGCGCTGGGTTAGTTTTTTTTTTTTTTTTTTTTTTTTTTTCATTTTTTTTTCTGGATTCCAAGAACTACAGCTTTATAAAAAACATTTGATTCACAGTAACACTTCAAGAGCTGACTATCTTGGCAGGCTTCACATCATATTATTCCAACAGCTCCCAAACATTTTGTGTGTTTCTCAAGCACAGAAGGACCAAGGTCATGACTGTGGAAGATACTTACCTGCCTAAAGCACAAGTTGATAGCAGTTATGTGTTTCTCTCTCTCTCTCTTTTTTTTTAATAATATCCAGCAGCTGTGTGTTCCTTCAACCCAACACAGACACAGCAGTCAAAATGGCTCAGAGAACTCTGACTATAAGTGATTTATTCCAGGAGTCACACAGTGAGCAGAGCAGCAGTGGGCTGCAGGGCCCTGAAGTCCATTCCTTTAGCCCTGAAGGCTCAAAAATGAGAAGGCAGCTCAAGACGGAATGCTTAAAATTGTATTTARAGCCAGCTTTTGCTGGTTGGTCACTTCACTGAGATATGTATTTCTTCCTGGCATCCATTTCATGACTCCTAGCAGGAGTGCTGCAGTGGCTCTGTTTAGGGCACTGCTGTGGCGCAGGTGGTGGGAGTTCCTGAGAAGAGGAATTTCTCCACCTATGTGTGTGCATAAACGATGAGCTCATTCCTGGGTATGTTATGTACAGTGATGGCTTGAATGAAACAATTGAGCACAACGACTTTTGCATGCACGTGAGTCAGTGAGCCCTAGGTTAAACTCTGATAGTCAGTGGATCTCCCCAGATGCTTCGCCTACAGCCTTGCCAAGCTTGAGGGTTAAATAACAGGAGTAGATGAACTGAAAAACCCCAAATGCTGATAATATTTAACAACAGAAATAAATAAAACTTGTTTTATGTCATGTCTGAAGTCTCTCGGCCACTCCTGCAGCTGACATTTGCAGGCAGGAAGTCAAAAAGCATCACCTCTGCACACAAACGCATGCAGTGCCCGGGACCCCCATTGCTCCCTGACTCCTAGCTAGCAGGAGTAAGCCGCACCTGTGGGTATCCTCCGCTACCCTTTCCCCACCAGAAGGCTCCTGGGGCTCCTTACCTTTTGGTTCATGAGTCCGATTTCCAGGGAGAGACCATGTTCGGGGCTGCTGCCCCAATTAATGTGTGGGGTAGCAGGGCTTGTTCCCTTGCTCAGGGAGTAGGGGTGTGGAGAGCACAAGGGTACTGCCAATGTCCCTTCCCAGCCCCTGCAACTGCACTGCAGCCAAGGGAAGCCCACATGCTCTCTTTGCAATACAGCTGTCATTTTATTTTTCCTGACATACCCCTTTGCTAAAAAGTTCATGGTAAGATTGCTATCTCATTCAAGTAAGAGAGAGAGGTACTGAAAACATGAGGATCAGAGAAGAAGGAATGGAAATTCTTAAACATTCCAGAAGTAATATCTTTGGTCTAAAAATAGTTACATTCTGCATCAAGAGAGGAGAGAGGAGAATGAGGCCAGTGTTTTCACGAGGTTTTATTTATTAAATTTGTGCCTCTTCAGCATCTGGAATAATATGGCCATACAGTCCCTCTTTTTAACCAGCCAATCGGGTTATAAAAACACACCACACAAGCGAAAAGGCTTAAGCTTAGCACAGTTCCTCTTGCAGCAGCTGGCTACAGCTCTGCTTCATGAGCTTGCATCAAGCAATGCTTGCAACCAGCTTAGGTGTCACTGTGATCCAGCCACAAATGGACTGACGCAGCATCATACGACAGGCCCTCTCGGTGGAGATGAGACACGACAACAGAGGGTGACACTTGCCCCTATARGGGCCAATCAACAAATTGCATGAATTCCAAATGCTCTTTTCTCAATATTCTTGAATGCTGGTTTTATCATAAACAGAAAAAAAAAATCCTGAATGGTTATTGGTTCAGGTTATGTGAATATTTGACATGAGCCATGTGTTCATTAAATAGAAGCTTTGTTTTGAGTGAGGAGCGAAATAAAAAGGGGTAACATTCATACGTAGCATACAGGTGATAGGCAGCTGGGTCATTGCACGGGAGTCTGGTGAAGAAGAGAATTTTCAAGAGTGATTCCAGAAAGCAACTTCCTACCCTGCTAAAACATCAGATACAAAAATAATTTCATATTTAGGCTCTCCATAGAAACTGTTATTTCTTCACACAAAATACCTTTGAATGGCAAAATTGCTAAGAAGAGGAATTGCATTCAYTCAAGAAGTTTTCTGCTTATTGTCTCTAATTCGCTTGTTGATCTTTCAGTGTATACTCAGTATCCTCTCTTCCACCATGGTATGCTTGAAAACAGTATTTACTGTCTCTGTTTCTAACTGTAACTATTCAAAAAACTGTGGGTAACTAACTATACAATGCACAAGTATGTGCTTTAGCATAGCACAATACTAAGAGAAAACCAGAAACATTTGTACCCGAGCGCTTTTTCATGTGTAGTACGACTATGTATGTGTTTGTACTACCTGCTTTTCATCTGTGGCATGGAATTAGCCTGTGGTATTTCTCATCTTTACACTCATTTCAATTTTTTGACAATTTCAGACTTTCAGCTTTTATTTTCTTRTTTCAAGTATCCTAAGGTAATGTGCTCACGTTTGCTTTGGATCCTTTTCGTTAGTACCCCAGAACTGTATCGCCAGTCTCCCTTTTTATTTACCTGTAAAGGAAACTTTTCCCTTCTGTTCCTCCAGAAACTGTAGAACAGTTGCAGGTTAAGCCAAAACAAAACTTTAGTGCATATGGCAGGTCCTCCTGCTATACTGGCAGTTATCTTTCACAGATACTCTTTCTGAGTCTGCTTTGCTTTACATCATCCTGCGGCATACTAGATGGCAACAACAAACACTCATCTGTTCAGTGTTATTAGGCTGGGTACCCACTGAAAGGAAATCCCCTAAGATAAGAAACTGCATCAAATCAGAGAACAGMCAAGTAAATGGAAAATAACCCTAGGTCTGCTTTATCTCTGTTGCAAACCAAGTCAACATAGGACTGATGCCAGGAGCCCACGCGTCTGMTAGCAAATGCCTGAGAGAATACGTCGCATTTGAAAAGAGTAACCTGTCCAACATGCACCCTCTTTTCTCATTTCATCCCTGCCTTCATCCCTTGACAATAAGTTGTGCGAACATGTCCATTTCTAGGGATCTATTTTGTGGTAAGAAAGGAGGAGGAGGCTCCACTGACTGCTTTTATGATAAGATGCTCACTGTGATAACTGAGGAGAGTGATGTWTTTTTTTCAGGTCCTAAATAGATCTGCACATATAATCATTCAGAATATTTTTCTGCTGATAAATCACAATGATGGGAGAGGTTGTTTTTTTTTATTATTTTTTTAATTTTTCAACCAGTTTTATCYAGGAACATGAAACAGAAAAATGTACTGATTGCAAGGAGGAGATTCTTATGTAGTTACATGTGTTTATGCAGACTTAAGATTCTGACAAAAAATATTCTGTATGCTCTTTGGCATTTACCCTTTCCTTATTTTTTCCAGCAGCAGTAGGAGAGATGAGAAAATGCTACTGTCCAGACACATTTAGAGCAAGCAGCTGCCCAAAAATGACTAAGAAATATCTTGGGATTTGATGGGAGTTGCTTTTTTTTACTCCAAATGCAGACTGCAGCATCCGGAAGCTGTAAGTAGGCTCTGTGAACTTATATCTCCATGGCTCAGTTTAAGCTCCCTTTACACATAAGTGTCATAATGAAATTGCTGTATCTCATAGAAATTTAGAATTTTTTAATTCTCTCATCTGCACTTGAGGCATCAGCTTTTTCAATACCTCTTTCTGGTAAGCAGATAATCACACAAATTGCCATTTTGGCTATCCATGCAGGTGACTTACTAGCTTTGTGATGCTTCCCTTCTCACTTCTGAACTACAGAGAAGACAGTCTCCAAATTCTGCCCTTATTTTCTTTGTGATTTGTTATCTTCTGGCATCAGCATGCTCTGCTCTCATTTTGTAGGTATGTCTACACAAACAAATTCAGGCACCATTTGTCAACATTCACCGAACAAACGTTTGGAAAACCAGATCAGCTTAGCTAGATCAGGTTCTTGACCCTCTCTGGACTCACCACACTGCACAAGAGTGCTCAATGATGTGAAGAGTATACAACAAAATCCATAGCAGTTAGTTGTCGTGCAGGTGCTGCCATGGCCAAGGAAGCACTCTCAACATCCAAAGCAGCTTATTTTTTATTCACACTGCAGTCGCATATTACACAGCATCATGGAAAATTTATAGGTAACTGTACTGGGTTTAAAAATACAATTTTTTTGGATGTTGAAAGTCATTTTCCACTGTGTTGCATAACTTCATTAGGRAGCAGAAGGGTCTATTAATAAATCAGGTATCTTTCGGAGTCTTCCCTGCTCAACACCATCTCAGTGAAAAAGTTGCAGATTTCCAAAAAAAAATAAAGAAACAGTCATGTGCATGGGGTGCAAAAATCATCTCTTAATCAACAGTTTGGCATATCACAGTGCTCAGGAYGTGTTAACAGTAGCTCTTGACAGTCTCCTATGCTGTATCCATGTGCATGGCAGAGCCTGGCTAGCAGATAGATCTTAATTGCTGTYATCCAGATCAAATCTAGCAAAGGTGTTTCTAACCCTGCTCCAAAGCTTTATTCACATGCCTGAACACATATGAAAGATAAATGAAACACACTGAATTACCAGATAGTGTGAAAAAGATAAAGAACAGAAAAGGGGAATGAAATTCTTGCTGTGACAAAGGACATGTATATGAATCACTGTGGTGAGATTTGGTGCTCTATTCACATTTTCATCTGATTTTCACCTGTGACACTGGTTTCTCTGAGGAGGAGAGACGATTTGCAATGCATTGCTCATAGAAATGTTCTCTCTAAACAAATCTTTCCTGTGGCTTTACTGCAGGTGTCAGTCAAGGATGCCTAAATATGTTTGCAAGATCTGTCCACACAGCAAGAATTCCATAACCTGTAGATGTCAAGAACCAAGACAAAATAATAAGCACACTCCAGGTTAAATGAGGTTAACTAAGTTGCTTTTAGTTTATTAATTTTACCCACATACATAGCTGGTTTTGGAAACACCATGTGAAGAGTCAGGATAAAGTGTAACAAAGTGGTATGGGAAATAATTTCAGTATGTAACGTGCCAGTGTACTTACTGTGTTTTATACACACTTTACATTGAAAACCAAATAAACCAGAATTTTCCAGAGGAATTACACTTTTTATTTTGAACTAGCAAATTTAGTTTATTAATATGTAAAAAAAATAAATCTACAATAGCAACAGTGCAAACACATCAGAACTTGCATGGCATATAGAACACAAATRAGTAAAAATTATTATACAAAGGGCCTGATGTTTCCTATGGTCCTGGCAGTGACATGTACAACAAACAACAGGGTGGGGAGTATACTGCAACATAAACATGAAGATGAGCTGCATATTACTGATTCTGTCTTGTATGGTCTCTCTATTTCAGGAGGTAAAGCTGTCATGCCTTGGATCTGCAATTAAAATYATCAAAAAGGATCAGAGTTTCTCCACAGAAAATTAGGAGTCTTTGTTTTGCTCTCTAACTAGTTGGCTACTTGCATCAAAATCTATGGTTAGCTTTGTATTGAAGCTGTGATTCTTACTATGGAGACCTCAAGTTCAGTAAAAATATTCACATATTCCATGCCAATTTATCAGCCAGCGTGCACATCCACTGTTCTCRGTTTGTAAACAGCTGTATGCACTGGCATGCTAACTGGTAAAGTAAGGTTAGGCTTTAGTTGGCTGATTTGTATTACCTTATTTTGTTTCATGGGRTTGTAAGAGATAAGAAAGGAAGCTTACAGTGTTACAGCACCATAGTGATATTGAATGATACTTGAACCCACTCTTTTGTGCATAGAAGGCTTATACTTGTAGGTACAAGGCAGTTAATTAGGCCCATATCTATTTTTACATATTCTCCACTTTTATTTCTCCCTAAGAACTCTGTGTAATTTTTATAGGGTTTGACATACCCACCTGCCTGTCCTGGCTTTGATATGAAATAGGAAAGAATGGGTACCCTCCTTGGTTATACTTTTCCTTAATGCACTCACTACTTACATAGTTGAWTTCTGGAACTAAAGTAACACTGCCAAATACAGTATGTTGAAGAAAAGAAGTTCCATGAAAAGCAGAATTGTGAAAAGCCATTGAGCACAAACATTTCTGAAAGTTTGAATGCCCACCTATACAGCATGTGTTTGTGTTGGGGGTTTTCCATGTTGCAATTATACYGTCAAAAAATACTCCAAACATTGACTTAATCTTAGTAAATACAATAGAAAACTAAAGCTGACCAAGATGCCATCCCTAGAGGAGGGAGGAAGGTATTTTCAAGTCACTTCCTCTATTTCARGCTTTTTCTCTCTTGTAACAACTCACCAATTGTTTGGCTATTTAGTTTAAGTCTGTTCTTGATTTTGATGAGGATGGCCAATTAAATTTAATATTGTCCATGAGGGAAGGAAAAGGAAAGAGTCCTGATCTTAGCTTTGATGACTATGCCTTAGTCATTTGAAATAAGAAACTAATGATAAAGAGAAAGAACTAAGCACTCCCAGTTCCAGTGAGATCACTCTTTGACTATGCTCTTTAAGTTGTGAGCATTGTTCTTTCATCCTGTAAGATAACAGGGAACAGCTTTTCCAGCTTTTTCCAGAAAGCATAGCATTTAAAAAGTAAAGCCTATCCTCTCCTGATAAAATTTACATGTGTTTTCCATCTTTTTAACTTGTCCTCTGACAAATAATCGGGGAAAGAGACGCTATGCAGTTGCTACTGGCAAGTAAAGGTCAAGAAGTTTTACCAAAAACATAGTCATATGCACTGTCAATAACTGCTTTTCACAGAAGATCTGCAGTAGCACAATATAAAGAAAAAATCAGAACCTCTTTGATTGCTTATAGCTCGTGGTATTTCATTTTCATCCCACAGRCAGAACAGTCTAATGATCTTTGGAAATACCTGAGAATGCTGCTGCACGAAGGGGAATTTCTCCACTGCCCTAAAAACAACATGTCCAAGTAAGAGGCAAAATGAGGTGTTTTGGTGAAAAATCAGGGAGAAGCAAAGGTCCCTTCTAAGGAAGCACTTCACCAGTAGTGTCTGGCATCAGCTCTGTTAGGCTGGCTAAAAATCATATTAGGAGATTAAGCTGGTTCTATGATACAATTTCCCCTTCTGACCAGAAAAAAAATCAAAAAAAAAGGAAAACTGAGTATTGAATTTGGACTCAGTAAAGGAGTTTAAGACATAATATATATTTACCAGTTTTTTGATACTCCTATGAGCTAGTAGTTCTTTATAAACGCAAATCAACACTAAAGATAACTTCACCGAGGTTACTGTTAAAATATYAGTAGATATTTAGAATAAATAGCAACTCTGTTTTTAATCTTACAAATTATTAATCAAGATGAATGAGGAAAGGAAAAGCACAGAAGCTAAAATTTTCCAAAGGGGCACACAGGAAACAGATAGTGTAACTGTATTTTTTTGGCCTGCTACTGTAGGCATCTCTAAGACAGACACAAGACTATCAAAAGAGGTGTAGGGAGAGTACTCACATAACTTCAGATTAGATGTTGAGTTAAGAACTYAGTTTCTTGAGACTTCCTTAGGCACTTAATACCCCAGAGTGATTCAGAGAAGAGATCTGATTTAGGAATTCTGATTCGTCYACTTAAAGACCCTAACTTGAGCGACTGACAATCCAGGAAGCCAAAGGAGACTCATTTTCTAACCTGGACGACTAGTCCGGACACATGTTGTTGTTCTGATCAGCATTCCACATGCAGTGGAAAGCTACATGCTCCCATACCTCAAATGCTGATCATCATTTCAGCTTTTCTGCTCTTTTTGGTATACTTAGAACATGAGTCAGGGAAAACAATAAAAACATTCTCATTATTTGTTATTTCAGTTCTTCAGTGGCCATGTAAACTGTCTGAAGACAAATAACCAGCTACTTATTCCTACCAAACCAAGCATAGCAAATCCTACTCGTTTCATGTTATTGTCATCTCCTTTTTAACACTTAGAAAGCTCAAGTAGGAATGGACTTACCGACCATTCTGCATTATCCGTCTTTGAACATCTCACGTTCATTGGTAGTTTAAGAACAAGTTCATTATAGGAGAGACCCTCTGATCTGGACCATTTAAACTTGTTCATTGCATCCATAAAAGACAGGTTTTTGTATTGCTTAGGACTCTTGATAATAAAAGGCCAAGTCCTAAAAAAAAGAATAAATAAATAAATAAAAAATAAACAGATAAATGAAATACCATCAATTGAAACTGATAAGGGAAAGCTGTTGCAGAATATACTCAGAAAAAAAATGCACTATTATGTAATTGCACTTAACTCACGTTCTCAGCTAGTGAAAATCGATGTAGTTTCACTGACTTTAACAGACCTATGAAAGTCTGGTAGCACATTTAAGCACTGATGCAGGTAGGACATTTAAGAAAAAATTACATTGCTGTTCTCATCTACAAAATGAATACACAAGAAATCCAAAMCAAATCTTCTATTGTGACTTTTCAAAACAAAAAAAAATGACAAAAASAAAAAGGCATACTCTCTGGGCATACAGTGCTGTAAAGAAATATTTGCCATTAGAAAGTTTTTTCAAGATCCCTCTGCCTAGCTGTGGTCATAATTTGTATAATAGGTCAAAACTCAGCACAGCACCAGGGTTGTTCTAACATGTATCAGTCGGCAACTGTCCCAAAAGATCAAATGCAAATAACTGGAATGGAAAGCATTCTGGACATTGCCTCTTGGCRTGTCCCAGCACCCTGACTGCAAAGGAACTTTTGGTAAAGGCTGGGACAGAAATCTGCTTTGCTGCCTCTAGAGATCTGACAACTCTCCCTCCCACTTCTGGGAATCCCCACAGGGAATGAGTGGGGTCCAATCCTGCTCCCTCCCTGAGATGTGGAGGGGGAYGGAACGACATCTCCTGTCAATCTCTTAACTAAGAAGAGAGTAGAGAAAACAAAAAATGCATGAATAAAACTTTTCGTATAATTCTTGCTTACCTCTTGTTTGACTTAAAAGAATGAATGGAAAACAGCATGGTGAATATGGCAGGCTCTCAAAAATAGAAAGCCAAATGCAGCTAGTGCAAAAATGAATGTGACTAAAACTTTATTTAACTAACTTAATCAGTGCTTTTGATGGAAGCATGAGTTAATCTTTTTGAAATGCAGGGACAGACCCTGTGTCATCCTGCAGTACGGTCACCCCTTTGCTTTAAGTGCTGCCTATAACAAAGTCAGCTCCATTCAATACTTAGGMATGGGGGATATAATTTTAACCACACACATTTTATACTATTATATTATTTTTTTTTCATCTCAGCTCTTCATGAATTATACCACTGTCTGTGACATCAGATGAAGGAAAATAAGAGTTTTAAGGTGAACCAACARTGCCTTGATTCTGCTTCCAGTTTGCTTTCATGTGTAAGTCAAGAGTGAATTTAGAGAAATCAGTGAAGTAATTCCAGTGTAAAACTGACACAAGAGAGATGAGTATCAGGCCACATACCCTTAGGCTGACAGAGCTTAATGAAACAAGAATTGTGGATTAGGTCATAAATACTAGAGGCATTAATAATCTCTCCTTCTAATTACTATTCCATATGCAGCAGACAGTCTGCATACTTACCCTATTCAAAACATCTTTATTTCCTCAGGCCAAATGTACATTTTTTTTCCTTAAGTACARTTATCATGAATGAACATTCAAGAGAGCATACATTTCTTAGAATATTTTCTTTCTAAGCTCAGAAAGACTCTTTTTGGTAGATCTAATTTAGACACTGTATTCTTTTCTCGTTAAAAGAGGCTGTAAATAGAAATTGCATGAAAACTGAAGTAGGCATTGCACTGTGACTTTCTTCAAACTTTCCGTCTCAGATACAGATTTCAGAATTAAGATCAGTAAGCTTGTATATCAAATCATTTTGCAATAAGAGTTTTAAGAGGTTTTGTTAAAATTTACTGCATAAAGAAAACCAATTTTTAAAATTTAAATGTCATGACAGACTATCAGTCTATCGATTGTATTTTAAAATCTTACTAGTGCCTTCATTTGTAGCAACTAACTTTATGAATGTAATTTGCCTTTCACCATTAGTAAGGTAATATCACAAAGAACTACAGGTTATATGAAAAATCTGTGTAATCTCACAAACCAAAACAAATGACAGAAATAGAGGTGCTCTGCTATACACATTCATAAATATTTTACTTGCCTGACTGGTCTATATATTTCCTTAACACCAATAAACTGGAGTTGTTCCATTATGTCTGGAATACTTGCACATCGAGTAAGGTTGATTCTTGGGTAATAGAGTAGATATGACAGGCACATTTCATTCCTGGTGCTCAGACCACCCTGAAAATGGAATTTTTCTTTTAATCAAGATAATGTTGGAATTCCACAGATAAAACCAATGATTAGCATTTATATGATAATGAAATGTRTAACAGGAGGCCCAATTTGACAGGTGCTTTTTGCTCATTAGATTACCAAGTAAAAAGATTATTACATAATTAGTTACAAAATACATTGAAAGTTCAAACAGYATCTCCTGAGTTTCAAAGAGGTCAGAAGGAGTGACTATCAATATTTAATTGGTGGGACAGTTAAAATAAGCTTTCTATTATGTTGAAAAGTATGATCTGCAAAGTGTAGATCTATTGCAGGCTGTCTCTAAGGCACTTACTTATATCCACCATGTCTCAGGAGGATAGATTCAAATGGAACAAATACAGAAAAATTTAGTAGGGTAACAAGTAGAAAATGAGTCTTTTTTATGAGAAAMGATTAAATGAATTTTGTCTAGTGAAATGGAGACTAGGACAGAATATATATCTATATGTAATCTCATTGTAAATACATAAGCAAATAAGAAAAAGAGTTGTTAMAGTCAATAGAAAATGTTGGCTCAAGAACAAATAAGCACTAATTAAAAATGAATATATTAACATAAGATTCTAGCTCTCAGAAAAAAAAAGGCTGTGAAACATTTTTGCATTGGGAGTTACACACAAGCAACTAATTTAAAACTAATCTTGGGATGTATGGACAAGATTGTGACATGCATATTCCTAAATCCTGTGTTGGAAAAGTGCCATGGATATCACAGAACCATAAATATTAGCTATGGAAAAGACAAAACACAGGAACCAGGGGCCAAGAACTAGTGTGGTTACACRGGAAAATAAGAAAATATGGACTTGGCCTAAAAGGCAACAGATCTAAAAGTACAACAGGACTGATTGATTAAATTCTTTTTGCTTGATCTCCCCTGATAAATGTCAAAACCAAAAAGATAGCAACAGATTTAGTTCTATACAAGGGAATAAGCATCAACAATCTTACTGTATGCTTCATTTTAAGGTATTCTTTTTTACTGATCTTCTCAAAAACGTATGCCAAGCTTTATGAAATTCTCTTTCCATAATAGTATTCCAATCTGTACATCTTCAGAAATATTTATCTCACTGCTTTGCTGCATGCTATGACACAATAGTTAGTAAAGTACTGTACTAATTAAAATTACAGCATTCCRCTACCTTTCTCACCCCAAAAAGCAAACTACCAGCACAGACTACAGACTTACTACCAGACACTTTCAATGTGAAGAGTACTTTAACAGGGGAAAAATACCAGAGTGCTTCAACATTTACATTTTTGAGTGTGTTTCCGTTTCCATGCTTGTATTTGGCTCTGTAAAGATATAACTAGCACAATAAAAACTGAAAAGACTTCATTGTCAGTACTTTTTCTTCCTATACGTACTGCATGTGCCTACACAGGCCAGCCAAGACTCTGTGAGCAGGACCACTGTGCTCCCTAGATGCTATGACCAGGTCCCAGGCAAGTCTTCCTCACTGAACAGAAACCCCTCAAATCTCACTTCCTGAAAATTTACATCTAGCCCTTTCCCCACCCCCAACCCCCAAGGAAGAGAAATCAGCACCAGGCAAAGCTTACATTGCCTATATATACAATAGGTATAGGGATCTTTCTCTGCTTTTACAACCAGCTGGCGCCGTCTAGTACGCTTCCTGACAGCTGATTTCTCTAACCCTCCAAAACCAAGTGGCTGCATGCTAACAGCCTTCCAGGAAAGGCTCCTAGCCTCTGCTAGCCTACAAATTATGTTTGGGAGATCACGACCTGCCATGTGCCAAATGTAGCCAGTCACCATTTGACCTCCATAGACTACAGCTGTTGGATTGTGCACATGACCTTGTCCTGGTACTGTCTGGTCTGCTACTGCAGGCACTTGTTTGTAGTGGAAGATCCACTACATAGAAAAGGTAAAACACCACAGGCTTCACTGCTCCCAACCTCCCTGTCTCAATGATGGCTCTTCCAGTTATTTAGCTGGCATTGCACAGCATCCCCGTGAAGAGCAGTGGCCTGGCACTGTGGGAAAAGGTCCTCACTAACCTGAACTGACCCCACTTAGGTCATAATGCAGCAAAGGCTTCTTGACAGAAATTACTCATCTTTTGTGAAAAYAAGCAATAGAGGAAATCTCTGTTTTCAGTATTTTCATCAAGTCACTTGGATCAAGTGCACCTGCAAGAGACACAGGTACCTCTCTGCCTTAGCTTTGTAATTCACAGAGCTTTGTTGAGAATCAGGTGTCTGGCACCTCAGAGGAATGTTTCAAGGACTGTRTTGGTCCTGGGGAATGTGCAATCCAAAATATAGGTGCATGTGAATGAAGATGTTAGATGAGTGCTGAGCTGTGAGATGTCTGGATTGCTTTCTTGAATTTAAGGATCTACCTTCTGCCTGTGCTCTATTTTAAGGACAATACTATGTGGTCTGATCTTGATCATGGAATATGTAAGAATCAATGTGTATGAATTGGTAAGTTATACTTCTAAATGGGAAACAAGTTCATAGAAGTAATTCATTAGTCATGCATACTTTGCATGCTGATACAAGTTGTGAAGAAAATACTCCTTTCACTATTGAAGTCTGATTTTTCAAGATCTTTCATGTACTGGTTTGYTTATTTTCATAAACTAGTCATATGAGTGCCTTAGGTAAGAGACTGGACTATGATCATAATAGTTCTTATGACTTTAAAACCTAAGAATCTCTGAAATGAATGATAAAACAATACATAGTCAAACTTACGCACTCTAATGTGCACACAGGAATTAGCAAGTGRGTTCATACTTTTTAATAATATCTTATGAAATGAAAAGATTTTGGTTGCTAATTTTTTTTGTGTGCTTATGTTTATGCATTAAAAATTTGTCTTACCCATGTCATACGAATTCGGTCCACAGTACTGTAGTGACACTCCGTGATTAAATTATCTCCCTGAAACAAAGATTTAAGATGTTCACTGTTATGAAGTTTATCAACACTAGTTTCAGGTGACCACAAATGACTGCAAAAACTTAAGAAATAAAGCTTATAGTAGTTGATAAAAGTTTTGAAAGAGCAAAGAATTAGGTAATTGGCCTAAGCTAAAACTTGGGCACTTCACATTCATATTGTCCCAGATCCTCATGGATCCATGATGGATTTAGATGGCGTCTTATTCAATGTTTGATCTATTTTTTTCAAATAGCACTGAAAATTCCAGGTTAGGATCCTATTTTCAGGGAAATTATACATGCAGACAATGCACACACGTGATTCATGCTCCAAAACTCTTCCAAGATACTTTTGGTATCTTGTCCAAGGCTYATTCATCCTGCCAATGTCAACAGAATTCCTTGCCAAATCAGGAAAAGAAGGTTTTCCATATCACAATAACAACTATTTATCTGCCAAGCCTGGGAGTAGAGGAGTGGCAGGCAAAGACTCATCTACATTGACAGATAYGTGTGAGAAAGGCTGAGCGGTTACCTTCTCAAGTACCTGCAATTATATTTTTGCTGTTGTGACAAACARATCTACAGTGTTTCTATATGAAAAGGTATTACATTTATCCCCCACACCTAATCAAATGCATATGTCAAAATAACCATAATAATCAAGTAGAAATAAAAATATTGAAGAATATAGCAAACTTTAAAATCTGATATTTTAGGGGCAACTCTGCATCACAGGGATGCCAGAGGTTTATTTACTTTGGGTTTTTTTGGATTGTCATCTTCCCTTATCACCCACTATATTAWTTTTTCCTGAAAAAATCAGAAGAGAATCCTTCACAAGTTGCAAATTTCTCCTTTCTAGTGGGCTTTTTCATTCCCAGATCAATGTTTGTCCTAACTATACTCTGGACTACTGGAAGAGGGTGAGTCAGCTTTGTGTTGGTCAAATGAAGACTGAGCTTTCTCAAGCAGTGAAAAATGGTGCAATTTCATTGCCTGCAGTGGGAATATGGGGATTTGTACCAGCTAAGCCTCTGGCCTTCATGGTATAAGAAACTGGATAACATTCACTGARGGTCTTAAAATCATGTTTTGGTTCCAAATTCAGGAGAGGGTGCTGGTAAGTGAGGAAAACAAATAATCCAGACTCTGCAAGTTGAAAGACRGATACACCATGTGGAAGGGCTGGCAGAAGGAGAGAACAACATGAACTTCTATGAATACTTTTGATATGATTAACTACTATTAATTAATTGATTAGACTTTGATCAGAATTACACTAGAATGATGGCTATAGAGTAGTATTTTTACATAAGATGAAAGCAATAAATGGCATGAACAAGGCTCACTTTACAGAAAGAAGTCTAGCTTCTATTCTAGCTGTCCTTTYAAAGTTGCAGATATTATCAAATACCCCCTTTGTCTTTTTTTTATCTACTTCCTTTTGTTCTGGAATTTTAAAAGGCCTTTCTCTGTAATCTACATGATTTTTCTTAAAAATATTACAAGCTTTCTCTGCAAAGGCATCTAAACCTGTCATCTTCTGCCAGCCTTCTTCCTAAACCACTTCTTTCCTGGAGGAGGTAACATCAATTTGTCTTTGAAGTCCCAGTTGAGTACAAGCAGTAGGACTTCAAAGAGTAAATGCTGCACCTGAACATCTACGTTAAATTAAATAAGAAAGTTCGTATTTGAGCTTCTTGCCCTTAAAGGACAACTGGCAAACTGCCCTAGCAGGGCAGAGGAAATATAAGAAAGGAAGAAAATCTGGATGCTCATGACTATACCCAAAATTCAGTCATTTCACTGATTTCACTCCCTCTCCTTCCTAGTTTCAGTTATGAACAAAATGCAGTTGATTAGTATTTTGCATCTAACCAATTCTGTGAGGTTAACGGACTTGTTCCTGTACCAAGACAAGTCGAGCTGCTCTGCTGGTCAAGTCTGCAGCCTTCAAACCTTTGCAGCACTTAACTTTCTATCCTCAGGCCAAAGCTTCAAAAACACATTGCCAGCTGAGATGAGTAAATAATTTTTAAATGAGCAACTCATCCAAAGAAGGTAGACTCTTTTCTTGAAATATCTATCTAYGGATAGTTACTGATTTATCTTAAAGTTTTACAGTATATTTACAGTTTTGGATTTTTTAAAAAGTGTATTGCATTATTATCTCAAGAAGAGCAATAGAATTGCGAGATATTTTACTCCACAGTGTTTTGTTCACTCAGCAAAACCTAATGTGGAACATGAGCAGTGAGTTTTCTCCGAACAGGAAATGAAAACATGAAATAACAGAAGACCTAGCTGGCTGATCTGCAGAGGCATGTTTGCAAAGCTGAATACTTGCTGTGCACAAGTATTTGGGATGGGCTGCTTAGTTCCACTGGCTCAGTAAAGCTACATCATGGTGTTTCCATTCTTCAGCCTGCTGGATGCACAAATACGGCACAACCACCATATGTGCATGGTTTTATAATCTCTTTTGTACAAACATTTATGTTAGTAAATCTCAGATCTAATTGTGAACACTAAGTACATCCAAAATTTAGCTTAAATGGATGGTCCAAACCAGTTCTACGGTGAATGGGTGGAGACATTTTTGGCAGCCTCAGTGCATTAGTGACCTTGTGATAAGTGGAAACATGAACAAAACATCAAAGAAAATCAAATAAATTTAAGAATTTAGGGAAATTCTGTAGCAAAATTAATCTTTAGTGTGAGTAGATGTTAAGCACATGATCTGTTAAAACACTTTCACGGAAAGAATGAAGCATGTCATACAGGCAGGATGGTTCTTTCTTCTTTCAGATACTGAAACTCCTGGAAGTTGAAGTCAAACTCATCRTCATAAGCAAGTAGCTTCTGTTCCTCGCTGTTGCGGAAGTGGCGCATCCTGATAGCTCTGCCAGCAAGATGAGCATGAAGAAGTACTGCAAATACATGAATCCCACCAGGCCTCTCAGCACCTAGAGCCTGGCCAAGGGAAAACAACATCATCATTGTGCCCAGACGCCATGTACACGCAGAGCGAAGATACATTAATAAATGCATTTCATGTTTCCTCAGTCTATAGTAAAATAAGCAGCATACACGYAGAAGCAACAAGAAATCAGTATGTGTAATTAAATTTATGTACAAAAAGGGAGGTTTGGGGGGAATTTTCTTCTGTTTTTAGTAAAGATGTGTTTTAACTTGAGGCATACAGTTTCTATCAAAAACAATCGGACTGCCAATAATGCTCAATAGAATATGACTTTTAATGGTACATTATTGGTAATAGTGGTAATGGTAATAGTACATTATTTTAGTCCTTGACTGATACTGCTGAATGCAAGTGTTTACAGTGAAAAACACTTTCAGTACATTTGAGAATATTATCATCAATAATGTGCCAAGAAAAGTACTGTAAAGTACTGGCTTTAATTGCAATGCTCTACTTCCCATCTTCAAGTAAACTGGTAATGAAATACTTAAATTTTCTTTCCAGGTCAAAAACATTTTAAACTGAACTTTGACAGATTAGTACAAATCTGACACCACTCCCACTCCAGCTCAGATATAGAGATCCAAACTTTGGCTATGCTAAACTTTGATTCTTGATCAGAGCCCAAACTGTAAAGAATCTGTTATTGGAATACCTYCTAAGTGTAGTTTTTATGCTGGAAACCTCATGATAAAAGATTACTTCAGTGACAACATGTAACATTCAACATCATCAAGAGCAAACTTAAATTCCATACCTAATATGCCCTTCATGCCAAATTATATCATAAAATGCAGATTCAGCCTTTCTCTACAAATGACAGAATATCTGAGAATCTTTTATGGTACATAGATCATCATAGATTATATGCAACACTTCCATAATGTACACATTAAAGTCATCTGTAAATCATCTTTACAAATCCAAGTATTTAATGAACACACAGTTTTGTACTTTGGGCCATACAGCAAAACCTACTCAGGTTTTCGGTTTCTGTGGTTGATCTAAGAACACTTCTCAGACTTACTCTACAGCAGAGGGAACCTTTTGCACACAGATCTGAGTTCATCTCTCTCCACTTTTCTGCTAGGCTAGCTATTCCAGGCCATTAACAACTTTGCTATGGAAAGTAAAGTATGTGTATATACTAAAGAGGGAATTAAATCAGAGTACGTATTGCATTATTCAGTATTACTTATATTAGTAAAGCAACATGAATACTGAAYATCAGCCTAATAATGTAATAGTACTCTCCGAAATCTGAGATAATCGTAATTTAAAAACCAAACAGTTCTTTTACATAAAGTACTAAGGTACYGATATCCAAAAAGATTCAGAATTCTGGTGTGTAGCACATAGCAAATGCCTTTGCTCACATGTCTTTAACAAGCATCTCTCAATATCTTTCCAGAAAGTTAAACAGGCTGCCCTAAATTATGTCTGAGAATAAAACCCAGCACTGTCAGACAGGAGACATACCTCTTCCAGACATTCCAGCGTGCAATGACCCTCTGACACAAATTCAGGCATGCCTGGTGGGATATTGTGGAAGAGGCTGACCCAAAGACCAGCTTCAATAACCCCAGCATCATATTTCCTTAAAACTGGAGTATAAATTAGCCTCAGACCAGAGTTATCTATCAAGCCTGCAACAAAAGAACACAGTCAGCTATGGCTGCAAATTAGCATCAAAAAATGCAATCACTTCACATTTTTCAAGGTTTGTCCTTATTTTTTTTTACGGGAGAGGGGAGGGGGAGATGTTGAACTAGAGGATCTCCTGAGGTCCCTTCCAACCTCAACCATTCTGTGAAAGTAACTAACCTCAATAACCTGGAAAAGAGTCAAACCATTCAGGAGGATACTGAAAGCACTAAAAAGGGGCAGCCCACAAGAGGGTTGTTAAGCATAGTATGTTGGTACTGCAGTGGTCAGATATGAATGAAAAATGTGTCACTTCTGTTAAGTTTCCCAATACGGACCTTAGAGAAAAAAAGTAGAGCACTGAGAGAGCAAACAATACAAGTAAATAAGTTCTCAAAAGCTGCTATGAGTGATTTTAAAATGAAACATTTGAAGAATTGTCTTGAAGTTGTAATTTTTTTTGTTTAAAATGTATAAAGCTTCTGCTTGTGAATTTATCTGTTCCTTCTCCTTGAGCCCAARTATAAACTACATTTTTCCTTTGTTTTGGATTGTTTTGACACATTACAGCACACCTCAGAAGGCAAAACACACCCCTTTTGCACTCTCTTCTCCTAACAGAGCATCATAACTTAACATACAAAAATTGACTTCCTAAGTGAAGATAATACCAGCATCTCAGGTATAGGAGACAAGAAAACTACACAAGATTTTTGATGCTACACTCACAGATCCCTCTTGATTTTAAAAAATGATTTAAGGAACCAAAGCTTGCTATAAAAAGGTTGATTTTTTAAGAGTGGAAATGGTGAGATTTTCATTCATCTAAATTTTTAGCCATATTGTTTTTTTATCTATTCAGAATTGATGTTGCTTCCATCAATTAACTAATAATTATTTCTCTTGTATTAGATAGCTTTATTAGGCAAGACGTACACAAAAAAAGATTAAATTGTGTTGCACAAGTGTTAATTTCTGTGTTAGCTCATCTGTTACTCTTTTTTGTTCCCCCTTTTTAAATGTTAGCTTTGAAAATTAAAAATGCAAATAAATTTCCAAGTACCTGAGAGAAAGTAAGAGGCTTCCCAGTAACCTATATTGCTCTTCTAAGAAACATAACAGACATAGTAGTGCCTGAAACCAAACAGTTTATCAATATGAAATCAGCAGGCTATTTTGAGATAGACAAATGCTAGAGGAATGGAGTAGGGTCTACAGTGCCCAGTCACTCTAATACCTAAGACAGAGTAGTATATAATTACTACGGAACAAAGGATATGAGCTATGTACAGCCAATTAAGAGCAGTAGTAAGGAAACCAATTATGAGACATTCCACTATGCAAATTATGGTCACGTCTCCAGTGATATGAGCTGTCCCACAAGCTCTCAGTTTCAATGTATTTGGGAAACAGGACCCAACCCCTTTCCGAAACTATTCATACAATCGTAAATCTCGAATCTTTCCCTTGTCAGGTGGCATTCCACATTCGAGCCTACCTGCTATTGAGATTGAAGTGCCAGATCTGCTTACATGATCCAAGGATATTAAGTACTTTTGACAAACAATTTCAAAAGAGACTGTCTTTCAAGTTAAAAGTGAATGTTAACAATTTCAAAACCAGCAACGTCCAAAAACACGCAAGTTAGAAGCAGCTGAAACATTAGCGAGTCTAACTCAGAGCCAACAGTTTCCAGGACTCTGAGTCACTTGGGGAAACACTAGCCAAAATCACTGACTCTGCTGGCAAACAACATGCCCTTAAACTGCAAGAGGCAAGCCTGCAAAATGCAGATCGGGAACTGGGATGGGGGGAAAAGGTGTTTTTGTGGCAGTTTCAGCRCTGCACCCGGAGGACTGCCACAAACGGAGCTTACTGTGTTGCACGCAGATGTGCACGCTGAACGGACAGAGYGTAGCATTGTTTGTCAGTTTGTCAAAACAATTTTAAGAAAACTCATCAGGGATATCACAAAGAAAAAATAACAGTAAGAGAGAATGCCCTAACCAACACAGAGGATTTTATTTAAACATACGGGGATATAAAGAAGGGCCAGTACATTACACGGCGATGGCTTTTAYCCAATTCATATGCATCAGTCATCAGAATACTCTCAGGTATAGCAGCTCAATATAGTTTTCTTTAAGAACAAAAAAAGTATTACTTATCTTCTCAAAAGTCAGCTTTGAAGTATCCTAGCTTTTCTTGGGCACCCTGTCTTCACACTAAAACTTCCTTTTSCTTCTTTTAAATATAAGTAAGTTTTAGAATGAAGGTTTAAAACTGCCTTACAAAAGGAAAGATTATCTTTTAAGATAAACTGTTTTTACTAAGGGAATGGTCTAGCAGCCTGAGACTTTACTTGGCTTTCAGAAACTGCCCTCAGTTGAGGTAGATGTCTTAAAAAATACTAGAAAAAAAAATAAAAGACTCTGACTGTGACTTTTTATTTTAATGTTTCCAGGCCATTGAGAGCTGGGTGATTCTGCCCTGCTATCTGTTGGTTTGATTGGCCCTCTCAGCAAAAATAACAGGATTCAGAGAGCTAATGTAAGGATTGTAGTGATAAGGAGGTATATTCACCTGGTCCACAATCCATCGGGTATCCGAATTTCCCACTAATTTCAGGTTAAGCTTCTAAGCACAATGAGAAAAATACTGGGCCTGGTAATAACCAGAAACTACTGACCAGGAAAAATGAGCTTCAGCTTTGCMTTTTTTCTGTATGCTGTGGAATGCACTCGTGTCCTGTACATGTCTCAATTTTGCATGCTTTAGAGTGCGAAGGTACAAACCTTCTACATATGATGGGTTGTCATAATGCACCTCCATAAGTACGAACTGAGGGTCACCTGCTGTGCCAATGGATAAACCAACGTGAGGGGGGTAGGTGAAGCCCTGCAATTCAAAACACGTATATACTGTCAGGAGATTTTTGAGTTTATTGTTTTTTCATCTATTTATTTTTAAACGATGATACAATCACATAAGTGATACAATTTACAAATCTAATTTCTTTTAAAACTTCTAAATGTAGCATTGTAGCATTATATAGTGTGTGTGTGTATATATATATATATTTTAAAAAGTACTGAATGCACAAAATCTTTATGCCAATATAAAATATTAGATTCTATGCTTTCTAGAGGATAAAGCCTTGAGCAACGTGGTCTGACCTCATGGCTGACCCTGCTTTGAGCAGGAGGTTGGACTAGAGACTTCCTGAGGTCCCTTCCAACCTGAATTATCCTATGATCTTGTGATTATTTATCTTGCATTTGTTGCTTCAGCTGAAAAGGAAAAATCCATTTTAAATGTATAAACATTGCATCATCAAGCAGTTAGTTTGACAATAAAACCCTTATGAAAAAAGTGAATCCACATTTAAAATGTTCCTAGTTTTTAAAAGCGGGAATTTCCAACTGATGCTGAGKTTGCATGTAATGAGATTGCTGTTACTGCACAAGTCACTGCATTCTAAGCAAAATAATCTGAACGGTAAAAATGACCTTTAGGGCTATATTTGCATTAGCAAGTACTGTGGTGCAAAAGGAATRGTACAGTGCAACGGTTTGGCTTGACCCACTGCCCACACATTATGRCTCAAGGTTGTTTCCTTCGGACAAGCTCTGGTCTGACCCCACGCGCTGAATCCCATTTGTGGCTGAAGGTGCTGGGTTCACCCCAGGATGTTCATGGTAGCTTCCTCCCAAGGAGACTGTGCACGGTTTCAAACCATTCATCATGCAAAACAGAGCTTGGTATCTGGGGATAACCTGGAGGCTTCAAAAGCACACTCCTGATTCAAAGTGCAATGCTTATAACTACAAAGTGAAGTCATTTACCCAAATTCACCTTATGAGGATTCATATCTGCCCATTTTTAGAGTACACAGATAGTAATACTTTAATGTGCAATTTGAGATCCTAACTTTCTTATTTTGATAGGCATTAACGAAATGATTCTATTGATACATAGTAATAAATATTATCAACTCTATAGTATATATGGGTAAACTGAAGCACTGTGAGTTTCATGGTAAACCTGAGTGTAACCCAGATCTGCCAGATTCTTCTCTATAGAGTTTCAGCAATGGAGCTATGCTTAAAAAAGCCTCCATAATCCTTGTTAAATGATAATTTATTTATATGAGTTTTTTATTTCACTTGGATGAAGACAGTTGAAAGTACAAATACTAGGTCAGAGCATAGCTGATGGCAAAAATGCACAAAGTATATATATATCAGGGATAATGCTCAAAGTGGATTAAGCTGCTTTTGATGGGTCTGTGTTGCAGTTTCGTGCGTAGCAGCTCTGAGATCCTCACCTCAAGCACTCCAAGACAATTCTTGGGCTGCAGCTTGGTAAACGAAGGCCACAGAGACTGCCATCACCCACTCCCTGCCTGGTACCTGCACCACTGTTGGTGTGGCATTGCAACGAATCAAGAGGGTAAAGAAGTGATGGGTTGCTTCTTTTTTGCAGTATTGCTGGCTTATGYCAGCTGAAAGCATTGACTGGAGCCTGAATTAAAATATGAAAGAAGATGAAAACACAGCCTAGGGTCAATATGGCATCACAGATAGTGTTTTCTGTAGATATAACCCATTGCCATGAACCAAGTGGTCCTTGTGCGGGCTCTGCACCAACACAGGATCGCTCCTACATGGAAATGACATCTTAGGGTTGGCCAGGGCAATTTCAGAGCCATGGAGTGATAGGCCTGAAAGGGACAACACTATAACGAAGGTGCTGGTGAGGCATGAAATGAATTAAATCAATATCTAACTTCATTTGAAAAAGTCTTCTTGCCTCTCTGTCTTTTTTATAGTTGCCTATGGATGGTGCTTTTATTTCTCTCTTCGTCTACTAGTAAAACATGCTGATTATTGGTGGCAGTAGTATACAGGATCAGATGAGACAATCTGTTACGGGACAGACTTCCATACTCCTGAGTTGCTTTCCTCCCTGTAAGGTATCAGCTCCCTCTATATTATTTTTGTTTCTTTTAGTTTTCCACTCAAGATGTTCACTGCATTTCATACTTAAAAGGCCAACAAAAAGTTGGAAACTTAGTGGTGAGGCATTTGGGGACTGTGATTGTATATACCTTTAAAAAGAGACAGATTAAGTAATCATTAATATACCAGCAAGAAGCTTTATTACAATACACCTTCCTTCCAAGCCCTGTTGATGAATCATTCTATAAAGCTATTCATCCTACCTCTCCTCCGATGGCCCAGGCAAAAATGACTGTCTCACATGTGAGAAAAGAATCTGGCATGTTGGGGTGGTAACACTCATGCCCGTAGTCCAGCACACTGTCATTCAAATTGCTGCTGCACTGATAGAGTAGGATATGGTGAACCAGATTCTCATGGCCTTTCTGTATCAATGGCTCAACCTGTTGACAATGAAATAAAAAGAAAGGATAGTAAACACACCTCACATTTGAGCATTTGAATGCAAATACTCAGAACTGCAAATTATGTGGTGCATTTATTTTAAAGGAAGACTTTAAATTACAAGTAGGTTGAGATGCTCTTCAGGACTCTGCAACTCCAAGCATTAAAATGAAAAACCTCTTAGCTCAACCATGTTAATGGGGGACAGRAAAAAAATTCTGTGTCTTGACCAAACCTATGTCACCATCTGTCTTGTTCTCCCTTCTCCCAATCCCATCTTGCACTGTCACTTTTCTTTTTCTCTGCCCAATCCTCTGTAGCTACATTTGAACCTAAAATGGATATAAACCAGTTGAATATCTGCTTAGCTACACCAGGTTGGTATCTGAACTACTCAGGACTTTTTGTTCTTGTTTCTCCCTCTTTTGTGTCATCTYGAACTAGAGCTGCCCAAAAATTCTGTATATCTAGGGTGAGTCTGGAAGTATACCCCATATTCCTTAGCAGCTTAACATATACTTTCTACTTCTTTTGACAGCTGTGAAAAATCAAAATTCATTTACAATCTATTAAGTTGCATAGACTTTATTAAGATGAACTCATTCCTCAGAGGTTGGGTGCTCCAGTCTGTTTGTGGCAGTGAAAAGCTAGAAGGCTCTTAGGAGTGCCCCAGTGCCCCCAGTAAAATTTGACCACTGAACTTAACAGTAGGCTGAACTCATTTCATTCCCATCTAACAGCTTGTTCAGTCTCTGTTTGGATAGTGATGTTAAATCATCTCTGCCAGAGATGACATCCCTAGGGCAAACATGAATACTTCTGAAGCAAAATTATTTTGCTTTTCAAAAAGACCATATTCAAAAACAGAAAAAATCAGCATATGGAAAACAATATTAAAATGAAAGGAGTTCTTGCCTTGCTTTTGCTTTCAAAGATTTCTTCCCATCCCCTACTATATCTACCTTTAAGTTGAATAAGACAAATATTCTCTGCAAATGTTTTTGCAAGAAAAATAAACAGCTTTGACAATGCAGTACTTAAGATGTTGGAATGCCATGCAGTATTGCCTTTTGATATTATTAATATTAATATAATAATTTAAAATTAATATTTTTAATTATTATTAATTAAAAGAAGCTACTTTAAATAGGAAAAAATGCATATACACCCTAACTTTGCATCCATTGGTTTTCCAAGCACATGAACCCCAGGTACTGGAGGCACAGAACAGGTTAAGTAAGAATATTTTTTTTATTGCCCTATTAAAATATTTTCAGCACAATATTGTCATCCGAAATTTCTCTCTCTGTACTTTATTTAAACCTCTAAATCAAAGTATAAAATAGGGCAAGAGAGGAAGAAGCAACCAGAACTTTTTCATATCAAGACCACCCTTGTTGATGTAAATCAGCACAATTTCACTGAAGTCAGGCTCTAGGGGAGACCAGTTGCTTGCTGAGTACCTGCATGTCTGTCCAAGAAGTGCAGAGCCCAAAACCACCCACTTCAGTGTTCTCAGAAGTCAATGGAACGACGCCARTTTAAACGGATGTACCAAAGTTTTATTTTGATGGCAAGACTCAAATACTTCTTTGCATTGAGATCTTCTGTATTGTTGTAAGTAATCCCTATTTTGGTTGGTGTTATCACCATCACAAATTATTGCGCTAAGAAACTAAAGTATTTTGAAATGGAACTAAGATAGTGCTGTCAGTTTTCCCATCAGATAAGAATTCATTCCTGAATATGTCACACTGACAAAGATTCAGAAATCCATTTCAGTTTGATGTTGCTCCTTACCTCTTCTCCTTTGTATATCTGCATATTTATCCAAACACTGCAGAACCAAACCACACCCACATCACACATACATCAAATAGCAGTATATGTCTCAAGAATTCAGAAACTCCACATAATATATGGACTAGTCACTGAGATGCTTATGGGAAAATTATCTCTATATCTGCTAAGGAATAAGAGTGTTTTTGTCCAAACATGTGATAGTTCCGCCTGCTGCTACAAGATCCCAGCACCTGCTGTGCTTACAATCACTGCTTCAAAAACAACTTCCCCTCAAAACAATGGGACATCACCAAAATTAGAAATTCGCATCCTGCCATCGGTTTCTTAGTGGCAGTTACCTAAACAATAACAGCACTTCAAAAAGTATTTTTGTTCAACTTTCTCTAGCTAAGAAAATAAAAAAAAATAGACCAAATCATCAAGCATCTTTCAAATGCACCTTGTAGGGCATTTTATATTCTTCAGAAGCACTTACAGATAACAAAAAGCAGTGGTGAAGTTAGATTTTTCACGTTTTTATTGCAATTTGTTTAAAGAAATGCCACCTTTCTCTCTCACCTTTTAAACAATAGAGGAAGAAAATGAGTAGGACAGRTCAAAAACTTTTAAACAGAAATAATAGGAAAATCTCATTAATCAGAAGTTGTTTATTTCCCAGGATTTTATGGGAATATTTTCACGGTCAGGTCCACAGGTTTCCAGCATCACTCTAACTGAAACAAGAGAAGGAAGAAGAGGAGGCTYCTTATCCTCCTTGGGTTCTCTTTCTCTGATCCAAGGAATAGCTAAATATGTGTACTAAATGGAACAACTTCAGCAGAAAAGAAGAGAAAAAGCATTCAATTCTATTCTCTGTCCTAGCCGGAGAAGGGATTTAAACTTGCCATTTCTACATCCCAGGTGAGTGTTGTTCTAACTACTCGGTCATTTGTTGTTTCAGCTTATAGAATAAGCCAGTTGTTTATGCTGCCTACCTCTTCCTCTCTCACTTTCCGCATATATTTTCAGAATATCTGCACAGCTTATTTTGCTCTAAGTTGAAAACAAATTCCAAAACCTCTCTCTCTCTCTTTTTTTTTCCAGTAAACAGGATTCTTGTTCTCTAGCCAGTCTTATAAACAATGATGAACAATGACTGAATCCCTCAAACATGAGGCCAAAGCCAGCATGTCACCAAAGCATTTAAATGTGCACATAAGTAGTCCCAGGTGTAAAATTAGTTACTWGAACAGGTATCTACAAAAGATATGTAGATCTCGGTGCCCTAGTTTCCAGACCACTTGCCACCCCAATGAATGGTTACTCAATTTGTAGGGCTCATTCCCTAAAAGGTTTTCCTATTTTAACAGCTAAATATCAATCTTGATTCCTAAATATAGGCATTCAGTTTTACAACATGGATTGTTGAATGTACACATTCAAAGTTTCCATTTATTTATTTTTTTAAAATAAAGTTTTGGATTTTTTGATAGTGCTTAATTCCCAAACTACAAAACTGAAAACTAAGTTAATCTAGGGTCTACTTTTACAGGTCTCCAGTCATAATAATAGTGGACCAAGCCTGAAAAGTTACCATAACTGCCTTTCTAATTTGTTTTGAAAAATAACCCAACTCAATAATCAACAAATTCTGCAGATTTAAGTGACCCATTCATTTTTATTTGGATTTTCATTTGTACTTAGTCTTGTTTATGTTGTTCTAATATCAAGGGACTCTCAGATGACACTTTCAGCCACCCATAGAATTTAAAATGGGTTGCAGTGGCAATGGAAATCAGCCTTTCACTTTCAGTAGTTATGAGGAAACTTGTGACTTTAGCATGTAGTTCCTTCCTYTTTCTTTGCTGATTCCTACCCACTTCATGTTAGCCATGGGAGTCAAAAAAAAAAAAAATCAATAATCAGACACTGTTACTTAATTGGAAAAGGAGACTGAAAGGAAACATATATAATTGCTAACACATTTGTTTCCTCATTTTACCTCATTCCAATCTGCAGCCYGTTCACTGTGGCTGAAATGCAAGGAAGACTCAGCTGTCAGGGTTCATCTGCTCACCGTGCCGGCAACAAGCCTGCAGAGGCAGTGCACTGGCAGGGGACGTCCCCCCGTTCGGCCCTGCAGGCAAAGTGCATTTTCTGCTTGACATTTCCTAACTGCCAGAGGCTTGGAGAACAAAAGCCCTATATCCACCCTACATGAAAACGCCGAAAGCCTGTGGGACTGTAAAAAAAAAACGTAGACACACAATATGTTTTTCACAAAACCAGCAAAAGAAGCTGCAGTTTTATTATTCATGATGATTTACTTTCTTCATCCTGTCCACCTAGCTTGAAAGTTTGGGTAAAAGATATTTTCTAACCAAGCACACTRACATGTATGAACAAATCTGACTCCCAATGACAGATAGGTAAAAACTGATATACTGTAATCTCCTACCCCATCAAATTGTGGTTTCCCAAAAAGGGAGTATCTAARATATACTTGATTCAAATGCAAAATAAAGAGAATGCCTTTGGCAACCAAAAGTATGGGTTATGGTGTTTGATTAGCATGGCCTGTACTGGCTGGGTAGGTTCAAAGGTTTTTAAGAGCACTGTAGCTCCTCTCATCTCCCTTAGCAMTTTTCAAAATGGTGACTTTCAAAGAACATAAAATAACCAATTTTCAATTATTTTCAAGTTAAAACAGGCAAGATGCATTTTCCTCCTATTAACTTAACAGAAGCTCTGGTAAAATCAACAAACTTCCTTCACACTAACAAAGGAAATGCTTACATTCTCTAGCATGAGGTTATTCAGCTTCAGTTTTTCTCCCTCTTTTCTCTATTTCATATTATTCCTTCTCCTACTGCACAAACTGAACATACCACATCTTTTTTCTTATAAAAAAMCAAGCCAATATTGTAACATAACAGAGGCTTGCGTCTCAACCTGCTGATAAGCAGAGACAAGATACTAACGTAAGATATATTAAAGAGAATGAAAATGTAAACTGCTCAAACAGTCCAAGCAGTCAGGCTCCCTACCAGGGAGAAATAGCTCCAGAAAGCTGGAAGTCTTTCTTGCTTATTCCTATTTTCTCTCCCTTTTTATTTGCTCTGCTTTCTTTGATGTTACAGCTGTGGTTTGCTCTTCATGCCTGTTCGTGTGCATGATGAAAGTCAGTAAACTATATCCATATTCTTCCTGTAGTGTCCCTGTTAAAAAATCTAATCCACTGAACTTAAGGAAACAAAATGCTGAATTTATTTTTGTATACAAAAACGACAGCAAGTTTTTGGTCTTGTTCCAGTAATGTTTTTGCATTGAAATGTCAATGAAAAAATATGGTTTTATTTGTTTARGCTCAAAAGCTAGTTTCTAATTAATTTTACCTTTTACAGTCTTCAAATAAAAAGTGCTGCCATTATTCTATTATCATACAACAATATCTAGCCTTCTTTGCTCGAGTGTATACCAATAAAAACTGGCCAAGGATGTTCTGCTGGTCTTGAAGCTATCTGGGATGGCACATTCCTATATTCACACAGCCAAACTCTCTACTACTTCATTATATAACTACCCAAGCCATGCCTTGGCATTACCTGTTCAGTACATGCCAGGGGATATGCAAGTAAGTAAAAGGAAAGAAAAGCAATAGTCACAATTTATAGCAAGGGAAATTCCAACTAAACATAAGGAAAAATATTTTCTCCATGAGAGAGATTAGGCRTTGGAACAAGTTGTCCTGGCTAAAGAGTTGCTGCCATTGTCAATATTCAAAATTCAGCAGGAACATCCCTGGAACAAACTTATCCAAGTTTGATACTAGATGGGACCTAATGTTGGGAGGTGGGACTGGACGACCTCCAGAGRCACTTTATAATCTAAAATATTTCAAGATTTCTCAATTGAACATTATGGAAAAGGRTAATATTCAAGCCTATACCCACACATCCTTCAACAAAGTTTGTGGTATAGAAAATGAAAGGGAATGGTTTGGAAAACAGAATAGATGTCCCTCAAATTGTAGTAACATGTACACATAAATTAAACTGGAGTCTTCTTCAAARTGACTTCAGTTACAGAACAGTAATCACGTAATCAAGCAATAGCATCAGGCATCCTACTATATCCTCAACTAACAGATACTATAGGATGATATTCCATGGTAAATGRCTCCCAATAAGTCTTTAGCTTTATACAACACTGCACATATGTAGTTGGCTGTGAAACAGGAAAAAGCCATTATTCCGTAATCTTAAAACTAGCAGTACAAATCTGACYGATTTTGTGCTGATGTTGCTGTATCTTAGTTTCTAGCCTGTGGTTGGTTATGTTTTTAACTTGAGTGTGCCAAGTCCTTGATCAACTCAGATCAAATAGTGATAGTCATGAAATKGAGTTCTAGTTAAGTTTACCTTGGTAAGAACTATCTCCTTCTTATTGATTATTCTTGTTTTGCTACTTCTTTCACAAATGCATATTATRTATATATATATTTAATTGTATTAAACTATAATAAAATTCCTACCACAGAGTAGTTAGGGCTGACAGAGGCACCTCAGATGCTCCACTGGCTGCAGCTGGGCATGGGTTAGATACAGTAATACATCTTTATTGATATCGATGGTATAATTTGCATGTATACAGGCAAGTGTCCAGTTATGTTTTTTTCTTACAGTACAATCCAGAGCCTAAACTCAATCTTCACTAAGAAAACCCTATAAACTTCTCTCCTAGGTGTTTCTGAATTTGTACTATGCTATTTCTTTAAAAGGGGGGTATATTTTGGTGCCTGACTAGAAGTCACTGTTCACATTTCACTCACTTACCTATGCAGTGAGCATTACTGCCTATCTTGATTTGCCCTCCAAATGTAAAAGCGTTCATCTAAATTATATTCATACAGATTTTTCACATCCTGAAGCTGGGAAAAAAGTATAAATGGTGTTTTGCTTTTAATGACATACCGTGCTTCTTATATTTTAATACAAGAGATGGACATGAGAAAACGGTCTAAGCAAAAGCAACTTCCTYCCGTTCCCACAACCAAATAATGTGATTGGGCAAAGTTTCCTTGGAGGATTGAAATTTCCCAGATGAAAAACAGAGGTTCCATATAACTTAAGGCATCTAAATTTGCATGATTCACCCCCAATATGTATGTTTTTTTTCCCCAAAGTGAGATTCAAATACAGAGCTTAATACAGAGCTGAAATAACAGTACTGTCTTGCTTATTTATTCATTCAAGTTATATTGTTGATATTTGGGTTTAACTGGTTCTAGGTGTAATTTAAAGCATGTAACAAAAATTATATCAATGTGAAGAAAAAAATCCTTACCACAAAAACCACATGAATGGAAAATCTTATTCAAAGCAATGATATTTCCTGTTCTTGATGTAAAGAAGAAAAGATTTGTTTACTTGGTGACTGTGTTATTCAATGAAGTCTCTTATTTTAGTTTTATTAGTAAATCACATTATGAACTAATGACCATACTGTAGTTTTAAGCTGTATAATTTTCATAGGAACCAAATATATAGTTTTAGAAAAAAAAATACTGTTGTTGTGTTGTTAGTTTGGAGAGGGGGTCATTTCACGCAATTCCTTCCATGCACACATATTACTATAATTAAATTAAGGCTAATGTTTATGCTGTACACCCAGAATTTGTATAGGTCAGTGTGAAGAACAACTTAAATATTTTAATTAGGAAAGAAGAATCAAACAACATAATCRCCAATAAAAACAAAGGATTTTGAAATGAGAACTAGAGATAGGTACAAGGCTTCTTGTTTTCACTGCTATCAAGTCCTTTTCTAGATCTTTATTCCTAACTAATCACCTGGAATTCTGCCACTCATAAAGAGTCTCAGATTTTAAAGGTATGTAGTAATTTAGAATAAATCCAAAAGCGGCAACCTCAAAGTAATAGTCCTAAAAAAATTGTTTCTCCCTCAGGTATGTCTGAAGATTTAAGATAATACATTTAGAAATAGTTAACAAATACAACCCTGAGGACTAATCTGATAAAATGGCTGGGTCAAGAAAAAACATGTTTCATTCAGTTCGGCTTCCTGGCAATACATTCATTGCACTCCTAAGCAAGAGAATTACAGGCAGAATAGTTGTGGTATGCAGCATGGCCACAGTCTCTAAGTGCAGCTGACCCACACCAAACAGAACTAATCAGCAATTAATCACTAACATCAATATTTGCTTGTGAAAACAATGTAATAATAAAGTAGTATGTAACCAAATATGTTTCAGATCTAAAGCCAAAATGGATAGTCTGTAAAGTGTTTATATTTATTCAAGAYGTGTATATAATTTGAATAGTATAAATAATATAGTCAGCAAAGGTAATTCTTTTTGTTCATGAAATCACTATTAACATACAGTGATGTCTACCTATTTCTTTGAGGTGGCAAGGGAGGAGTTTTTAATTCTATTGTACAACTGCAAACTGCTCTTTTTCATCYTTCACCTTAATAATATTATACATTTTTTCATATTTTAAACACTCCTGCATGGGAATGAGCAAAAAATTTTACCCAAAGACTGAATGTGTGAGAATTTACAATGTATCTGCTTCTTGTTTTATAAGTGCTCTGGYATAAGGATATGAAATGTACTTTCTGACAAGCAAATGCTGACTTCTACAAAGGAGTACCAGAAGAAAACATACACAAGAAAGACCCTAAGCATATAGATGCAGAGTTTCTGTAGTAGTCACCAATCTGTACTCTCTGGCACCTACAATTTACTGAAGTGAAAGAATGGAATAAAATCTGCAGAAATCTCATGATTTTGACATAACATAACTTCCTGATCCAGTAGAATAATTTTGAGGAGCTATTGCTTACATCCTCCAGAAAGTTATGTTTAAAAAGTTAACATAAACATGAGAAGGAACACAAAATATATGTTGCTGAGTTGTGTGTGATGTTGGGCACTGCCTACAGTAATTTTCAGATTTCAACCATTTCTCACCCTGAGAAATGTGCCCTGAGGCACATTCTGGTACTCTTCTGCAGGGCTCCAACACACTTCAATGGCACTTGGCAACRTAACGTACACACACAGTCACCCAACAAGGGTCATTTTCAGATAAAATGGTTCTTCTGAAGTATCTCAAGAAGTTCTTTATTATTATGTTCTCATACCAAGTAAAACTTCATTTAAAATCTTGATGCAAGGAGAAACTGTTTGTCATCTGCCTGTGATTTAGCTGTCATCTGTGTGGATTCGGACGTTATGTATGTTACATGGCTTCAAACAAGAACTACTGAGCATTGCATAACATGTCATTGGAAGCACAAATRGAGAAAGTATCATAACATTATCCGCTGAAGACTGAATCAGTAACTAATGCTGGGGTTGRAGAGTGAGCATGGTACTGAAGAAAAACACTTTACATTTAGATTGGACATGAAATTTCTTCTTCAGATGCAAAATACAGAAATGACATYGGAGCAAAGACATGTGGTCCCACGGAGAATTTGCTTAGGATGTCAAACCTATGTGACTTGTCTGAATTAGAAAGTTGATCGTCAAAAACAATGCCAAGAAATTAGTAGGACCAAGATATATATGTCCTGTGATCCATCCAGATGCTCTCATTTCAAACTCAGTAAGCCCATAAAGCRAGATTCTACTACCTATGAACCTGCTCTTCTGGTATTTGCAAAAAGATGGCTTATAATTGCCTACCAGAGGCCCAATCCTACTTTTTGAAATACTTTATTGCCTGCTATGATAAGGAGTGTGGATAGATTGACTGCAGAAAATTCCCAGGCAGGATTTTCTTATGTTCTCAGCACAGTTGCTAATTACAACCTTATTTTAAAACCATATATATAGCTAAGAATGAAGAAGTAAAAACAAAAAAAGATATGTTACAAGACCAAACAGGGTCATAATAKCAATCCTATACTGATGATCAGCTCATGAAGATCTCAGGATCGGGAGATGAATCTCAGAGAGCGTCACAAGAGTCATGCCCTCCCCGTGCTCAATTTTAAGTCATATTTTAAATTAAGACTCCTTTCAYTTAAGACTTACATGTAACCAGAACTTTATGCTAACAATATATGGCATACGATACATTCTCATAACGGACAGATGTTGTTTTAGTTACAAACAAAATCAAAGAAACTGGAGTACATCAATGAAACGCTCAAGTTTGCTTACGACAGAAACGGAGTAATTATTTTTGCATACTAAATATGGAATAATTAATGCAGCAATAGCTACATTCTTTAATTTTTCTTACTGTGAAATATACAAGAGAAATCAAAGAAGACTACCACAAAACAGGAATATGTTCTAGTAAGAAATACAAAGTCTGGTGTTACAGTAAAATCTGTGGTCATACCTACTTTCATCTTTGATCACAAAGTTTTAGGTAWGCATATACCTTACGTATGAAATAATTTAGCAGGATAAGAGAAAGGACAGTATTTCTCTTATTTCCTGGGAGTCTTGCTTGGGAAAGTTTGAATTTCCAGCCAGKTCAGTTATATGATTCTTTAACACTGCAAAACCTAATGGGCCTATTCAGGCTTGCAATGAAGAGACAGCCCACCAGATCAAAGGGCAGATAGCCTTCAAGTTCTGCAGCGTATGATGATCATTGTGTTGCCAATCTAATTTACTAAGGTTTTGCAGGGGAACATACAGTAAAATACAGAACATTTGTTTGTTTCGGGCTGCATGATGCAATTTGCCAGAGTTATCACATTTAGCAAAACGTGAAAGTTCAAGCCAGGGAAAAACAAGCAGTTACTGTCTGGTATCACTCAAGTTAAAAATCAGTGCTCTCATTTAGGTACTGATGGTTACAAGCTGCCCTTCTGGCTTTCAATCAATCTGTCCCTTAAACTGGAGTCCCTTTGTATTTTCACACTGGGGTCTTTGGTATTACTAAAGCATTCCACTGTCAAAAAGCAGAGTTACCCTTGGCAACAAGTTTTTTTGGAGTTTTTGATTCCTTATCAGAGATTGCTCTGAAACTGAACATGAAGATTAACTTGCAGCTGCTGGTGTACTCTAATACAGGCGATTCTTTAACTAAAAAGAGGCTCCCTTTTCTAATGAGATCAACAATGGAAACTTTGGTGCTTTTATAAAAATATGCAACGTAGCATTTTGCAGCTAATACTAAACAATTAGGTTTTCTTATTGAGAGTCACATATCTACTTCAGGCTAGCCCTTTAATTTCTTTCTTCAGATGAYGGGGACAGACTAAATCATACCAGGAATGTCTGAACTCATGTATTTTAGATGCCTATTCTAGGATGATACAAATCACCATTTGAAAGTAACTATTTCTTGCCGGTTTATTGATGTCGTTTAAATGGCGAGCTAAGACTTGGAAATAACTCAAGTTAGATGAGAGACAGGCTGGAAATTTACCATCTTTAACATGTTGCCTGGGTTTAATTTAGTATGTACGAGAAGTACTAAATATATACTTAATTTTGACCACATAAACCTAATCCCCAATACAGGGTTTTTTCCCACTTCATCAGTGGTTAACCTGTTCACTCCATACTCATAAGCAGGTCCAAATAACACACATGAAAAGAGTTTTATGCAGACATCCAAAATTTTAAGTACTTATAAAATGCAATCTGCTGTCCTCCTCTCCACTTCTGAATGGCCTCTAAAACTGGGCTTTCCAGCTAAAGATGTTCTCTTGCAGAATTTGAGGTATTTTATGCTCTTGAGCACAGCTATACCACAACCTTTCCACCAGTATTCCTCCAACTCTGCTTCTAGTTTCAAAATAAAACCCAGAAAGTTCAGAACTATATGAATATGAGTAATTCATAAATAAAATAAATGCTCATAGAGATAAATGACTCTACTACTCTCTCTCTCTTGTATTTTTTATTTTATATAGACTGGTTTTCCTGTTCGTAATAGTGAAATTCAGTATCAGACATGCTTTTATCTCTGGGATTATTACTACTCAAGCCTGGAGAACTACTTYCCCTAAGGTAAACAAAGTACAGTGCAAAGAGGCTAACAAAATAAGAGGAAAAATGGATGGAGTGTTGAAACTAGCATGGTCATGCTACACACTAAAGCTGAAAAACTTCATACAAATCAACTGTGGCATGCCTGGCATGTAGAATATACATAACTTTCCTCCACCAATAACTAGTGCAAATTTTCAGAAGTGTACCCACAGCATTAAACAATTTGCTGTGTGTAATGGTTGAGCATAGGTATAGAAAATTACAGAAAATCTAAAGACAGTGGAGGAAGTGCTGTATTTTAAAGTTTTTCTTTTTGCAACAGAAAAAAAAAATTGTGCACATGGGAGACTGGAGGTTAATGTAAAGCAATGACCTTTTAGTAGAGGCAGTTATATTTATATGTAATCCAAATAAATTAAACAAATGGAAGAGATGTGGCATTGAAAAGTAAGCTGAAGACAGTAATAAAAAAGCTGTATCTGCAGAACCACAGGTAGAAAGAGAAGAGAGAAGTTAAAAACAAGCTTTGTAATACAGCTTTGGGGAAAAGTATTTCTCGTGAATGTGAAACAAACTTTCACTTTCAGGACACTGGTAAACATCTGCATGATGCCAGCTCATGGAAAGCAAAAAATAAAATCAGCAAATAAGCAGAAAAAAACAATCATCAGCACGTAGCCTTACAAATTGAAGTAGAGTAACCTTGAGTCAACACCCACACCCACACGCATGCATGCACACTGAAAATCATGAGAACCAGACATCTCAATTAGTTCATTAAGGGATTTCAGAAGCCCCAGTGTGCTGCCACTGAATAATTTTTTTAAACTGAAAGAGACAAAGTAAAGAGACATTAAAAATGAAAGATTTACAAGACTGAAGGTGCTGCACAGACAGCTCTTTTCAATATGTGCTCCTTTCACTAAGTACCTCTCACTGTCCAAGCCTCTCCCAGCCCTGGCATCGCACTGACTGCCCGTCTGTCAGGCTTATTCACACCCACATGAGCTGCCCTCAGTGTGGCTTATGCAGGGAGACAGAAACCTTTTCATGAAGAGGGTGGTGCATGGACATGCCTGTGTGTCTGCTTTACCAGCAGCTCTGAGAAGTCCTCTTGGAGTAGAGGTCCTTCTCCAGGTGCATTCATCAAAGCAGGAAAACTTTCTTTAGTGATGTGATGAATAAGCACAAGCAGGATCAGTCAGAGAAATTGTATTTACAGTGCAATATAAAAATCTTAGCAAGAAATAACCTTAAACTCAATTCCAGAAAGTCTGGGGTAATAAATGGAATGCTTTTCTTTTTCTTTCTTTTTTTTTTTCCTAAGAAAGCTACTTCTGAGAAAACTCAAGTCTAACCTCTGTATGTGGGAAAAAAATCRTACTATACATGTGGTAGTAAGCCCTAAGCATACAACACAGCCTGAAGCTCAAAGCAGCAAAACTGGCAAACGCACATTTTGCAGACAAGTGATGATGCGTGTTCTCCCATATGAAGGCAGTCAGGATCTGGGGTTGCAGGACCACCACAGAGCCATCCTACAAACTGACTGACACAAGAGAGTTTCTTGCTGCTACCTCCAAGTGATCCCTTTCATCTGTTCTACCTATTGTCATTTTCAAAATCAACCTATTACCCTGATGTTTGGTTCTGCTAACAAAAAAACCACACACTGAGAGGGAAAATCTTTAGGAATTCAAAAAATTTGGAAGTAGCCACTGCTTAGCCAAGCAGACAGCTTGAAGCAGATGAGTAATATATTCTGTCAGAGTCACAAAAATAGCCCAGTGCTTGGAATTGGCTGCAATATGAATAACTCTATCACTATTATGTCCAGCTATTGAAAAATCATTTTATTTGTTAGCAGGCACATTATTACTAGAAATAGTTTTATTAGTTATTTCTCCAGGAGTTCCCAGATGCCTAAGAAATCTTATAATAGAAGGCATTGTAGAGACATGTAGGAAGACATAGTCTCTTCCCTAGGGAAGATATTACAAGAAATACAAAACAAAGGAAGATTAAAAAGAGAAATCTTAACCCTGGATGAGTGCCCCATTATCACACTGAAGTGCTGTTCTCCACTGGTAAATGCAGCGTAAGAAGTTACTTATCCATGTTCTTATTTCACCTGAGATGAATGCAAGATTACAATCTTTTCTACTGCATTATTTACATATCATGTAGCGCCGCTTGCTCAATGAAACTTTGATGATTTTCATCACCTGAGGTTCTTGGAAAGTAACATAAATATTATGTAAAGAGAAGGAAAAGACATAAGATCTTACATAATTTACCTTCCAATGATTTGGTATCTTTTATGCCAGTTATTTCATTACATTGTGCTAACAGAAAAACTCAGTCCTTTGAGTCTTTACCCAAAAAAAGCACTTTGATTCACTTCAAAGCAACAAGTTGCTCTTGTGAGCAATCATGTGTATGACTGTGCCTTAGCTACCTGAAAGGCATAAAGGCACACGAAGTACTGGGATGTCTGTAAAATAGCTACTCACTGCCCAAAGAGTCATTCGGTTCAGTGGGCTGCTTTCCATGCGAAGAACACATACCCCAAAAGCACAGATGAGARAAAGGGTGCAGACCTGACCTCCACGCTACCCAGCACCGGGAATTTTTTATTTGGACGTGCACCGCCTGGCCCCCTGGACTGCTGGCCGCTCGCGCCTGGGCACACTCGTCGTGCCCCTGGAGCAACCTTCCAGCTTAGTTTCATCTAAAGGGATTTGGCTCATGAGCTCCAAAACTATTCCATCATACTCACCAAACCAAAGTAAGCAGGAACCACTTGAAGATTCATTTCAAAAGCCCACTCCTGATCCAAACCAAAACACTAATGTAGATGCATCCTTTGACCAAGTGTGTCACAGCACACAACTGTTACACCACCAGCTTACATTTAGTGAAAAATATGTAAATGCTTTGAATCTGTTTTGCCTGACAGCATATATAGTTATACTTATAAATAATGTGAAGTCAGTTGAAGCTAAAAAATATTTTTTAATTTAGAATCTGAATTCAAAATCTGGTATTTGTTAACTAGAGATGATTAAGTCTCTTGGCCTCTACCTTTACTGTTAGTGAAAATATTGTGCAATTTTCAAGAAGAAAGTAAAAACACAAAACAGTGAATAACAAGAAAAGATTCTTATTTACTGGTGATTGTTGCAGCTATTCAAGACTCCAGACGTGACATCTAAGGGTACAGTCTCAAGTTGTTGATGGCACATTTTGTCCAACGGGAGTCAAACTCCACTTAAGTGTTTCACAGAATCATAAAGAAGCGAAGAAATAGCCAAAATCAGCTCACATGTACGCTAYGTATGTAGGCTGAATTATACCAGGGATAAATTTGTACCATTCTATAAACTCTTCTTTTTCCTGTCTATAAAAACGGGATGCATAGGTTGTATGAAAGTTGTACTAAAGAAGAAGAATCATGAATCAGCAYAGATATTTAATTAACACAGTCAGTTTGATCAGGGCACATAATTCATCTGTCTCTCCCTTTATCAAATTTAATCTTTCTTTGCATGACTGATGTCCTTTTGAGTATTCATAAGCCCAATTCTCTGAGTATCCTTAATCTTTAGGAAATATTTAATAGGTTTGCAAGAATGCATAGATATAATTCCAAAACAAACCTGTGTCAGCTACTAAAGTCAAATATATGAAAATTTAAGCTGTACTCCACAAAGAAATGCTAAGGAAGTATTTCTAAATTAATTCTTCACTCTTTCTGCAAACATTTTTCTCTCTCTCCAAYCATTTTTAAGTTAGAAAAGAAAAAGCAATATGAAATTTGTTTACTTTTCTGAAGCCAGAAAATTTAGGAATGCCATTCTAATTTTAATAGTTAATAATAAACAAATTGCAGTCCTCAAAATGTTATTTCTAGAATTATAATATTCTTTGTGCATCATAGTAAAAATAAAGAATATGAAACTTTTCTGAAAAATTAATCAATGCATTTCTGAATGAAAACAATTTTTTAGCTTTAACTGATGAAAAGTTATTCTTCAAATAACTGTGTATGCTGTCAGGTGAAACATATTTGAAGTATTGCAGATAAATTCAGTAAATATAAATAATAATTAGTTCCAGAGAGCTTTTTTGCATAGCAGCCTATACCAACTTCTACCAAATTTAATATGGAAATCATGATTCTAAAGTACTCTCACTTGAAAGCAGAAAGCTAGGAATACTAACAAATATATTATATTCCAGGCAAATTCCGCTTTCCATCAACATCTGTGAAACTAGCTGTCATTAACTTCAGGTGGGTTTAATGAGTAATTACCTGAAGGAAAAAAAACGGACCTCACAATTCTTCATTCTGATAAAGTACTGAAACCCACAATATTTCAGAATAATTATATATATTTCTCATACACACAGTGAAGATTATGTATTAAGTTCTCTTATTTTAAATGAGCAGTCTTACTGAATTCATTGGAGAAATACGACTCTTAGTAATTCCAGATGGAATAAAACTGAATGCTTAAAGGTATTAATCGAAATAAACAGAAATAAAAATGTGGGGCCTGATTCAATAGCTGTGTTCATATAATTATGCATACCTAAAACTTAAGTCAAGAAGTACTTGCTTCAGAATCACCTTTTAACTACCTCTGTCTTTTCTTTTTTTCATGTTTTCCCTGTAAGCCTAAAATAACCTCTGTTCTTTTAATGCTTATTGATACATATGCAATGATTTTAAGGCTACTGTTCATAAACCATTCRATTAATGAAGAATGACTAGCAAAAGTGCCTCCATGCTTGGATATTTATTTTAACTAGCTATATCACTGTGCTGTCTTAAGCAGCCTAGAACAACAATCGGAAGGTGTTCTTTTATGAGGTCTTGTGTGAATTGCTTCTTGGAAGGAATGTAAGAACGAACTATCTTTCTTGCAGCACTCTTAAACTTTCAGTTACAAATAGAAGAAAAGTTATAAAACTTACTACAGGAAATGTTTATGCATGTGAGTTTTGAAATCAGTTTGGATCACTCTGAAACTTGCATAAAATTTTACACTCTTTCAATATTTTCCTTAATTTTTAACTAAAATACATCATCCATAATGATAGCTTTTTTTCATGTTTGGATTGCATACAGTCAAAGATCATAGTCTCTGTTCACATGATGTAACTTGGAATAGCTTCACTGAAGTCAYTGAAAAAAAGGTAACTGAACTCAATAAGGATCTGGCCCTGCATACAAACTTCTCAACTTAGTTTTTTGAATCTAAAATTACTCYACTTTAAGAGAAATTGATGACATTCTTCTATAAAAGTAGAAACTTGATGGAACATGCTTTTATAAAATTTTGCATAGGCTTTGCCAAATTTTTTTTATGGTTAAACATAATTTTCAGCCTCATTTTCTTAATGGAGAGAGAGCACAGAAGGGAAAGGCAGGCTCTCTGTCACCCTGCGTGCGAGCTGTTAGGGCACACCAGGACCAGTCTTTGTGACACATACACATACTCCTGTGAAAACATTCAAGAGGTCTTGCTTTTACTCCAGTAAGTAGGGAAACAAGTTCTGAAAGTACAAAAATCGATTTGAAGAGGACTTGTTACCATCTGAACTCCTCTAAATGTAAAAACAAGAATGTGATTTTTCACAGTCTGAACCGCTCACCTTTATCACATGATGCTTTTCATGTCGTACAGGAATCTTAAACATTTGGCACCAATATGTTGTATCTTTTTCTGGTATAGGCACCTGTCTTAATAAAAAGAGAAAGAAATTATTGTCATAAAAGTTGCATTGCCCTGTTGCATTGCCCCGTTGCTTAAGCCAAGAAGTCTGGTTGCCAACTCATCCCTATCTCCACATAAACCCAAAACCCAAAGTAACTTACGTCTTTGTTCATCAGGTCAAAGTATGGCAGAGAGGCAGAGGAAACTTCCGCTTTCTCGGGATTCAGCAAACGTAGACTCTTTGAACCACGGTTAGACCCATGATAATTTTGACCTGCTTCTCCCATATCTTCATGGTGATAGGCCCATATTACCCGTACTGTGCTCTCCTTCAAAAAAATAAAATAAAATAAATAAAGGAAAATCAAAAGGAATAGGAAGAATATCTTCCTCACAGTATGGCTCAGATAATTGCTGAGATAAATAAGACTGAGGTGTCACTGCATTTAAACAATGACAATTTATACCAGACGAGAAAACATCTACTGACACAATTTTGTCCCTAAAATTAAGCCTCATGTTTCTGCTTTCATTCCTCTTGATTATATTTTATACTCATAGGTTTCAATGTAGATCTGCAGAAGCTGAATCRCTCTCCGAGAGGTTCTTACCATTAATGTAGCAAACTTAAACCACATCTGCAAATAGCAGAGAAGATTCATAAAAAGATAACCAGCTAAACACAGAAAATGAATTTTTCTAGAGGTGTGACTCCTCTGGCCAGCAGCTGCAAACTATCCATCCAAAATAATTTCCAGGCTCAAGTGTAAAGATCTGAATATCTTCTGTGAATTGTTATCCCCTACATGGTAGGGAAGATAGACATTAAATTACAAGAACAGATTTGCATCTTAAAAAATCATCTACAGCTACAGTGCAGATTAATTCTCTGTAACCTATTCTCAGAATGCAACAACCGCCCTTGAGACAAAATATTCTAATAAATAGCAAAGGTCCCAGAATGTTAAGTTATACTGAAGCAATTTGGAGCAGGTGCAAAAATCATACATCCATCGACTGCCTGGGGTTCTGGCAGTTTATACAGCTGCAGATTTTCTTCCTGTATCTTTCAGCTCCTTATGTTGTTATTTTTGCACAAATTATGAAAATACAGACAATTAAAATAGCATTAAACTATTATAGTAATGCTTCTAAAATGAGAAGTAAAAAAATCCAAAGCATAGAAATTGTTGCAAATCTATTAGGTCCAATACAAAAGTCATCAACTTCATATAATTTAAAATAGTGCTTAGAAAGAGTACAGCTGCCACTAGGACAACAAAATAATTTACTATGAAAAGTAAAGATTTATCATTACTCTTTCTCATTTTAATTTTTAATACAGAAATAAAGCCACAGAATACAATTTAATACCATACTCTCCAAACTTTTTTAGAAGCCTAGCTTTGAGATTAATTATAAACTAGTCTAAGACTTGACCAGTGTTTCTGAAGTTGGCATCTCTTGAATGATTACCTGTAACTGTGGCACATAGGACTTGATGGGTACCCTGTTTCAACCCTTAGAAATCAGAAATCCTTATGTGCCTTAGAAATCAGAGAATGTTATGCACTATATTAGAGGAATAAAGCTAGCTGAAACTAAAATATAACAATTCATACCTAACAATATACATAAAAGTATTTTTCTTGGTAAATTTAAGCTGAAAAACTGAGGTTTTGCAAAGTGTATTGGGAGCTGGACAAACACATTTTCTAGCTGAATTTATGTAATTCTTTCCTTTTAACTAACAAGAGAGAAGATTTTAACACCCTGCTTCATATTCCCACATGCTCTTRCCCTATCTTCATTACTTGATCTCTCTACATATAAGCAGTGCATCTTACCGTTATACTCTTATCGTTTGTATCACAAGTGTGCAGTTCTCTGCTAAAAGCCAATATTGTATGTGTGCTATTTTCCATGGCGTATTCCAGGTGGTAATCCTGCTGAGGGTCCTTTTTGAGTACTCTGTTTTCATCTGTAAAATAATCCTGTTGAAAATAAAAGGGGAACCATTATTAATATCTAATATATTATTTAAAAATACAACTTTATGTCAAATACTGAACCCCTTAAGACAGATCCTTATGTAAAATATTGAAGCATTACAGTTTTGTATCAGGTAATAACTTGAGAATGACACTTAACAGCTTTTGGTCTAAAAATGTTCAGCAAGCAAGTCACCTTGATAAACTACTTTAGTCTTGGATGACTACGAAAAATACCCTGCTTGTACAAAACTACAAAAATAAAGGGATTCTGATACTCAAGAATCAACAAGCCTAATTTATTGCAACTGAGATGTCTGGAATTTCAGGGGAAATTCCTGAATTTTACTTAAAAGATTCACATCAATAGTATTGTCATTACATCTTTCCCAACTGCTTTCCCTTTTTTTCTCACAAAAAAACCCTAACACTTCAATTAAAAACTACAGGAACCAGAAATACTGCAGTTAACAGGTATAAAAAATGTCCTGTTCATACAAAAAGCCCCTGAAGTGTTTTGGTGTTTATTTGCTGATTTGAGCTTTTTTTTTCTTTCTCTCTCTCTCTCTCTCTCTCTTTTTTTTTTAATCTTTTTTCTTTTCTTCAGTGAAAGGCAGATGACCCCAGTCTGCAGTTTAGCAGGGGTATCGCATAAAGCCGAAGCTGCTTCGGTACCGCGCCGTCATTAACCTCCTCACCCCTGAATTCCTCAGCGCCGTGGGCAGCTGCGGCCCGGCTGCGCCCCGCTCCCCGCCGGACACCGAACGCAAGGCTTTGGCCACCCGTTTTYAAGTTTTAAGCTCTTTCTGCCTGCTTTGGGACAGCGGACGGCGGCTGGGGGAATGTGYTGCGCACTGATCCCTAGAGGAGAGCGTCTGGCCCTCGGCTAGAGAAACATCTCCTTTTCCCAGAATACATGACCTTCCTCTCCGTGTCAAACAATTTTGTTGAGAGATATTTTTTTTTTCTTTTCAACTAGTAGAACTCTTTCTGATGGCAAACAGCTTACAGGCAGACACCATTAATCACGTAGCTTTCTCAGCAAAATAATGCAACGCCTGCTCTTTCTTGAAGGCATTTGCTTTTGAAGATATCAGACTTTCATTTACTTTTACAGAGATCTGCAGCTTTCATGTCCCTTTGCTAAAGTGGAGACATGGCTGTAAATTTTTAAAATCTTACGTCCAAGCATTTTGATGCTGTTAAATTAGCCGATACCTTTCTAATTCACTAAAGGATCGCTTAGGAGCTTTAATCCTAGTCTTAAACTTAACCCCACCCCTGAGACTTTTGTGTGCGCCAAGAGACCATGTGCACACCAGTCAGCGTCCACAAGCTGATCAGCCTTTTATATACGTATGAATAACTGCATGCCTAAACATTTCATTATGGGTATATTACCTTAGATGAACATCTTTATAAAACCATGCCTCAGTCAGGATGCAATTCCCAGGAAGAAAACAGGAAAAAGCTGGCCATTTTTAACCGAATGAAAACAAACTGTGGGCAGGCTTTGGATTTTCTCTGTCCTAGAACAAACCTAAACTTCAAAATCTTTTTTAAAGGTACTGAAAAGAATCATTCTTTTCCTCTCACCACTCTTCTTGACTATGGGTGAATGAATACATATGTGAAAGAATACACATGTGGAAACATAATCATCAACAGAGAGAAAAAGAGGGGTCTCAGATCTGCAGTTATCTGTTGAAAGAAAGAAAACGGATGGGCTATGTTTGTTTAGAGAAAGAATTTGGGGTTTGCTTTTCCAGGTGGAAATAATAGACTTGTTCCTGGCTGTTTCTTGAAGATGGATATTTTATGGGATCAAATTGTTGGAAACCCCTGTTACTCCTACATCAGAGCTTGGAAACAGACAGTGAATATCTATATGTAGCKCTATCTCTACTTTGAAGATATTTCTCTCCAGAATCTCTGCTTTCATCTAAAAAATAGTAAGGGCTTGCCTGGACTAGAAATGTAGCTTTGAGAACAATCAACTTTTATTTACGTGTGATAGCTTTGCTGAAATCTTACATTAAATTGGATAAAGGCACCCTTTGTATTAGAATAAGCACYCATACATTGAATTAAATTATTCAGGAATAGAAACTTAAGAACAGCTTTTCTAGAATAAATCCACATTGAAATAGATTGAAAGTCTTTGCCTGAAATGGCTGTGAAGAACACTTCAGAAATGTGAAGCAAAGATAGGTGCCTATGAGTTGGTCTACACTGCAAATATTTTTCTAGTAGAACTATGTCATTTCTTAACAACTCTGGAGGATATAACTGTATCAAAAAWTTGCTTGTGCTATAGCTCTGACTTCTAGGAGCCTGCAGGGAGAATGCAAAAATAACTCAAGAAGTTGTGTAGTTAAGGTATCAGCTCAGATGTGCCTCAATAACATCAGTGTCAGCATAACTGTTTCATTTGTACGGATGACAGTCAAGGAAAGGTCACAGATCTGATCTACCATGAGGGGCTCATTTTGCACTGATGAGAGACTGCTGCTCCAAAGGTGCTACGGCCATGGCCCATCCCAGGGCCTGGAGCTGTGGGAAGCCCCCAGGAGAGAAAGGCTCAGCTGGGGAGGGCCTGGGGAGCTCATCTCGCCGAACAGCATTGCCAGCTTTGAGCGGCACCTACTTCTGGTGACTCACCTCAACGTATTTTGTGGGTAGATGTTAATCTGACCAACTAACATTAATCCGTCCCATGTGAAAATTTCTGTGAAGTAATGAATTCACAGTCTCTGCTTACAGTTACTACCTGATATGTTCCACCTTGACACATCCCAGGGTATGGAGGATATTCCCTAAATCCCAGCTCCACTGAGTGCAGTGGAACTCCTCCGAGCGCAATGGCATTCCACTGCAAGAAGCAAGCGTGAGTAAGTTTGACAGGAGCTACTTCAGAGTTATTAACTGCCTCTATTACTATTTTTATGACTGCTGCTGAAAGTTATCCAGATATTCATCACAAAAATCAAATCAAATGACAAGAAAATTTCTGACCAGCATTTGATTGTTCAACTTCTGACATGAAAATAGTTTGTTTGAAAACAAAATAAGGCCGTATTGTCAAGGAAATATACTGATCTCTTTTTGTTTCATACAGTGGTTTTTAAGTCAAACTGCACAGACTTTGCTCAATTTAGTCATCACAGCTTAAGAGCCTTTAACATATGGTATATGTGTACAAAGGCTAATGAACAAAAGGAGGTCCTCAAGAACGAAGACACGCTGACAAGTTGCAGCACCACATCCTTTCAGCAGTATCTTGGTAAAGAAAAAGGCATTTCTCTTTGCCAAGAAAATTTTGGGCATTCCAAACAGCTAGTATCATGCTTAATAATCAAGGCCTGTGTAAAGCCTATTATTTATTAAGCAAATCTACTCAGGCATTAGGACACAAATCCTTTATCTTATTTTCTTATATTTAATTAAGGCCCTTGCAGTTTGGGAAGGTGGTGTCACAAATATTAAAAATAGATCTAGAGATGATTCTTTTCAGAGTAGAAAAGTATGAAGAGATTAAAATCCTTTTTCTATAGCACAAATCCAGTCAAAACGCCATATTTGGGCTACCTACACTCCACTTAAATCTTTGTGCCTAATCAAAGAGAAAGCTGGGTACCTCTAAAGGCCTTTGAAAAGTAGCTTAGGAGGCCAAAGAATGGCAGAGAGGATGAATGCACCAGGAGCCAGACAGGGAACGTTCAGTACATGAACTTCAGTTGAAGTTAGGATATCTAAATATGGTTCCAAATTCTCCCTGGAATCTACTCCCATAACACGGCACTCATCTAGATTTACAAGTTGCATGGATTTAATCCTGTTGAGACTATAGCGTGACATTTGCATCAACAGAATTACAGTGCTTCAATATCTATCATGGCTGGGCTTAAATGTGCCTCCTATTAGAATAGTTCCTTTTTCTTACTGGATAGGAAAAAGCTCCAATACTGTGGCTGCTTTCAAACAGATTTCGTTTTGCCACCTCATATCGTTACTTAGAAAACCTGTATCTTCTGGAAGGAAGATTATAATGATCCAAGTTGTTTAGAATTTCATGGAGCTCCAGTACAGATCTGTGATAATCATCAAACCCTTAACACCGAATTTCTGAAACAGTCTGTACAAACRAGAAAAATATAGATTAATTTACTGATTCAGCACTTGAAACCAGATTTTTCAGCTTCTTGTACACACAAAAGCATATATTATACTTAAAACAAAATTGCCGAAGTTYTACATTAACTTTACAGAAGTGTAAGCAGAAACAGAAGATAAGGGTGAAATGGACTATATTTTTCTAGCACAAACATCTTATTTTGGTTATTTAAATAATAGATGTTTAAAATTTACAATGTTTAGGAAGTGCTAGTTGTCCTGCTACATAATAGCAACAATTTTTATTTTTATTTGATCATTTGACTATGTAAACTGTTTACATTTGAAACATAACATATTTAAAGTTTCTGCACTCTCTTTGATTATACTGCATAAGCTGGTATTTTATGCTCCAGGCTAAGTAGTGCCATCAGTCAAATAATTAGGTATCTTGTTCTTTATGCTAGCTAGAAGTTGAAAAAACACATGGAAAGTGAAAAATCTTTCTGATTATACAAGTCATTTTATGATCTTCATCACAAGTGAAGCTGATGATGTTACATTGTATTTTAAATCCTATTAACCTCTCTCTTCATCTCTCTTAAAAAGTGTTTTGCAGCATATACAGTTTCTGATTGCTGCTATACAAACCATCAGGGAGAAAAATTTCTTATGGAGGTAAAGAAAGACGCAAATAGGCTATTTTACCATTCAAGAACATAAGCACAGCTGCACAAGGAATCCTGACCAAAAAAAATGTTACCAGCTGTCATCACATACTCAAACAGGTGTCTATGGAGCTCCCTCCCTGAACCTTAACAATGTACAAGACCGTTTTGTTTATGATATCCGTTTCCCACGCTAAATTATATGCAGCACCTTTCAACCTCGAGGAGCATAAAATAACCCTCAMACTGAGGCCCCATGCAGCAACTGCCTGGCAGGCTTGACTTGTGAGCAAAGATCTGCCTCCAAGATTTACAAATCCTGCCTGGCGCTAACCTGGGGATCACTCTCGTCCAGAGCAGACTGAACCGTTACGAGAGCACGAAGGTACAAGCCAGCAGTRGGAAAAAGGAGGGAAAAACAAGCTGTGTTGCAACCAGTCCTRGCCTATGGCCCACAGCCAGCTCATGCAGCTCTGAGTAACCCCAAACTAGTGTCAAAGACCAGGGCTGAAGATAAGTTTGGCAAAGGATTTGGGAAACTATAACCAAGATGAAACTTGGTGCAGCAGAGCATCTATCCTCTTATAAACAGGACAGATAAACTGCTATGGTACTCAAAAGAACAGACCAAAACTTTTGTTTAAAAACTCCACCAAGCTATGCCTTTCTGAGTTTCCCCCTCAAAAAAAAAAAAAAAAAAAAAATCTCCTTTTTATTGTTACATTTAATTTAGATGGAATCCTGCTGCCCGTGCTTCCAGCACACACTGGATAATACCACAAAAAAAGATGTTTTCATCTTTTATTTGGTAAGAATCAAACAGAACATGAGTTCACAAATAAGCAAACCAAACTGTTTTCAACCTCACGTAATTTCAGCTTGAGTTTAAGGTAAAGATCTTACCATATTCTTATTTTATTAAAAARCAGAGCACCCACAGAAAACTAACAAGAAGTACAAGTCTGAAAGCCTCAAAGCCTCACTTCATCGTATAGAAACACCTTGAGATTACTCCAGTTGACTGACTCAATCGTAGAATTGGCCCCAAAAGAAAAAATATCCAAAGAAAAAGGTATTATGACAGCAATTAAGCAGCAATTAAGCAATTCCAAGAAGTTCCCAAAGTAGTTGTACAACAGTAAGTTCAGCTGCTGCTTATGAACAGTTTGTTCAAAATTAATGTACTGGGTTTGTTTTTTTTTTTTTTTTTTACTTAAACACAAAAATAGTAAGAAATGATTCACTCCTTGTTAAGAAGCCCAGATCTTACTCATGTGAATAGTTCCAAGAAATTGTATCTCCTCCTGGTACAATTCCAGTTAAACTGACTGAATTACATTAGAGTAAATGTGCCTTATTTATTTCAGGTAGACTATTAACTTTAATAAGGACAGAAAAATTTTATTTGTACCAAATAACTGTGGATGTGTCTGTATTTTAAATGCACATATATGCAAATCCACAAAGTTACACATTTTCCACTTCTGTATTTACATAAATAGTTAATGTGTGTGAACATGTATACATATTTTCTTTGCAAAAGAAGGTTATGTACTTTTTACATATGAAGCATAGTTACTTACATTTTTCTTCATTCAAACTGTAAKCCATTTGCATACATTTTAGCATATTTCTTATACCTAGTTAAGTACAGCCAGAGGCTGCTTCAAGGATCGCCCAGAACCTACAGCAAAACTCCTTGGTTTCTGTGACATTCCAGGCAGATTTAAAAATACCAGTTACTACACATACAAATGAAAAACACTGAAATGTGGAGAGCTCTCCAGCTTATCATACAAAGGCACAAGAAGCACTAGGGTTAGAAGTTGAAATATGACATCACTCTTTAGGGTAGATAATACGACTTTGCAGTGCAGTCCCAAGGATTTCTTGGAGCCTTTGTATCAAGAATAAATGTTCATGTAAAAGGTTATCCTCTAGCTATATTAGAAGCTAGAGAGCTGGATTAAAGACTATCCTAACAAAAACAGACTAGACAAAACATGCAGCGATTGTGTTTTAAGGGAAAGAAAACCTGTAACTAGGAGATACTTCATAATCCAATCTCACAACTGTACCTTATCACAAGGAACATTCCTTATACAGGAGCCACATTTAAAAGTACCCATTTTCTTGTTTTAATTACTTTAATTACTTCAATTATGAGCAACAGTTTTCAAAACACTTAAGAGATTTTGGAGCACAATTATCAATGATGCTTGTGCCCAAAATTCCTAAGAAAATCTCCTCTTATCCTCCTCCTATTTCTAAGATCCTTTTTAATGTGAAATTATCCCCCCATTATTTTGAACTCTTGCATCACTCAAAGTGGTTACATTCCCATCTTCTCCTAGGTGTGAAACGTTGTAAGGACACTGAATTTTCTTGGTGTCTCTAAAATCCTAAGTACAAGAAAAAAAAAAAAAAAAAAAAAAAAAAAAAAAAAAAAAAAATTTAACAAAAAAAAAAAAAAAAAAAAAAAAAAAAAAAAAACAAACTTACACCAAACTCCCCCAAAGCCTGCAGTACAGAAGATCTACAGAATACTCTCATCTTTTGTACATCTGTTGTTGCTTCCTTGTCCTAACTATTGTACCTCTGAAAGAGAAATACAAAGCATCCAGCCAGTGGAGATGTACATGGTAGTGTCTCTTTATGCCTCACACTGAAGCCAAGAGGGACTCGTTAGTCATCTGGAAATTTTGCCACAATGCCCAAAGGCATGAAATACCTCCAACAAAGCACCAGCTGAGATATGTCAGCGTGGCCCGCACTTTGCATCTCCCTTTTGGTCCCTTTCAAGTTGTTTTCTAAACACTTCTTTTGTTGCTGTTGGCATGAGTGCACTTAAAAGCAGCATATCGTTAAGTAGAGAGAATGCTCACTGTTTTCTGTCCTTTAAAATCTGTTCCAAGTACTTCCCTACGAGCAATTAAGCTAACTCTATGGGATACATTTGATAACAGATATTCTTTAGTTTGGGTGACAGTTAACAAGCAAGGCTGTAATGAATAATAAAGCACTTTTTAGTGATACACAGTCCCTATTCACCCCAGTAAGGACTATTTCTGTGGAAGTTCAACAGAAGATTAGAACAATGCAACTCTCTTGTGTAACTTGCACAAAATAGGCATTCATCAAGGAGGATTAGTCTCCCCAAAATGGGGCTCTCAGTAGCTACGTGCTGTGGGTGGGGATGCACAATTCCAGACAGGGGTGGAGACCAAGGAAAAAGCATGGGGCTAGCATGAAAATGCATGCTGTGTCAATTCATAAGCACCAAAGAGGGATGTGTAGAAAAAGAAGAAAACTAGATGCAAAAGCTAAAGCTGTCCAAAGAACGTTTATAGAGAGTAATGCATGCTGCAAGGGACCATGGCAATAYTGCATGGTAATGTTTTTCTAAGTATGGACTCTTCTTCTTCACTCTCCCCCAGCCAGAGATAAAAGCAGCTTCCCAGTTTTCCAACACCAGACTCATCTGGTATATTCTTTTTCTCAAACAGCCTCACCCAAACACCACATAATCTGCAGCTGTGTCACCACAGGGCTCTCAGTGACATGCCAGAATAATTTGCTCACTGATCTCCCTCTTTTTCTCCATCTGCGTGATAGAGGTGGCTCCCTCAGAGCAATAGAGTATGCTGTGTATCTGTGCTATGCATGTACTCTACATCCTCCCAAAATATGTCTAGGTTTCCATTCAAAATAGTGAACTCCTGAAACATTAGAATAATAAATGTATCATTCTCTGATCATTCAGAAAGCTCTTTAAAAAGTTATTCTGGTACTCCAAGGCAGTTCTTTCTGTTTTGTTCTCCCATGCGGCTTGAGATACTTAGAAGGAATTAAAATTCGGTCTTTCAAATAATTTTAGCCTTGCTAGACATCCTTTTAGCTTCAATAAGGCTTCAATGTGGAAAAGCAAAACAAAATAAACAGAGTACTTCATTATACTAAAATCAGGAAACACACGAAGAACGAGAAAGTACAACATACTACTGTCAGATGTCCAGGACTTTGAGTTGTTGCATTTTTTAAAGGAAAGCATTGCCTGATGATGGTGAGAACTGCATCCTCTTGCTGCGAGAGGATGAAGAATAAATGCCAGAGGAAATGTTTTCTCTCTTCTCTGAAAATTTACTTTTACCTCAAAGCACCTTCACAGATTAAGGAGTATACGCTTTTATGTTTATTGATGGTAGTAGTCTAACTACATTTACATGTCTACTCCCAGAAGACAGCTCTTCCTTAGGCAGAACACTTCCTACTTCTATTTAAAGGAGGTCAGAGGACTTAAGGGAGGAAAAAAGAGGCTAAATTCTCAAGAGACTAGCAATTTTAATGCCCACTTGAAAGGCAATAAAGGTGTTTCAGAACAACTTCTGAAAATCAGGCCACTAACAAGCATCTCAAAACTTTCAAAGAAACCAAAAAATGATCTTTTTAAGAGTTTTCACCACGATGAACATTTTCCAACTGATGATCACGGAATAAAAACATAGTTCTAAAACCAAAAAGAAAAGTAAGTTCTTTCATTATAGGGTGTACATATTTTATAGAGCATAGCTAAGTATAAAACCATACACTTTCAAGTGCACTATCTATGAAAAATTCTTATTAAATAAGAATGTTGTAAGGATCATATATACTTAAAAGAGTGCTTTTAAAATATTAACCGTATCTGTGGCTCGAATCAAGTAAAGAATTAGATATAATTGAAATGGGATTTTAAAATGAGTACTTCTTTTTATATCAACCTCTATTGGCCTAGAGAAACAAAACAAATTTTGTTTCTTCAAAGAGTTTACTCCATCCTCTTTGTTTTCAGCCTTTCCTTCTATTTCTTTTTAGACTAGGGTAAGGTCTTTTAAAAACACTGCTGTAAACTGTTGCTCTTAATGGAGTAACTTTTTTAAAAGACCTCACCCCAGTTTAGAAAGAAACCTTGCTATCTAAAACTGAAGAAATGGGGATAGAGAAAAAGACATGGAGAAAAAGATATGTTGTCAGCAAACGAAGCAAACAGTATTATTTTAGCAGGGTATTATCTGCTTTGACAATGCAACAAAATAACTTATAGCACTTGGCATAGCAGATGTTCATATGTTAAATACAAATTTCAGGAAAGAAAGGTTAGGTGTCTGTAATAGGAGGCACTTGCTATGATCCACTCTCTTTTCATCCCAGTTGTAATTTATTGTGTGATGACAATGAATAAAATCTGTGAAAGGTGAATGGAATTCTGTATGTATTGATCCATTTTAAAGGATGATGAAAACCCCTAAGGGGTGCTGACAAGAGCCACAAAAGCGATTTGACTGCTGGGGAAAATGCTCTGCAGTGGGATACTTACAGGGCTCAATATACTTATTTTATGCAAAAGAAAACTGAGAATTCTGTCACTTGATTACAGTACCTAAATAACCACAGGGTGGGTGTGGAGAGTAGACTTTTAATCTAGTAGGGAAAATACATAGTAAGGATCTGAGCCTGGACAAAATAGCATTGGAAAGAAGAAATAGGAAAAACTCCCCATTTCCACAAATTACGATGGGAAGTGATGTATTCTCCATCACTGAATGTCTTTATATTGGGTTTGGATGCCTTTCTAAAAGGCTTGTTTTACTCAAACCCAATTAATGAATCAGCCAAACACAAGGCTTGGGATTCTTTTAAASGTGAATAGATGTATCTTCTGAAATGCAAGGCTCTAGGGTGCCTTACATTCTGTGACTCTAAGAGCTACATTGCTAGATGACTAGAATAGGGTTTTTTATTATTAGTGTTTTATTTAGACTGAGGTTTTCTGAAAAATAATCTTCATTTTGAAATATGGAGAAAACAAACAAACATTCTGAAAATCATTGGTTTGAACTTAAATAAGACAAATATTTGCCCGCACTGCATGTAGTAAACTAATAGGAAAAAAAAAGAAATGTTTATATTAAAAGCTCCCCTTTTCTAAAAAAGATTTAATTCTGTGAAATCTCAATAAATAAATGCTAGGAAGAATATTAAGCATTTTGTGTTCTTGTGCTGAAATGTTAGTAACAGTCCATATTCTTTAAAAGAAAAAATAACTTAAAATTAAGGAGTGGCTTCAAAGATCAACTAGCTCTAGCACAAGAAGATAACTCAACTGTGCTCTAACAACTAGGTATTACTCAGCTCTTGAACTGCCTCTCTAAAAGCTATTAGCTCAGCTAGTAAGAGCGACAAGTTGTCATTCGAGGGTGCTGGGCCTGCCTGCTGGCCCTCTCGGTGACCAGCTGGACACGCTGCCCCTGGTCCCGCGGCCCTGAAGGACTTCCCCCAGGCTTGTGCCCACCTAACTCAGGGGAGGAGGAAGGCACGTGCCCCTTCGTCCCCTTGCAGTTTCGACCTGTTCAGCCAAGCACTTACTCCTGAAGCCCTTTTTAAGGACAGGGTCAAAACGCTTCCAGGTGAGGCGAGGAGGAACGCGAACGAGGGGAGTCGTACACACGCTGTGCAACAGCAGCCGAGGGTGTGAGCAGTCTGGGGAGTTAGCAGGATCATGYCCTCATGCCAGTGGGATTAGAAAGAGGAAGATCAGACAGAACCGGAATGATAAAACTCAGTTAGTCGTTAATTGCATGAATAAACTACAGCACTGTGAGGGAAAGGAGCTCCACCACACTGGAAGAGACTCACCCAGCTCTCCACTTTCTTCTTCGCATCTAGGCTCAGAGGGCCAGCAGGGAAAGAGTGCCCAAGGAGAGAGAAAAAGGCTGTTGCATTTTCTGGATAAAGAGGAAGGAAACCCGACACCTTCGAGGAAAGCAGCGCAGAAGTTTAGAGGGAAGGAGCGGACAGAAAGGGAGTCGCTCCTCCGAGGGGAAAAGCGCGGAGAACAATGGGACGGACCGGAGAGCGGGGAGCAAGCGGCAGAGAGGTGCAGAGCRGCGGCCGAGGAAGCAGCGGGGAGAGCGGGGGGCGTCGCGAGTGGCAGCAGGGCGGTGAAGAAGGGGGACAGCGGAGCACAAAGGGGGCGCGGGGCGCGACGCGGGGCCCCGCGGGGAGGGCGGCCGGCCGCGGCGGGGCCGGGCAGCCGGGCCTTACCTGCAGGTAGGGCTTGCCCCTCTCCACGCCCCCCACCACGATGTCGGCCGAGGCCATGCCGCCGCTGCCCGACAGCCCGAAGCCCACGTAGCCGCGGGTGCGCACCTCCAGGCGGAAGGCGAGGGCGCTGCCGCGGCGGCCCCAGCGCAGGCGGTAGGCGGCCGCCCCGTCCAGCACCGCGCTGTGCGGGTAGCTCCGCGGCGGCGCCGCGGCGGCGCACAGCAGCCCGCCCAGCACCAGCGCCCAGGGGCGCAGTCGCCGCATCCTCCCGCCGCGCCGGCTCTGGCCCCGGCCGCGGCCGCCGCGCACTGGCGGAGCGAGGGCGGGAGCGAGTGAGCGGCGGAGGGGCGTGCGTGTGCGTGTGTGTGTGTGCGCGCGCGTGTGCGTGTGTGTGTGGAGAAGGGGGGCAGGGTGCCCCGGTCAGCCCGCCCCCACTGCGGGCGGCCCTTGCCGGCCGCCCCCCGTCGGGGAGCGCGCCCCACGGCAGCGCCTTCGCGGCGCGCTGCCCCGGCGCTGCGGCCGTCGCCCCCGGCCGCCCGTCGGGGCAGGGAGCCGCACTGCAGCCTCCTCTCCCCGGCCGCCCGTCGGGGCACGGAGCCGCGCTGCAGCCTCCTCTCCCCGGCCGCTCGTCGGGGCAAGGAGCTGCGCTGCAGCACCCCCCTCCCCGGCCGCCTGTCGGGGCAGGGAGCCGCGCTGCAGCCCGCTCTCCTCGACCGCCCGTCGGGGCAGGGCGCTGCGCTGCAGCCCGCTCTCCCCGACCGCCCGTCGGGGCAGGGAGCCGCGCTGCAGCCCCCTCTCCCCGGCCGCTCGTCGGGGCAAGGAGCCGCGCTGCAGCCCCCTCTCCCCGGCCGCCCATCGGGGCAAGGCGCCGCCAGCACCTGCCGCGGGGTCGCTGCGCGGAACGCGGCGCGGCCGCGCAGGCTGAGCCGTGGTGCTCCTGCCCACGGGGGAAGCGCGGCCGCGGCTCTCCTGCTCGGACTACCCAGCCCCGTTGCATCCCCCGTGGGGAGGGGGATGTGGGGAGCAGCCTGAAGGCAACGAGTGCGTGCTAGTTTTAAACTCCTCTTAGAGTGAACCATAGTGCCAGGGAGGGGACAGCACGCAAATCTCTGGTCAGAGAGCAGAGTTATTTTTACCCCGTAAGTAGAGGACCTCCAAAGGGATTTGCACCGAGGCAGCACCAAAAGTACAACTGGAACTTGTTGTATCCGCATCTCCTGACACCTCCTTATCCCCAGCCTCGGCGGCACCAGCGCACCTCCAACCYGGTCGTGTGCTCCTGAGCACACTAGTAACGGAAGTTGCATCCAGTTCTCGTTCATGCATTTAAAACTCCACTGTCTTTTCGAGCAGAAAGGAAAGAGCGGAAAAATTTCTTTAGAGGAATATGCTCCCACCCTCTGCAAAGCTGAATGAAAAGAAAAAACTAGCATGGCACCAAAACTGGGAAAATCATGGTCAACAAGAAATTGTATCAGCCCTTGGAATCTCCAAGTAATATGAAATTAATTTAAAGTAAATTTACTTTGCTTGTACTGTGTTTTATGYATGCTTAGATGAAAGAGCACTCAGTAGCCAAAAGAAATGAAACACTACTTCTGTGAAAACTGAACAAACTAGWCCATAAAGGAAATTAGCAATGCTTCCTTTTTGAAATTAACAATGCCTCCTTTTTTTGGTTTGTGTATGAAAATATTTCACAAATATTACTGAGGCTTTCAGAGTATCTCCACATACTGTGTTGTGAGGAATATATCAAACTACAGAATAATTTCTAAAATAGAAAATGCTAAAAAAATCGTAAGCCTCAAAAATTACTTTCACCTAAAACATCACAGAGAATGGAGGAAAAAAACAATAAATAATCGGACATTGGTCAAATAAAAGTATTTTTTAAAGTGAATAAATTGGTCTAACCTTTCTTCCAATTATAGCAATAACTTCAAAGGACRGCAGACAAAATAGACAGCAGTGAGATGAGGGCAATTTTGTTTTTTTCCAAAATATTGCTGAACACCTGCAAGTGCCATTAAGTTAAACAGAAGTTGGAAGCTCAGGGAACCTCTCAAGGTCTGAGGTGTGGCCTCAGTACTCAGCTGGGGGAACACTCCCTTTGCAAATCCATCTTAAAGAAATGATCCTAAAATAGTTAGAAAAAAAGTATGTTTATGTTTCTAGGGGGCAGGAAGAAAGAAGGAATGAAGAATATTTCTTAAAAATTGGCTTAATTTTTCTTTAAATCTGTATATTATATTCTTATATAACAGAAACCCCGTGATAAAGTTACAATCATGTGGACTTCATAAGCTCATATACCAACTTCACTGCCAGAAAGAATGATTGAATTACACAWCTGGCAGAAGAATCATTGTCATATAACCACGACAAGTTGCCAAAGTCTAGCTAGCACTTCCTAGCTAGCTAGTGCTATATTCTGCAAGTATTTGTACAAAATAATGAAAAATACTCATTTAAGAGTATTCCACGATGTTTCAGTTTAGCAAGTATGGTCCTGACAACATCTTAAAAGTGATACAAGATWTTATTATAAAAAGAAGTATAATATGTCACTTAAGTGACTGGTGAGTTGCTAAGGCCCCTGTCTCACAAACCTTTGAGAGCTCACAGTCTCTGAATTGCCAGGCGTGCAAGTGTCCTGTGAATGCCAAGCCTGTGGCCAAAGCTTCCCYGTTCCATGGCTCTGGAGCTAACACCCAATTGCTCCTGGGCTTTATTTTCTTTTGTGGAGAAAATGACATTTTGGAGACTGAGAACTGGAAACAATACTAGAGTCCTTGAAATCCCCTGTGGGGCGGAATGATCTTGTTTCCACATAGCTTGAGGGTCAGTCTGCTGCTTCTCAATGCTAGAGAGCCATCGTTAAAGCCTTTATGCACAAAGTCTTTGTGACCCCTTATCCAAAAGGGGTGATGTGAACCTGTCCTTCTGTAATGGAACAGAATTCGGTGGCACTGCTCACCCCTTCACGCTGGCTGAATTTAGAATAGTAAAAATGCCAGAAGAGGAGTCCTATTGCTTTCAAAGCTCAAGGAGGTATTTTTCCATTAAAACAAACCATTCAAACAGTTTTACAGAAATGTACACTTGATCTACATATACAGTAACAAAAACCTTGTAAATTTKCTGCTATTTTTAATCTTAAAAACAATACTAATGTAATAAACTTTCCTAGTAGTTAGAAGAGGCACTTTGTGGGTGGAGTAGTATAATTCCCAAAACTTATATTAAGAGATTTTGATGACTTCACCAAAAATTCTTGCATCATTAGAAGACTAAATTCATATGAAAACACACTCTAAATCTGATTCTTGACTTTGAAATAAGCCCACAAGCAGAAGTACATGTCGCCATCAAATTAACACTTTCTCCTGGTTGAACTCAATCCCATCTATTCCTTTTTTAAGGAAGATAGTCACCTAATTAAGCACAGAATGATTCAATAAGTGTTTGTCTCTTCTAGAAGTCTCAGTGTCATTATTCAAGATGATCTTGCCAATTTTTCTCTCCCACAATTAAATACTGTGGCTCATCTACTAAAATGCATGCAAAAAATGGCACTTTCTTCTTCATATTACAAATATTTGTGGAAAAAATACAAGTTCTGTAAAGCCTAAAAAAACACTAAAAATGTGGACATCTTTTGATACAAACCAGAGCACTCTGTTCTAGGAGACATCGATTCCCAAAACTGTGAGGAGAGAAAGAACGTGTTACAGCTGAAACAGCAAGCTATGACTATCAGGAAGAAAGTTGTGCCTCAGCCAATGAACTAGTTAAACTGTGGAAGAAATGAACCTTAAGGACCACTTGGTGCTAAAACTGACATTGCGTTCTGCCCGGAACATCAGTGTCTCCTTCAAACATACTAGTTACCTACAAAACACTCCTGYGCTGGACACCTCTCATCACAAGCATTTCGAAACACCTGTGTTAGTCCTTCTCAGGAAGGACTACACTGCAAGAAATGAAGCCGACATACAAGTGTGGCACCATGTACCTGGAAAGAACCTTGTGAAGAGCAGTACATACCRATTACTGGAATACTTTTTGCTGCTAGCTGTGTGTAAAAAGTATTTCAAATCTGTGTGACAGTCAGATGGATAAACAGACAGATAGAAATGTAATTACATGTGTGCCAACTTAGTAAACACAYATATGAAGCACAGGTAACCATTTTTTAAAATGCTTCAAATGCTTTATAAATGTTTATACTCAAAGGTACATATTTTAAAAGTATTCCAGTTCAGGGAATATCATTACTAGTGTCAATTCAGTCTATAAAAATGTGAAAGAATTGAGGCTRAGAAAAATTCAAATGAAAGGGAATTAATTCTTTCACACCCCTGAGGAGATATGATTGTATAGATTTGTCATTTCTGAAATATTCCCTTGTGGCACTTGCTGTGAATCAACTCCCAGAATTAYGCTATATGAGTGACTGAAACTAAGGGCTTCCTTTCATCTTGGTACTCTTAACAAGAAGTGAAAAGACAACAGTCATAACCAGAAGACATTAAACTCTCTGCTTTCAAGCTTGTATGCTTTTCCAGCTGATCTAAAAAAAATATCTCTCTCCAAATTTCACTTCCAAGAGAAGTAAGAATACTTCAAGGTATTTRTAAATTCGGCAATGTCTGCAGATACCAGCCTGGAAGTGTGGAAAAGAAAGCTAAATAATTCTGCTAATGTCCCAAGCATAGGATTGGGAAAATACTTTTTTTCTAATACAGATTTTGTTTTTCTGTCCTCAGGCAAGTAACTTAAAACATCAACCAACATGMGCCTAAACTCATCATTAGAATAGCTGAAAACATACTGGTCCTTATTTATACTTGTTTGACATTAACAGCATTTAGAATATAGGTTGAAGGTAGCACAGATGATCTCCAAAACTAGCCTAACCTGAGTCAATGTCAAAGCTGCTTCTAGAACACAAAGTTAGAAAGAATCACAGAATCATAGAATCARTAAGGTTGGAAGGGACCTCTGGAGATCATCTAGTCCAGCCTCCCTGCTCAGCAGGGTCACCTAGAGCATGTTAGACAGGGTGCATCCAGGCAGGCCTTGAAGATCTCCAGAGAAGGAGACTCCACAGCCTCTCTGGGCAACCTGTGCCGGTGCTCCATCACTCTCACGGGGAAGAAATTCCCCCTCATGGTCAGGAGGAACTTCCTGTGCTTCAATTTCTGCCCATTGCCTCTTGTCCTGTCACACGGGACAACTGAAAAGAGTTTGTCCCCATCCCCTTGACACCCTCCCTTCAGACACTTTTACACACTGATGAGATCCCCCCTCAGTCTTCTCTTCCGCAGGCTGAAGAGGCCCAGCTCTCGCAGCCGTTCCTCATAGGGCAGATGCTCCAGCCCTCAGATCATCTTTGTAGCCCTGTGCTGGACTCTCTCCAGTAGCTCCATGTCTCTCTTGTCCTGGGGAGCCCAGAACTGGACACAGTACTTGAGATGAGGCCTCCCCAGGGCTGAGTAGAGGGGCAGGATCACTTCCATCGACCTGCTGGCAACATTCTTCCTAATGCACCCCAGGAGACCATTGGCTTTCTTGGCCACAAGGGCACATTGCTGGCTTATGGTCAAATTGTCATCYACCAGCACTCCCAGGTCCTCCTCTGCACAGCTGCTCTCCAGCAGGCCAGCTCTCAGCTTGTACTGGTGCCTGGGGTTATTTCTCCCTAGGTGCAGGACTCTGCACTTGTCCCTGTTGAACCTCATGCTGTTCCTCTCCACCTAGCTCTCCAGCCTGTCCAGGTCTTTCTGAATGGCAGCACAGCCCTCAGGTGTCTCAGCCACTCCTCCCAGCTTGGGATCATCCGCAAACTTGGTGAGGAGGCACTCTGTCCCCTCTTGCAGGTCATTGATGAAGAAGTTGAACAGGATGGGACCCAGTCCTGAGCYCTGGGGGATGCTACTAGCCACAGGCCTCCAACTAGACTCYRCGCCACTGATGATGACCCTCTGAGCTCTGCCTTTCAGCTAGTTCTCAGTCCACCTCACTGTCCACTCATCTAACCCACACTTCCTGAACTTACCCAGGAGGATGTTATGGGAGACAGTGTTGAAAGCCTTGCTGAAGTCAAGGTACACAATGTCCTCTGCCCTCCCCTCATMTACCCAGCCAGTCATTCCATCAGAGAAGTCTATCAAATTGGTYAAGCAGGATTTCCCCTTGGTGAATCCATGCTGGCTACTCCTGATCACCTTCTTCTCCTCCATATGTCTGGAGATGACATCCAGAATGAGCTGTTCCATCCCCTTTCCAGGGATCGAGGTGAGGCTGACCGGCCTGTAGTTGCTTGGGTCCTCTTTCTTGCCCTTCTTGAAGACTGGTGTGACACTGGCTTTCTTCCAGTCCTCAAGGTTCTACTTGTGTACCCAGTGATGCCAAATGTTTCCTCTAGCTTCAGTGATTAATTTATGTTGCCTCATGAGAAGAATTTGTGGTTCATTGTTGTGCCAGAAATATCAGAATATATCAGAAAGTGAGAACAACTATTTCTTCTTCTTTACTCGCTCCCAGCAAAAGAAAAGAAAAACACAAAACAAATACATAAAATGCCTAGTAAGTGAATTAAAAAGATGTATAAAAGCCTTCATGCAGTTTTTCTGCTTATAGAGATTGAATAAATTGTAAGAATTTTCCATTTTACAATGTAAAAATAATTTTCAGTGTCTGGGAAATAGGGTGGAAAAGGGACAGGGAAAGAAATAAAACCTTGAGGACTAAAAAATGAAGTAATAAAGCAAACTCCAGACAAAATATATACTGAAGTGCTGGAGAACTTGCATCCTCATTTTGGCTGATACTTTCCTTTAAGAGGCCTTCTATTTTCAGAAGACTAATTGGGCCCTATATTTCTCCACTCAAGAGCTAGTCAATGTTTTTGATGCCTCTTCARCTAAAACGCAGTAGTACATAGGAATGGCATACACACAACTTCTGAGGTTTTACATGGCCACGTTGCTATTCTCCTAAGTGTAGCATCAATAAAGATCAATATAATTCACCACCATGCTCTTTTCTCCCACCCTAATCCAGTAGATTAAGACAAAACAGTTGTTCAAACTTGAAGACTCTTTCTCTCCCCCCCGCTCCCTCCCCCAGATTAACCACTTTCAAACGTCTAACAGCAGCCAAATCATTGCATGTGCCTGAGGAAATGTTTGGCACTGCTARAGACACAGGTGGAACATTTCCACCTTCCTTCTCTTGGAACAATTTTGGCTTTGGATCAAGACAGAATAGTTTTACATCTCCTCTTGTTTGTACTGGTAGTAATATTTGTCAGGAGCCTGTCCTGTTGGCTCTGCATTACAGAGAGAATATCAAGGCCAGTTGAGAAATCTTTCTGCTCCTGGCACCCTGTCTRTGTTGAACACAAATAGAATTATGCACCTTGGAGTCACCGATGTTGGTTTTACTCCAGATGATAGATATTCTCCCACTATAATAAGCTAACAGGAAACCAAACCTGCCTAGGTCTCRGCCACCCTCTTTGACTACATATCGACAGATAGAATATACTGCCGTGCTGGGATGCTGCCTAGCGAGAATGCTTCTGTGCCACAGCATACCAGCACAGGGCGCATAATACGGCTAGATCATCATCATCAATAAACTCATTAAGAATCAACAATGAGAAATCATTTCTTTTCCTTTTCTCCCCAGCTTGTGTCAACATCTACACTTAGTAAGGTTGCACCAGGAGCAAAAGTGGATCTCTTATTTCCCAAATCTTGTTCCCATCTGCTAAATGGTAAATTCCCAACCTAACCTTTCAACACAGCACTAAAGCCTGCCACATTTAGTTTATGTATAGCTGTTACAGATGTGACATACAGGGTTGAATTAATGAGACATTCATTACATGTAAAGAACAGGAAAATAGTATATAGTTTGGTGAAAAATCTCTCTAATTTTAAATGCACAAAAGCCATAGGTGAAAAATTAATTTACAATCCTAGTATCTTTACTCTAAATTTAAAGTTACATGCTTTATTTTTTTCAAAACAAGAGAATGGTCTGAGGYTTCTGGTTCTGTCTGAGCAGTTTAGGGTACTCTAAAATATCTGAAACTCTGATACTGTAACTTAGTTTCCCATAATCATATTAAAAATTCAACCCATCTTTTAGAGTAATAATTCAATGATTTTTGGGAGTRTGCTTAGCATCTGGATTTGATTGACCAAAAGCCAACACAGCTGCTCTTTCAGAACAGCTTTTACTCATCCCTAACCCTCATTGTCTCATTCTCTCTGTTGATAGCATACAGCAAACAAMCAGTGAATATGTGTTTTGAATGTGTATGATTTTGTAAGAAGCTGAAGACCTCCCTCACATGTAGGCTCCACAAAGTTCAATAGACATCTGTTCTTCTGAATCTAAACAGACAATCTCCACTTTTCTCATAATTTAAATACGGGCAGATGGATATAGAGGGCATAACTTACCTCTGGATTCAATTTCCCTCTCTTATTTATACTGTTGGAATTAACAGAACAAATACAAAACAGAAGGACAATGGGAGGTTGGGCTTGGTGCCTCTATGGAAATACATCAGTCTGCAGAAATGGCGCGCGTGTCACTGCAAACAGACTGCAGAGCCAGTCAAAAGCTATAAATATGCACAAGAAGCAAAAATGTAGCAGAAAGAGGATGCCAAACGTACTGCATCTTTTGGGCAACAGTGACAGCATCTGTCCTCCCAGCAAATTATGAAGATTAGCATGCAATTTCTCCATAACATAAAAGTTTCCAGAATTTTTCRACACAGCAAAGCATTGAACCCACTCCTGTTTCCACTGAAGTCAGTGGTAAATCTCCTAATGCAAACAGCAGAAGTAACCTTCYTTTTGAAAAAGAAAACATTCCTAGGAGGAAAAAACTTACCCATCTCTAAAACCTTCAAGCACTCTGTTGAACTGATTTTTTTTTTCCTCAGAACTGATGTAATATRTTTTGCCTCTAGATATAACACTCCCAGTCTGAACACACACACATACACATACACACACACACACACAGGTGACTTGTATTTATGCAAATAAGTAAGTTTTGGTGAAAGGTAGAGTTCATACATAAAGTATATACCTATAAAGTATACACGGGTTGAGGAAACAGATGGTTGCCTGCTGGTTTGCAGGTATTCTTACTATATGATTTCCAAAGCATGGCGTTTCACATGGTCATCATTAAAATGTCTTCATGTTTTGACYTTTATTTTCTGAGTTGCTTGACATGGTGGTAGATGTTTTTGTCAAGATCCTGTTTCATTCCAGACTGATCACTTACTTCTGCAAGAAAAGTCCTACGAGTAAAACTGAGGAGAAACATCAGAAGCGACRTGAGATTTCAAAGAAGTTTGGGGTCTAGACTGGAAGTACATGGCTACAAAGCTAGACTGAGGAGATAGAGAAGATAATATGAGCAAATGGCTGAGAAGTTACAGCTGTTACAGAATTCTGATTCTGACACAGCTTTGATTATTCTCTTACTCTCTCAATTTTGCAGCCTGTACAACAGACCCAATATTATTAATTCCCTGATCTACTGAAAGATACCATTTAAATGATGGTTTCAAATATAGAGTGATAAGCACTATTACTACAAAGATGAAAGAAATATGACAAAGTGGTGAAACTAAAGTGCTTAAAATTAACAAATGATGGCACCCGTTGACATTAGTGGTGTTAACAATGAAATGCTAACTTCAGGGTACACAAAGCAGGCTTCAAGAAGGAACACAGAATCACAAGATTATAACATCAAGGGTAGAAAGAAAAAAAGTCACAGTTATATGATAGGAAAAGAACCTTGGACGCAGTGACTCTGAAAGGGACCATGGGATCATGCTAAATAATCTACTTAATATGAACTCCCAGTGTGAAACAATGACAGAGAAGAACTTGGCTGTGCTGCCTGTAGAGGTAACAAGCATTTCTATCTTATGTCCCTTATACCAGGGTCCACATAATGAAAAGACAGTTGAGAAACTACAAACATAGGGTAAATGACTAAAAAACATAYAGAAAGCCTGGAAAACCTGCCCCCATTTCTTAGCTCTAAGCCAAAGTTGAGAGATGATTCAATCGTAGTGGGTAAATAGTTACATAGGAGAAAACTACACTAAAAAAAAAAGACACTCCTTTAAAGATATAACCCAACTGCATTACCAAAATCCAAAGCTATGCAGATTCAAAATAAGAAGGGCTATTGTATGGAAAAGTTGAATGATAAATAAAACAAATGCCTGAGCAGCTTCCCAAAAGATGTGGTGGATACTCTGTTATAGACATCTTCAAGGCAGGATCTCTGGTCCTACACACMAATATGTGCCAACTTAACACAGAGCTGCGGATTTGATGTAGCAATTTATCTGCTACTAACATAATTCAKGTTATCAGATTTTAGAATCATAGTAGCCATTCCAACTTTAACATCTACAGGAAAAGGCAGACTTGGACGTTAAGTAGAAAATTCTCACACGAAAGTTAAATGCTTGATATTGACTTATCATTGTAAGAGATTTTCATAAGCAATTCAAACAGTGTATTTGGGCTGCTGCACATGTCCTGTTCTKGCTGCAGCTGATCTAGGTAAAAAGATTACTGGCCCAGTCAAGCTTCAGATACCCAGCATCACCTTCCTAGCCAGTAGTTTCTCAACTTTTCTCCYATCTTCTCCTCTCCTTCCTTATACTGCTTCAATTTCTCAATTTACTGGACTAACTACTTCCTAACTCAATGCTTTCAAAATGAACTGGGCTAAAAAAATCTCACTTTAAAATCATTTAAACTAGCCTAGCTCAAGAGATTAACTTTTTTCTTGCTTACTATATAGCCCTGCTTCATATTTCTACAGGTTGAAACACCATTTATGCTCTCATTAGTTGTTTACCTATAGAGAGGTTTGCACTGGATTGCTTATGACTGTATGAGACTGTTGTATCTAGTAAAATACTTTCCCATGCTCAGTTTGGTCATTTCAGTGATACTTTAATGGAAATACTAATAACTTTACATTTTAATTCTTTTCTAAAATAGCTAGATTAGGTATACTGCATCATCAGTACCTATAATTTTATGAATCACTAACATTTTTTCAAAGATACTATGTAAATGTTGGAAAAGAAAGAATGATCTAGAATGACTTCTAGATTCCTTGATAATGTTTGAGTCCAGATTACAACAAAACTCCATGATTTCTTCAAAATATCAGGAGAAAAACAGCTGGCAAATGTTCCCATATGAGCACTAACTGTAAAGATCTTCAGCTGCATATGTTCACAGACACAAACATTTTCAAATTATGGCTCACTTCACCAAAGCTAGACTCTTCCAAACAAAACTGAACAAATCATTGCTTGTAGCACACAATACCAATCCAAAGCATGAATACATGTTATTTCAATTTTCAGCAATGACAAGTTTGCTAATATACCCACAAGACTGAAGTCTGAAACCCATACTTAGACAAGGAACCTTTCTACATGTGACTGTACCAGCTGAACTCAAAAGTATCCACAGACTATTTGCAGAGGTTCCTGGGTGGAGCTCTATTTAACRCTTTGTACTGCTGATATGAATTTTGTCTGCTTTATAAAACAYCAGATGATTCTAACTATGATAAACTGTGCATGTGTGTTGGGGGGGGGATATAAATCATCTACAAACAATTGCCAATTTGCTAGTTTTTGTTTTAACCAAGGCTTTAATTCCTTTTATATTAGTCATCAGTCATGATATTAACAAAATACATAGACAATCCCATTTTGCCAAAACATCACTGGGCTAYGGGAAAAAGACACTACCCCTTCCCGTAACTGAGCTTGCATTGAACTTCCAGGAACTGCAGTTCTTTAATATAAGAAGCTGACAAGTTTAAAAAAATAAAATAAAACAAAACCCTTAAATATTTATTTTATTTTAGGAAAACATTTACCTTTAAATATGAGGATCAAGCCCAATGACTTGATTCCTAAATTTACTTCAGGTTAGGCTGTGTGGTTGCTTCATGGTTAAGAGTGGAGGAAAGAAGGGAAAGGAATGAATGCAAAAGAGCACAGGAGCCCTCCCTACTCCTACTTTCCTACAGAAGGGCCAGAGCAGGAAATGCCCTTAGCCTGGTCTCGAAGGCTGCAAAAAAGGCATAAAGATAGGAAAATAGCTCTGATCTGCAGGCTTTGCCATTAACACTGCCCAGTCTACAAGCTTTAGATCAATGGGAATGCCCCCAGTGCAAATGCCTCTGTGAATCCAGGGGGCACTCTGTTAGTTGTGAAGAATTGCTTTTTTCCTTAAATGTCTGCCTGCTCTATTCTGGTGCACAGATTTCAAGCAGCTGTCTTCTGTGCTGCTGTGTGATGATAAAGCCYGTGAAGCATCTTGCAAGCAAAAAACTCCTAGAAAGTGTTTTCAACAGACACTATATAGGGCATATTATTGCACAGCCCAAGATTTCTCCATGATAAGGCATTTTTAAAAAGTGATGCTCTTCATTAGAGCAGGAAAAAACAAGGGTTTTTTTTCTTCCTCCAATAAAAGAAAATGGCCATATTGAGATCAACTGGATACAAGAACAATTCAGCAAGGCAAATCCACAAGTAATTACAGTCTCTGCTGGGAGTGACAATTTATTAGACAGGATCTTCCATTTTTAATTTGGAAGGGATACAGAAGAAAGTAAGATAGGCCTCAGAGACGGCAGTGTTCAGGAATCACGTTGGGCACAGAGAAGCTCTTCTCCTTCAGTGACCTGTTCCAGCGGCTCTGCCTAGGAGAGCTTGCTCTTCCACAGCCATTTCTCAGACTTCTTGTCTCTGAAGATAAGCCCTTTAAAGACACCAATACCACATCTTTATTTCCCAGCCAACACATCACTACAAGTACTTATCAGAAAAACATTCCAATGGTGTTTTTTTGTTTTATTTTTTTTTTCTGATGGCCCCTTGCCCTGTTGCTAGAGCAATATCAATACCACTATTGCCAGCCGCAAATTGTTTGTTCTGGAAGCAAATACTCCAGCGCTCACTTTTCTGAACTAGTAATATTTCTGCTTTTGAGGCAGAGCTTCTCAAGAAAACAATGAATTCAATGCTCTGCCCCCAAAACCCTTTGTGGAAGCTGAAGATGATGGTGATAGTACACACCCATCTGTGGTCATGACCTCAAAAGACTCATGTGATATCAGCGTTGTCAGCCATTTCTTTCCAATCTAAAGGCACAATGTTTCATTTTCAGTAAGTAGTGGCACRGACTTTAAATCACGGTTACTTTTTTGTTTAGCTTCATTCAACTCTCACATTGCAACAGCTGAAGTCTCAGATTTCCACTAAATAGATGGTCTACAGGTAATGAATTTTGGTTGATTGGTACTGTACTGTTATTTTACCATACTAAGTATAGATCAGTGTCTGACTCCTCAGCATTTTTTCAGTAACTTCTCTATTATTTTAACACCATATTATGGTTATGTGCAATCCCAGGCTGCGGTAGGATAAAAGGTTACACTCYAAACCCAAACTTCCCTGCAAATTGCTAGTTTACATTCACTAGACTGCAGCCTCTTGTCAGAGATTTCTCTGTGAATTACATCACCACCAGTCCCCCCCCCCCAAAAAAAAAAAAAAAAAAAAAAAGTCACCTGTTCATTCTTCTAGTAAATCACCAGGAAAGAGAACTAATAATCTAAAATAAATCTGGGGGTGGGGGGTGTTCAGCCAGTGTCTGCAGATCTAAGCCTATGCTGTATTTTGGCAGAATCTTTTCTTCCTTGGTATCCTTAATATGGGCTCTTATAGTTGGCAGTACAAGAGGCAGAAAGGCATCATWAATAGGCTGATTGTTTTGGAAATTGTCCAGGGTTTTTTAACCCTTTTTTGAGAGAAGAGCAGTCTAGATATTAACTCCACTGGTTTTAGGTTTCAGACTCTACCCCTAGGCTATTRTCTGAATTTCAAACAGACATTTAGGGTTTTGAAGTTTCTTTAATAAATGATTTCCCCATCACCACCTTGGAAGCAGCACTGTTTTAAGGTGTAGTTGTTACTGATTTGTTCTCAGCTGAAGTAGTCTGGACCACCAGTCCAGACTAGCTTGAGTCTTGTGCCATCCAATTAAATCTATTTCATTCCATTGCTCACAGCATCTTTAGCAAAGTAAACACTTAAGGTACTTTGGCACCCATTAAAAGCAAATCAGTACTATTAGCACTGTAATGACTAATAGTCATTAAGTACTACTCAGCTCAGTGAGAAGTATTCTGTAATGCAAATCCACAGAAAATTTTACAACTCTGGATAAGTAGAAAGAAACAAAACAACAAACAGCTCCTGAAAACAATTCTCACTAGAGGCTTGGTTAAACCTTGTTAAATTTGCATTGTTCTTTCTCGTTTTAATTTAAAACCCTTGTATACCTTTTTCTTTGGCATTCAGGAGTTCTTGACCAGACAGATGGTTTCTTGAAAAAGCATTTGCTAATGTTGTACTTTTACCTTCATTGAACAGTTCTGGCCTGAATYCATTAAGGACCTCATCAAAAGATCYTCTACACGTCTACATTGCAGAGCCTCCAAGTAAAGATAGGAACCCTGTCTGCTGCTTCCTGCTCTATTGCTCCCTGTACCTGAAGACTTTTTTGGAGTTGAAGGGCCCCAAAACAAGACAAAAAGACTTGAGAGCAGTCACTCTCCACAGGAGCCTCCAAATGGGTAGGGCAGGCAGGCYTCTCCATAACCTCTCCCATCGGCCCCCACTCTGTGGCTGCCTCGGGACTTTGCTGAGTGGTGGCTTCAAGTCCCATCAGAACAGAGCATGAACTAGACTCAGTCCTCACATCACTGTGGTATCAAGATTCATAGTAAAAGCGGTCACCATCTCTTCTTCCTATAGTCATATACAGAAAACATCATTGTTGCATTTCTGGGAAGGTCCCAAGCTGGACTGCACCATTTCCCCTCCCCTTCCTTCTCTCTGACTGATGGTCAGCCCAAATTTAGAGTTCCAAAAAAGGATTTAGATGTGAGACTGACACGAACCAAGACTTGAATACCTCTTAGAGCAGCATGTCAGGGATTTTAATACATCCTCTGTAGCTGAAATGGCATTTTGAACATTGAAAAAACGGTGTCTTGCTCATGCTCCTTTGGGGCAGTGAGGTGCTGCATCTGCATGGAAAACACAGCTTGGGGCAGGGTTCTTGCTAGAAACATCCCATTGGAATAGCACAGGGCCTATACCGACAGCTGGGCAGGAGCAGGATTTTGGCTATGATATTGGCACAGAGGAATCACAGAGAAAGCATAAATGAACAAAACATGCACTGGGAATAGCAAATTTCCTTCAGTAGCACAGTCCTGATAGAACAWTTCTTCATTAAGAAATAAAAGATGCATTAAAATAACAGCACACTGGGAGACTTTACAACCCTAAGGATGCTGCCATGCTGAGCATATTTATAGCAAGGCCTTCCTGGTATTTTGAATCTGATTTAACAAAATATCAGACTTGTTAAGTGTCTAAGTTTTGTGATTGGAATGTATTTCATCTCAAAATAATGCATGCACACCCAGAGCAAGTTATGTCCGTATATCTCAGTTCTTTGATATTATTAAGAAGCTATTATCTTGATCCTCTTAATCGTTCTATAAGCCTTCCTAACACATTCTGCCTCTGCTCCAGTCCTTAGTACATTTTCACTTAGACTACATTCCTCTTAGAAAACAGGAGCATAATTGGAAAGTCAGGAAAAGTTTCATAAAACTCAGAAAAAGTGTCATAACAGAAATGATTCCAGCAGATTACTGAAGCCTTATGATACAAATGAAACACAACATGCAGAAAAGCTAGTGTTTTTTTCCTCCCAAAATCGTAAAACAGTAACAYCACAGATAATTTTTCTAGGTGCAGAAAAGTACAATTTTAGAAGGTTATTCATAAAAGAGTAATTTTATATATTTGAGTCATCTATAATGGATGATAGTTGGCCATCATTTATTGCATAGAACAATGTTGCTTAGTGTTATTCAGTACAACTGTATGCAGTTACATGCAATTTCTCAGATCTATAGTTGTCACATTTCTTTCTGCTTTTCTCTACAGAACAAGTTACAGAAAGATTAGTTGCTATCTTCCCTTCCTCATCCTCTCCCCTCAAATGTTTTTCTGACATTTAGTCTTATGGTCTTTATGGAATATTTCTGTTTTTTTCAGAGCCTTCCTAGTCTGTGCATGTTTTTTTGTTTTTTTAACCCTTTTAGTCTTTTTATCCAGAATTGTGTTTGTAAATGGATGAATCACAAATCTCATACCTTTTTCTTAAGAAATAAGTTCTATCTACTGAAAATACAGAGGTATTGCAGTTCAGCTAGAGATTTTATGGATGTCATACAGCTGAGAGAAAAGAGAAAGTTCAGATCAAACTTCCATTCTCATGAGTATGTTCCTAAGTAAACCAAAAGGGAACAGAAGAGCTGACAGAAGGATTGGCTCCAAAGAAATTGCTTGACTCTCTGGGCACCTGCCTGTTTTCAGGTGCAATTCCATCATAAAATCGGAACTGATGGGGATTAAAAAAAATCTCACCCCTCTGCCTGCAGAAGTACAATAAAGTTTCCTCTTCAGTACCTTCACTGAGATCAAGGCTGGTTGAGAAGTGCATGAAACTTACTGAATCGATTACGTGAAATTGCTCTACTACTGAATGTCTTCCGTGCCGACTGAATAAAATGCCTGTTCCCAGTCTAGAACTACTGACTTGCACAGCAATCATGTAGTCAACCTAAATGACCTCATTTTCAGGAGGAAAATTAGAATAGGATTGCCAGAACCTGAAAGACAAGCTGATTCCACCCATATGGGCTGCCAGACAAAAGCTTTAGCAGTGGAAAAGTTACTAGTAGAAAAGTACAAGGAGAAATTGTGCAAGGAGTTGCTCTTAAAAAAATTGCCTACTGTCTGGGAAGGTGAGTTGGCACYGGGAGCGCAGCGAAGATGCTGAAGCAGGGGAGACTGAGCCTTTGAAAGAGATCTCAGATTCCTGAAGGCATCATGCCAAGAGCAGCAGAGCCTCAGGGACGGACTGCACACCGCTTTCTTCCTCTGCACAGATCTGTACGTCTCCTGCACTCCATTTACGAAACAGATAAAGCCACCCCTCCAAAAAACAGTATTTGCTTTGACTGTTAAGCCCCTACATGGACAAATCATAAGCAGTGTTTCATAGAGGCAGTTTCAAAGGGACAGGGGTGTTACATGATTAAGCAGAATGACCCAGCAGCCAACTGACAGGGTCTCAGCCCACATAGTCCTGATTTGCCCAAAACCAAAGGTTTTAAAAATCTTAGCGAAACAGCCCATCTTTTCAGACATTTGCTTGCTTAGAGTTTAGCATAATTAGCAAGAAATAAAATACCTTATATATTTTACAAAAGCGTATTGATATTTTCCTTGAATAAATCTCAAATAGCATATAATCGACAGTCCCCAGTTATACACAACCAAAAGTAAATATGTATATTTCAAAATATATTTTATATTCCAAATATATTTAACAAAATCCATACTGCTGAAAACAGACTAGRAGAAGGTAATTTCAACACTTACCAAAACATCCAGATATCAAAGCTGTGAGGGAAACTTCTACAAAAGGATTAACAAATAAATTCTTAACTCATCCCAATGCACCGCAGCCTTTCACAAGAGCTATTCCAACACTAATCTGCAAAGCAAATATTAAAAGATACCCTTTAGGGCTTTCACCAATAATCCAGCTATGTTTTCACACTGTAATTTTAGATTTTTCAGATGTCACACACTCTTAAATGTATCCCTATTTGCAGTCATTAGAGCTTGACTGTCACACATAATGACAGCCTGCGCTGGCTGATCAGGCTGTAGAAAAGCCGTTTCCCTGGCTCCTAAACTCAGTCACACATCAAAGGCAGAGAGGCACATATCTATTCCTCTTGCACTGGCTGATATTTAGAAGTATTTCTTTCTTTAAAGGATGAAAATTGGCTTTTGCCTTAAGATTTGAGAATTACGTCCTGCRCTTTTGTCTGACTGACAGCTAAGGTGCCAGGCTGCCCTTTTCCAGGAACACCACTGTCCTGTCTAGTATGGGTCTGCAGTGGAGAAGCTTTTCCCATTTGTAAGGATAGTTGTTTATTGCTGCAGGGACGTTCCCCTCACAAATGTTCAAGGTTCACCTTTGCCCAAGCATATACCAATCTATAAGCTAATAGAAACGTTGCAGATCAGAGAATACTCTACTCTCCTTCTCCATTTAAAGTTCTCTTTTGATTATTTTAAAGAGAGAATGATTTGCTGAAAACATCAGAACTAAGGATGACACAGAATGAGAAAGCTTCAGCTTGTTTTTGTCTCCTTACAAAGACAGTTTAAATCTACTTTTTAATAAGCATTTCTAATCCTCCTAGCTTCTTCAGTCTAATTCTCCCTGCCAACATAGTGGCTAGTCTCCAAGATTATATTTATTCTTTATCTAGTTGAAAAAGAGATGTCAGGGAATGGCATATTAGACAATGAGATTTTTTGCTATTTCAGTGATACTTTGTGACACAAGTTCTTGAAGAGTAAGACGCATGAAGGTCTAATTCTTCCCTTTTGTTAGCATCTGGAAACTCAATTTTGGATTCTCAGTTCCTTCTCGGCAGAGKGAACATTCACACTTATGTAAGGGTGAGTGGGAGCAAACACAATGCAGATGGTAGGGAATATATTTAACAATCCTCTCCACAAGTTGTTGATTTATGTTCTCCTCTGCAGCAGAAAAGGGTCTATGCTTGTCCCCACTTATCTCCTTTAATTAAAGGTTAATACAGTTGACAGGAATCGGGAGTAGTTGAAGTTGCAGCTGAGACTTTACTGTGGGTCTTAAGCGTAGGCAAATCTTCTCTTATAAGCTGCAAACTTGGGAATTACAGTAATAGCTACAGCAGATTTCCCTTTTTGCGCAAAGGCAAAAAGATATATTAACATTTGTACGTTCTGGATTATTCAGTTTCCCACAATTCATGACTACCATGTGAGTCTACAGATTTCTATGTGTACTGCCAAGGACCAAACATTTTCTGCTTAAATGTTAAAAAAGGAAAAACATAATCATAAATCATTCCAAGASGAATCTTGAAGAACTGAAGGCAGCGGGGAAAGGAAACAATGCTGTTGGCAATTTCACCCCCCCCCTTTTTTTTTTTTACTTTTTGCAATACACTCTTTAAAATACCTAACATTAACAAAAACAAAGCTGTGTTCTGTTTCACTTTCTTGTGCTAACAAACCTTTGAATCTAGGTTATTTTTTTCTTGAATCAGAAAAAAATATTTCATCATCATCATCAGAAACACGTAAGTGCTGCATTCAGGGACAGAGAYGTGATTATTAGACAGTCATATTGAATATTTCTTCTTCAAAATACTCTTGCAAACATGAACTGAAACAAGTTTGAGGCATTCCATTATCTGTAGTACCTTTTTGATATTTGGAAAAGGATCAAAAATATCATGGCAGCTATAATCAAGCCTGGATATTCAAAATAACCAACAGGGAAAGTAAATAATCAATTGTATAAATAGCAAACTACATCACAATTTGGTGCTCTCATGATGATGATGTTTTACTTGAGGGAATACAATCTACCTTTTGGAGATCAATGCTTCTTCTGGTTATTTCTGGAGAGTTCCTTACTGCTGTGCAAACAGTTGGCTTCCTTTATTGTTGACTGTCTTCAGGACACATAAAGAACTAAATAAATGCCTTACTATCTGCATTCTTAAGCTATGGAAACTACTGCAGCTTTAGAGGTACCACTGGAGACATACACAAGGACAAAGATGCACAAAAGCTTATCAGTTTCAGATACTTATTCTTGAAACTCTTGGCTGCAATAGCATCTGGAATGGCTCTGTAGGTGGGCACCTCATCAGAGAATAATTACTCCTCATCCCACAACAGATTTGGGTGAGAGATATTTGGACTTAATTTCAAACCTAAAAGGAAAGCTGTATGCTATGCATGTCAGCATCACTTAGCACTGTGGGTATCATAAGAAACAGAAAGTCATCAAAAGCTGATATACAGCAGCACTACTCTTTCCTCTCTCACTAACCTTCTGCTCCTGAAGGCATCAAATACGTGCAAACAGAACTAAACAAAAGCAAAGCAAGTCCTCTGTTCCAAGCATGACACCCTGCAACACAAGGCAAACAGTCCTTGAAACAGCCCGCAAACCAAGATTAACAAGAAGGGTATTTGAACTTTCAAACTTTCCTWACAGGCTATGTCTTTATTTCACTTCCCCCCACCTTCTGATCCCTTGCTTYCCAAGTTTAATAACTGTTTCATGGTTTCAAACTATTTTTGATAGCCAAAATCCAGCCCATACCTGACATCTAATATATCTGCTGCCTTTATGCACACAGTGAGGGGTACCACTTAAGAAGGCTCCTAGATAGGAAGTTATTTTGGAGATATTGTATACATTGCTGATTATCACGAACAATTTCCAGGGGGGAGGTGTAGCAAAAAATATAAAAAATACCTTTAAAAAGCTGTCTGCCCTTGTGATTTTCAGCTCTTTGAAAAAGCATGAAAGGACTGAAAAGCACCCCTGGTGTGTGGTTAAAATAACTACAAAAGGACCTATTCTTACCAGGTTTCTTCAGTAAAATGAGGGTGCTTTCACTGCATTTTTTAGCCTTGTTAATCTGACAGATATTGATGGATAATTTGGAACTGCCAAAATAATCTTTGTTCTGAAAACACTAACTCATACACGTTATATCCAGATGTTTTACTCAATTCTTAATGGATATCAAAACTTTAAATACTTGGAAATTGCATTTTATACAGTTAACAGCGCATGTATGCAGGGGAGGGATGAAGACAATAAGAGTTCCGTTTAGAACAGCCTAAAAAGTAGTATTTATGCCCTTCAAGAAGGACATTCTATATATGAAGAAATCCACCCCTCTCTGTTTCTGCCTAATCATGTTTRAAAACTAATAGTACCAAGATTCTTYATTAGCAATCAAGGCCTTGCAGGCAGGTCTTTTCAAAAGGTATAGGAATTTGCAAGTAAATACTCCAGTGTTGACTGCCCCCCACCCCTGCCATCAGGCTGGACCAGCACCTGGTCCCAGACCAGCATGCCAGGATAGGTTGGCCTCAAGCAGATTGCTGAGATGGAGACAGTTCCTTAACTCTGGACAGCTAGTCCTTAACCCCCTCCATGGGTTAAGGGCTACAGAGTGTTGCTCTTCCACTGAGATTTAAGGAGGAAATCTTTTGTCTTTGTGAGGACAATGCTCCAGCCCCGGAGTGCTCTTTATGAGTAGGAGGCAATAAATGTAAGTTAGGAATAAGACACCATGGTTCACATCAGCGCTGTCTGCTCCCTGACAGTGTCCAAGCCACAAACAGAACACTTGAACGGAGAATACACACAGCTGGCTGAAAGGTAAGAGCCACTTGCACATGGCAAATAAAGACATTCAGAGAAATCAGAAATAGACATAGAAGAACAAGCAGGGGCAGCAGGTTGGAGCATGTGTTTGGGAAATGTGATGCTGTGCAACTCAACTTCTCAGTCATTAAAAATTGTTGCCTCGGTTGGACTCTGACCAGTTCCTGATGGATGAAGCTTCATATCCTGGCTATTCTGCTTTGTGGTCACTACTGGATAAACTCACAAAGGAAGGTAATTCATCTCCTTATAAGACAAGTAGGCAATCATAAAATATATCACTTCTATCCTGAACAATAATCTTCAACTTGATAAGCCTTTTAGTAGAAAACTCTCCTAGTATAAAAACAAAGGCAACTTGCAATGCATACAAAATGTGACAAGTATCAAGCAAAAACAGAACTATTCTGCCAGGAGCTGCAGCTGAAGATCTGCTGCTGAACTGTTGTGTTTCCCTCCCAAGTACATCAACAAAATCAAACAGTTGCTGATAAAGGCGGATACTGAGAGAAGGATCTCCTGGGAATGCTGGACCAGGTTACTTGTGTTTGTGGCTGTGTGCAAAAGTGCAAAATCTTGGGAAGCTACCAGGACATAATGTATTACAAAACCAGTTTCAGATGATTTACTAGCATAAAAAAAGCTACCGGGCCGAAGTGCTACTGCTCTTCTAGTTTTGCCTATTGGAATCCGGAAATGAAAAGGGCATTAGCACTACAAGCTTWTATTCTGGCCAGCAGAGTCCAAAAGCATATCTGATTGTTATTTGGCAACTAAGGTTAAACAGAATCTCGGCATTCCTCTCAACATAAAAGCAGCCACTTGAACACAGTAGCTGGGATCTCCACACCCCRGCACCCTATTGGAAGTCATATGAAAATTAATTTCCCCCTTCAATCTCAGAGGTATTCTTCATGTTATACAGACCACGATTAAGTGGTTTTAATGAAAGATTCTTCCTCTATTGCTTTTGGAATCCAAATACGGCAACATAAGCCTCCTTCTTGCACTGTGGATTCTATCCCACTAAAGATCCATGCAATAACAAGGRATAAGTACAAACAGCCGACCTCAACACCCATCTGTCAGCAGCTGTAAAGAACAATGCAATCTTTCCTTCCAAGGCTGGGCTCTAAAAGGTGGGAACACAAGATCCAGGAGAGTTTTCATTAACAATGTGGGCACAGGAACAGAGATCTTCCTGAGCTGATTAGACTGCAGACCTGGTGGTCTCTGGAGCCATTCAGGAATGTTTCAATCATTTACATAAAAGTATAGGAGATAGTTGTGCTTGTAAAGACAGAATCTGAAAAAAAGAGCCATTAGAAAAATGTATGCTTTAAAAGACCTTTATTTTGGTTGCACAGTTACAGTTCAAAAGTTCATTTATGTTTACAGTTAAATTGTTCCCAAATAAAATTTTATAGCTCCACCATATAGACAGTGCATTCTCTACCAATCTAGTGTACAAGAACTTTATAAAATACAGATTAAGTGCCTTTTTCACCTGTACACTTTTCAGCTTAGTGCACCAACATCAAATAAAAAGGCAGATAGATTAATTGGCAAAAAAGTGTTCAGTTATATTTCTAATATATTAGTAAAAAATGGCACAAAATGGAAAAAGGTCATTTTAAAGGCTAAAGCATTATTAAACTTCAGTTCAACTGATTAAGAATTTATTATCATATATCACTGTTGAACTTGGAATTTAACTTGTAATCTTCTTTTCCCCAGATGTATAAAACACCTCACATACAACTTCAGGTCTGTTCACAAAAACCGAATCACAGCAGTTTCGGAACAGTGACATTCAAGTGTAGTTAGGAAGTTGGGAATTTCTATTCTTCCCAAAGATCTAACCTAATAATTCACAGACTGGAACTTATTTTCATCTAGCCAAGCTCATTGATGCACACATCAGATGTGAAGGTATCAGGTGCGCACACATTAAACACACTATTTCTTAATACAAGAACTGAAACAAGAAATCCACGCTCACAAGTTACACCATCCACCCTACCTACCTTTGCAAGAGGCTTCCAGGCATAATGGCACTTAATGCCACATAAAGAAGCATCTGAAAGATTTTAGGCAAACTGAAGGCTTAATTTGAGATCTTCAGTTTTTAAAGAGAGAAATCACACCAACTTCAGCAACCTACATTTTATTTTTGAATCACCCATAACAAATGGGCAGATGGGTGGGCTAGAAGGGAAGGGAAAGAGATAGAAAGGCATTACTAGCTTAAAAATAAAGTCCAAGATATTAATTTGTTGCCTCAAGCAACAATTTGGGAGTTTGTTTTGGCAGCAATATTTAGCAATATCCCAAAGATAACTACCCCTCCTTCAAAAGAAGTTACCAGGATTTTTGATTAGCCCCCTAAACCCTAAGAGGTTTTTATGTTTAAGTTAACAGAACATTTACGAAGTTGACTTATTTTACTGGTAAGAAGCACTCACATCCAAGAGGCAGGCAGTTATACCAACTGGTGCACTGAGAATGTTACTTCTTAGGTCAAAACAAAGTCTCATTAAAAAAAAGTTAAGTGTGATCAAGTACAGAACCATTATTTTACTCAGCTTCACAATGAGAAAACCATGACTGTAGGAATTGCCTTTCATAATTTAAATAACAATTATAATGCTTTTTCCAGAGACTTATTTTGTAGATACCCATATGATGATTCCAAGGATCAATGCTCCAATAGCAAGTATAAGAATGAGGATGCACATTTTCTTCCTGGACCTTTGCTGCCAATAGAGAGAAAAAAAAAAAAGTTGATTGAAAATAGTACTGTAAGATCAGAAGACTAGTCAAATACTTTTACRGTCCTATTGGTTGTGTAATCCAAATAAAACTTGTCTTTACAAACAACAATAAATCATATACAGTTGTTGGAGAGAAGAGTAATTCATTCATGAATTGGATTTAGCGCTACATTATTCAATGAAACAACTTCAGTAGTACTTTCAAGTATACATAATAAACTAAGGAAAGAGTGCAGGAGCTTGGACAATGAATGAAAATAATTAGAATATTGGGGGAAAGAAAATGTGTGAGAGCACGTAGCCATGTACAGAGGAAAATGGACATGCAGTCTGCATTGCAGAGGAAGTAGGAATGGACTGGAAAAATTATTTCAAGACTATTAATATATAGACAGCACAGGACAAAGAACTGCCATTCTAGACTTCTGAAAGACTGACTTTGCATTCATTAATAGTGTTATTTAAAAGTTGTTTTTGTGCAGATTGTTAGGGTTCAACTTAAAGAAAAATCTTAAAGAAAAAAAAAGGACCTGAATAGATACTCAGTTATATTGATGTCACTACAATATTGTGCAAGTCATGAGAATATCCAGAATTTCTAGATTGTCCACACAGGTCTATCCCTTGAGATACCAGAGCAACCAAGATGAGGAGCTGCCATTTCTTATCTGAAGCAGCAGGAAAGGGAGTAATATGCTTTACTAGTAGGTTTTACAGGCTCTTGCTGATATCAAAAGAATGCTAACACTCAAATCTCGGGATTCTAGGCCACAGTTCTAGAAACAAAGCCAGGCTTTGCTCTGTTTYGCAGATGTTCTTCTGGCTGTTTCTTCTCCAGTACAAATGGTCTGTTTGTTTTTCCTGCAGAACTACATCTGTCTCTATTCTTCACTGGAACAGACTGTTCTCCACCCTGCTACCACCCAAGCTACTAAGCTTCTTGTTTTAGCACTTTTGTTCTAGTTTTGCTAAGTCTCCATGTCAATTTTCTCTTACTACTGTCGACCTAAACCTGTTTCATCATTTTACTTGCTAGAACTCAACCCTTTTGACAGAGCCTCTTCCATCTCTTATCTGTTGCCAGATTCTCTCCTTTCAGCTCTTACACTCCCAGTCTCTCCCTTTCTCATCCTGCAGACCACCTCCTACCAACCCTGCACTGAAGTCAAATATTATCCCTGTAAAACTACCCAGGCAAGGTGCTGGACTAAGATGTGGAGCCGTTATTTCCTCCTACACTTGACTGTCATTCCTATGAGCACTAAAGCAACAGCAATAAAGTGGAAAGGAAAGAGAGGAGAAAAGCATGGCTTTGCACCTAGAGCTCTGTGAACACACTCCAYGTGGCAAACTGGTGGCATAGACCCCATTCAAGCACACTGCAGCTGTGAGGGTACCAAGCATGTGCAGCCTTGTCCCCACTAATATGCCCAGGTCTCTCCCTGTTCCTCAAGGGGTTCAGGGCATAAATAGATATTAGTTGCTGAAATTAAAATAAGTCTCATGAAAATGCAGATGATTTTTCAGAGGCTTGGAACAAGGCTGAGTTTTCAGGCAAGTGAAAACTCAAATTCAAAGCCAATGGCACAATCCTGTCAAACAGAGGCCATCTCTGCTGAGTATCTAGTGTCTGTTGTACGTCTCGTGGTACAGAAGCTTGTCAAAAGCATGGAAAACATTTATTTGAGGTCAGAAAATATTCATCCTTTCCTCCTCAAGATGAAAGGCTTTTTGTGTTACTTTKTTTTAAATTTTACGCCCCAAAATAATATCTTGGGGTAATTAATCTTCCATATAATCCAATATGAAAAAATTTGGCTATTATTTATGCTTTTATGAAACTTGTCAGTATCAAAATAAGAGCTATCATTCCTGCTTTGTAGTATGTTGTGCCAGTTGATACCATCTGGAAAACAATTCAAGGATGCCACCACCCTTTCTCCTTTCCGACTTCTTCTGAGATGAGCAGGCAATCCTTCAAACATTCTGTCATCGATTTACCGGCCTGGCTATTACTAGAATACATAAGAAGATTTAAAAATCTAAAACTAACTTTGACTAAAGAAGGAGGATTTATTACTAATAAGATTATTTCTAACCAGTGCYAAAAATTTTACAAAGAAGAGGTATTAAAAGGTCTTTTAAAGTCTTTTGAAAAAAGTTTGAGAGCTTAAAATACGTTTTTAGGATCAGTGTAGTAACCAACAGAAGCAGAACTTACATAACTTTAAGAAGATTTTGTTTATATATGCAGCAAAAATTGATGCTACTTGGCAATACCTTCAGAAGACTTCCTTGCCTGCATTCTCTACTCCTCCAATAACCTTTAAAGGCTCTTCCTTCACACACAGTCAACTCTCCCTCTTGGACTGTAAAGAAGGTTTTGTTTTGTTTTTTAAACTAAGGGCAATTCCTAGTGCTCTGAAACAACCTAGTTAATCTTATAGGAGATCCAGASCTTACAGAAGTCATTGACTTTTGTTTCATAGTGATCTAGAAATACTGTCCTCATCTAGACATARACCTTTAAGTAAGTCTCCAAAGCCTTGAGGATGATGCTAAGCAAAATTAGAATTGCAAAAATAAGTTGGAGTCAGGACTACTGAAAGAAGACAGTTACACATAACTGGCAGTTGGCATTGACATTACCTGGTAGTTCGCTGCTCTTGCCAGCTGCTGGTTTGCCTGTTGGACATGTACATCTGCATTTTCCACATTGGCTTCTATGCTGTCTTTATTTTAAAAAGAAAGATTTCAAATTTTGATTAGGTATAACCCAATCAAAGGGTTGAAATGCTGAAATATACTTGAGACCATCTGTAATAACTGTCCCCAACAAATGTCGATATCTTTATCAACACTCCAARTTTTATACTGTGCATTGCGGCAGTCTAATCTTTCTTATAATAAACATCTTGCACAGCCTTAAACTAATTTCTGAACCAACCAATGATTAAGTGTCTGACTTCGTCCAGTCAGGAGCTCCCCTGTTCTAGAAGCAGGACTGATCCTCAGAAACAGCCTGRGGTGGAAACTCTGTCTCAGTACTTTCTTGTCTTCTGACTTGCTGCTGACTACCTCTGCTTAGAGAAAATGCCTAAGGCCAAGAACTTGGGGAAAAACAGACAAATGAAACACTCCAGGAGCCATGAATATAGTTTGGTATTCAATCCTACTGGTACAGATGTTTTTTTTCCTGGAAAAATCTTACGGGATCTTGAACATATTATGGTGGAAGATGATAAAAAATAAAATAAAATAAAATAAAATAAAATAAAATAAAATAAAATAAAATGTAGCTCTGCAAATGTATGCTGGTTAACAGTATGGCTTAGCAGTAGACTCAGAAAACATATTTTGTGATCATATTTAATGAAAAGAATAAGCTTGTCTATTTGGAGAGTAGAAAAGGAATCTTAGCTTGCTCTGCATACTTATAATATTAGTCAGAACAGTCAAATTCCCTAAATGAATTTTTTTTTTGTTTTCTTTATTTTTTGGGTTCAGGAAAATGATATTTCTCAGTTTAGCTTTCTTCTTTTTAATGTTTTCTATCATATGTAGGTATGGTGGGAACAAAACAAAATCATCACCCCCGGCCCCAGTCCCATCAAATTTTTTTAGAAATTCTTTATAAACAAAAGAGGAGCTTTAGATTGTATCATTCCKTTGCTCTACCCCTTCACTCAATATGCTTTTTATTTAAGATCAATGAAAATACTATTTAATATGTACTCAAAAATACTTTTAAGTATATTTATATTATTAAAAATGGCATATAATTTTAAGCTACATTTTTAGCTCACTCTTCCTATTGTCACTTACTCTATCCCCAGCCACCACAGCCAGTCTGCCCATTAATAGGTTGCATCTGATTTGCTGGAAAATTTTCTATGATGAGAATGTCAATGCAAAAGCAAAAGGTCCACATTATTACTTTYCACAGAGATAGGATTTTTTTTTATTTGGAAACAACTTAGAATAAATAAATACCAAGTAAAACACACCTCATGGGATGAAAGGAAAGAGACATTTTTCCCTCCCTGCATTACAGCATTTTTATGTGCTTTAACAACTCTTCAGAGAATATCTGAATTGGACTTACCTATCACATCACCTTGTTCATGAATCATCATTCCTAAATCTTTGAAAATTTCATTTATGTCCATAATATCTGCCTGCAAGGAAAAAATCATCACATTAATTGGCATAACCTTTTAAATCATCGCTGTATATTTAGATACAAAATACTGCTTCTCCTCCAGAATACACCCATGATTCTATATCATAAGGGGGAAAAAAAGCTCTTCATAATATTTATTTGGAAGATTTTTGAACTAAAAGCTAAGTTTATTATAATCAAACAGACTGAAGATGAATATGTGCACAAAAAGACTTCACATCATATCACAAAAGGGGATTTCTCATATTGCTGATCGTTTGTCTACATATAAACCTGTAGACTTAGTTTAATGAATAGATTTTTAAATTTAACTTGTGCAACACTATTTGAAATACTCTTATTTCAGCTTAAGTGCAGGCTCGTGCCAAATTAGCTTAAAAGCTATCAGTCGATGATTAGTGAATAAAAACGTATGTAGAAAGTGTTTTGCATTAGTTTTAACAGATCTCTTAAACACACACACTTTACAATAAGCATAGTTTACAGAACTGATCACAGTAATATGGAGCCAGGCTATTGCACCTGTATTATATTACAGCATTACCATCTGGTTACGATGAAATGATAGGTGTCACATCACCACTGTGCATATGACCTGTTTCTTAACCAAGGATTGATATGTTTAGTTTACTGTATTGCAGTATATGGGTAGCAGGGAGAGGTTATCACAGAACTCATATACAGAGCGGAACAGATCCTGCATCAGCAGGATTTCCTGCTGATCTTTTCCCGAATCTTTCTTGTTGATGGTAGAAATGTGAATTCTAGATTGGCTGAAAAAAATCATTTAATTTTCCACAGAAGTTTCTTGATGACAGTATTTCATCACACTGAAGATAATCATTTGCGTACTTTAAATCTTGATGTTAAACAATTTTTGACAAGACTTAATTACAAAAGTTTAAATGAAACAAGGCATCTCCATTTCCAGATGAAGTGTTATAAAAAACCTGCTTACAAAACAAACATGTCAAACTATATATTTGGGAACATCTGGGAGGGAGGATATGACTTTGTTTCATTTATAATTATCCTTAAAAAAAGTTATATAGCATAAGTGTCTGTTTGAAAAACCAAGAGATGTATTTTTACTTGTAATCACGTGAGCACTTTTGAATTCCTTAACCAAATCAGTGGAATTAAATGCWGTAGCAAAACATAGCTTTCATACAGGAGATTTCTAGTGCCATATTCTGTGTACCAGGTAATGCCAATATTTGTAGGCTAAACAGTAACAAAATAAATGAAAATCAGAACACTGCAAACACACTAACCCTTCAGGATTAATTTCTGCAACAATGCTCATGCCAGTAAGAATGATTCTTCCGTGGGAATAGTAGAAGCATATTTTTAGATCTGTTTTAAAGCCACATACAACACTCATGCATACCTCAAGCTGCCTAATGGAAGACTCTCTCTCCTCAATGAGACGGAGATCATCTTCTGTAATTTCCTCATCTTGCACTTGTGCTTGAGGTTGACTGTTGAATAAAATCCCATCATAATCAAGCAATCACAATGAGAAACAAGTCAGAATACGAACCATAAGTTGACAGTCAAATACATAAAGCAAACTTCCTGTATCAGTAAGTAAAATGCATGTTTTTACTCTTGCACGTCTCGCTAACAAAGGTCTGAACAACCATATTTTTGACAAAGCAAGCTGCTATCGTAGGCCTACTTCAGAGTAAAGTTACACACAGCATTGAGGTAGCTGCTTGGAAATCTCAGGCATCAAGGCACAGACAAAGTTTCTTCTGAATTATAAAYTCCATCTAAGGCAAAATTAAGTTGGTCGATGCCAAAGAAATCTGCGGCTGAGATGTAGCTTTCGGACAGTATGAAGTAACAGGAGAATCAAGCAAACATTAGATCTATTTATCAGGCCTTAACAGTTTTACTCTATCTTCAGTTAGACTGTGCTTATCTAAGTTTGGCCGTCACAAAGCCCAGATATGGATTTGGGGCAGTCTAAGGAGATGAGTCCCAGTGGTGTATGGAACGGAGGAGAACATGTGAACAGCTCCTCTTTCTTCCCACTGATGCCATCAAGAAGCCTCCTCCCCACACTTGCCCCATGGAAGGAAACTCAACTGAACAGCCTGTCTCTACTCCCTTCAGGAAAAGGTAATTGGTCAGAACAATCAGCAGCTGGTTTCCCCTCAGGCCATTTACTATTCTGAGTTAAGTTCAGACTTATTAACAGATGTAGCTTACCTGTCCCAAGAGACAAGTGTTCCTTCTTTGTAACTGTCTTCAGGAGCACCACCCTACATGATTGATGTTGGGGGGGGGGAGAAAAGGGGAGGGATTTTATGGCCCTGAAAGGAGCACTTTTAGCATTCCTACAATAATTCAATATTACAAAGTTTATATTAAGTCAACTTCAAACTGAAATGTGATTTAACATGCTCTCAGCCTGATTTTCTTTTATGCATGCATAAAGCTGAAGTACAAGCAAAGCCATTCAGCTTAGTAACTGCCTGCTAGAACTTACAAGTATAGCAACATGTTGCAGGCAGTTGCATTATATTTTAATTCAGCCTTCACCACAGAATGATTCAGCTATGCATAGAAGTGAGTAAAKAAAACTACTACAATTATAATCACATTGTACATGTTCTGCAGTACTTGGAGTCAGATACAAGCTCCCGTTAGTAGCATCAAGTAAGCAAGTTTGAGACCAAATACCACCAATGGCATTGTAAACAGAATACAATAGCACATTTTCTGATACTTACAGATACCCTTGAGCTGGCTCTTACTCTGGCTACAAAGTCTTTTTCTTTCTCAGCAGCTTGCCTTTGGAGTCTTTGGAAATTTGTTAGTGCTGTAGTGAACTCCCCCACAAGACGATCTTTCTGTATTTTTCTTTGACGCTATAGAATAAAAAGTTTTACCAAGTCAAATGAGCTCAGGCTTTTCAAGGATTTGCCATTTCCAAGCTGTGCAATGCTGTCTAAGGCATATACTCTTTTTTTTAATAGGAATAAGGGAAAGCTGTCTACAAAATCATTTGAAACTGCATGGACAAACCTTTCTTCCCTCCAGGATGAYGTAACTCCATCACAACTTAAGAGATTTAAAAAAAGAAATTTATGAATTTGGTTTCATTAAACAGCTAGAAATGAGTAACGGGCAGGAACAAGTCAAAATGTTCTATMAGTTGATACATGGGAAGCTTCTACTTTCCTTACTACCCGTTTCTTATAAAACTAATTCATCATTTAAGTACAAAATATTTTGATACTGTGAATTCTGACGTATGCAAAACAGACTGATGGAGGGGTGGAGAAACATACTGCACATGTATTTTTAAATACATATTGGAAACATACATTGCTGCTTATATAAGCTGCACTTAGAAGTGGGCTCACGCTCCCTCTTAAGTGCTTAAAAACTGTTACAGAAAGACCTGTTATAACCTATTAGCTTTAYGTTTTGAGGAGGTTGTGGGGAAGGTGAGAGGAATATTGGACACTCAGGAGAGTCTTAATTAGATTTCTCTACATGTATAAATTACAACAAATCTTCCTTCCACATATGTGAAAGCTTATATTTTGCAACTTGTCAATTTGTTATTTATGCTTTTCACTGAGAGGTATCCTTGATGAAGATGCTCATGATAAAGGAAGTAAAAATCAAACAGTAAAACATCTCAGCATCAACTTTTCAGCTCCAGGATCAAGCAAGAGCGAAATTATAAAACATATCTTGACAGCTGGGGTTATATGCTAAGACTAAGTTTAAATAACAATGGAAGTTTACTACCTGACAGGCTGAGCACACATGGAACATGGACTGCCATTGGAATTCAGTATATCAGGACAATTCATTTTCCTAAAGAGTCTTTGGTAATAAGCCACAGACCAGACAAGTTGTTTCRGTTGCAATGACTTGCATCCACACCTTCTGGTATCCTGTTACACTTCTCTTATTTAAGCTATAGATTGCAATAGGATGAGAAACCACAGAATGGCAGCCAGGAGTGTGCTAATGACAACAGCCAYTTTGCATGTTACTTCCTGTCCAGATTTCACAGCAGACCTGGGAAAGAAGCAGCTTAAAGACTGTACAAGTTATTTTGGTAACAACTTCTCWCTTTCCTCCAAGAAAGGAAAAGCCTGTGGACAAGACCTAGTGTATACACTGATCTGAGTTATGCAGAACAGACTTGCTGGACAAATTATTTGGACAGTGTGTGAGCAGGTGTGGCTACTAGCCAGGCAAGCAGATACAACACACAACTCCCCGCCACTGGAGGTAATCAGAGTGCCTGCTGAGTCAGACAGACTTGGCACCACTGCTACAGTTTACAAAGTGCCCAGATACCTGCAATCATAGGCACACAGTACTGCCTTAATTTCTACCATTTTAGTCAGCCTACTTCATCCCTSATACAAGAAAATAACTTTGCAAAAGTCTCTATGCAACAAAATRTACTTGTGCTGTAACAGTCTGTCATGTGAGTGTGTTGATTAACAAAATACAGCTTTGAAAGCCTGGCAAGGAGTAAAAAGATAACCACACAGAATTGAAGTCACTCAAGTACTCTACATGAGCCAACACTACAGTCAAACAAGCTGTGGTCTTTGGTGGTTTTATACCTGTTCAGATGTTGCAGGCAAAGATCCAAACTCTTTAATGTACTTGTCAGTTTCTTTGGCAAGCTGGTTTGTGTACTGCTGCTTCTGTTGCCTAAAACCAAATGCAAAGTTTCATTAGAGACTGGTGGGTTATCTTATTCAAATTTCACTGATGCATATAAAAGTAGCAGCACTAAATGCTTCACTGAAGAGCATGAATTCATCTTCATTCCATTTGTCACTGTAAAGGCATCATGACAACCAATCACTTTGGATGCCAGACAAGACAGACACCAAAGAATGTATGTTCCTAATAGAACAGCACAAGTAATCACTTGCCTCTCCCTGCCCCCTCACCCCCTCTCATGTTAAGAGATTTTTGTATTATTATCGTAATGTTCAACGGTAAGTTCCTAGTTATTCTGAATATCTAAACATACTTTTCCATTGCTTTTTTGGGGCTATCGATCTTAATTTGAGAAATGCCTGCTTATTTTTGATAAAACAGAGTTCAGCATAACCATAGAAAAGCCTACATTTTTCTGGGAGGAAGAATATTCTCTGGCCTGGATATAACTCCAGGATCACAGCCATGAAAGACAAATTTCTGATAATTACTGGAAAGCTTATACAAAGAGATCTATATTCTCCAATTATGCAGTAGCTGAAAACTTCATTGTTTATTAATAAAGTTAACACTGCTTTAAAAACATCCTTTCCTTTAGGAGCACTGCTATTCCTGGTTTTGTTTCTTTTTGCTTCTTCTGCTATCACACATTCCTTAAAAAGTGTTTATACTTTTTTTTTCCTGGAGCAGCTCAAACTCTTCCCCTGCTTTCTACCCTCCTCTCCAAAGTATATAAAAAGGTTTTATCTGGAAAATTATTAGCAGAGTCAATATCAGCATTGAAAACAATCAAATAACTCTTCCAGATACATCCTAGCATGAAAGGAAGGGCCAAATGTTCAGACAAATGAAAAAGTGACAGATGAAAACTCAAGGAAATTTACCAGGTATATTACTTTTCTAAAGGGACTGGAATGTGTTGCAATAGTTTCTTTTTTTTTTCTTTTTTTTTTTGTGTGTGTGTGTGTGTGTGTGTGAGAGAGAGAGAGAGAGTGAATTGAAGCCTAAATCCTGCCTAAATCCTGAAAGTGTGGGTTAGATGAGTGGACAGTGAGGTGGATTGAGCAGTGGCTGAAAGGCAGAGCTCAGAGGGTTGTCATCAGTGGCGTGGAGTCTAGTTGGGGGCCTGTGGCTAGTGGTGTCCCCCAGGGCTCAGGACTGGGTCCCATCCTGTTCAACTTCTTCATCAATGACCTGCACGAGGGGACAGAGTGCCTCCTCACCAAGTTTGCTGATGATACCAAGCTGGGAGGAGTGGCTGACACACCTGAGGGCTGTGCTGCCATACAGAGAGACCTGGACAGGCCGGAGAGCTGGGCGGAGAGGAACCTCAAGYCGGGGGCTGACCTGCTGGAGAGCAGCTCTGCAGAGAAGGACCTGGGAGTGCTGGTGTATGACAAATTGACCATGAGCCAGCAAGGTGCCTTTGTGGCCAAGAAAGCCAATGGTCTCCTGGGGTGCATTAGGAAGAATGTTGCCAGCAGGTCGACAGAGGTGATCCTGCCCCTCTACTCAGCCCTGGGGAGGCCTCATCTCAAGTACTGTGTCCAGTTCTGGGCTCCCCAGTCCAAGAGAGACATGGAGCTACTGGAGAGAGTCCAGCACAGGGCTACAGAGATGATCTGAGGGCTGGAGCAYCTGCCCTATGAGGAACGGCTGTGAGAGCTGGGCCTCTTCAGCCTGGGGAAGAGAAGACTGAGGCGGGATCTTATCAGTGTGTATAAGTACCTGACGGGAGGGTGTCAAGGGGGCAGGGACAAACTCTTTTCAGTTGCCCCGTGTGACAGGACAAGATGCAATGGGCAGAAATTGAAGCACAGGAAGTTCCGCCTGAACGTGAGGGGGAATTTCTTCCCTGTGAGAGTGACAGAGCACTGGACCAGGTTGCCCAGAGAGGYTGTGGAGTCTCCTYCCCTGGAGATCTTCAAGGCCCACCTGGATGCAACCCTSTCTATCATGCTGTAGGTGACCCTGCTGAGTGGGGAGGTCAGACTAGATGATCTCCAGAGGTCCCTTCCAACCTTACTGATTCTATGATTCTAGTCAGTCCACAAACTGTGTATGTCAATTTTCACCTATTTACAGCCACCACTAGGACATCTACTGTGCATTGTATCCGAATAACGTTATGGACTCTGAGCTTAGACTATTGGAAAGCAATTTGTTTGTTTACAGAATATGAATTGGATGCYTTTGGTCTAATACACACTTCCTCTTGCCTTTTGGTGGCTACACTGCAGCATCAGCCACATTAAAGACTGTCAGCTTTCTCACTCACAGGGTCAGCATGACACATATGGCTGATATGCACGTATAGTGTCAAGATTAAAGTGGTAAAGGAATTTGATTAAAAATAAATAAATTACACAGMTCCACTAGACTGTGCTGCAAAGTGGAGAGCAGCTGAGTGCCTCAGCCAGTGACACACTCATGAAAGCCCACTTTCTGCAGCCTGAGCTACAGCACTGCCATTGAGCCCTATTTTACTTCTGCTTTAGTAATTCTGGCACATGTTCAYGCTATAATGTTATCTTTTACTGCAACTTTCATAATTACAAAGACATTCCCCTTTCTCCCTCAGTATCACATCTTACCACCCCCCAAAACATTACCCTTGAGAAACTCTATATATACATATTTGAAGACCTAACTGGGTGGATATGTGGGGGGTTGTTTTGCTTTGTTTCTTGTCTTCATTCGTTTTTAACTGTGGAATTGCTTTCTGATCCTGTCACCTTCCCCTTGCTGACGTACAGCACATGTTCTGTAGAAGTACTGATACCACAGGCAAAATAGCTGGGCACATCAGCTGACTCTGCTCCACAAAGACTACCCAAGATTATTTTTCAAAAGGATATCTCAACATTCAATTTTCAAATATTTCTTTATGCTTGCTTTTCTCAACAAGATCAAGCACTTCACCTAGCAAAARAAACACCCTATCACCTACCAGGAGATTGTTTACAATGCAAAGAAATTAAAGGTTTTCATGTGAAGTACTCACAGCTGTTGCCTCAACTCAGGCGTGTCTTGTGCTGTTCCAAGCTGATGTAGTATTCTTTGTATTTCTGCAGCTGTTTGTAAAGAGGAAGAGAAAATTTAATGGGGTACAGACATTTTTCTCTTAGTTTTATGCACTTTTGCTAGACAATTCTAAAGCCAAACAAGTTGCCAGAAAATGATATGCATGACTTGTCTGACCAACTGCAAAGACTACACTAAAAAAAAAGTCCCCAAACAACCAATGAACAGTTTTTGCCAAATCAAAGAGAAAGACCAGGACTTCTTAAAAATGGTATGAACGTATTTAAGTTTCTAGGCAGAAATAGGTAATTTAAAGACAAAGTGGTAGTATAACTCTAATAAGTATAAAGCACTCYTTTTAATATATTTTTTTAAATAGGCAGTACAATCCTTTATCTGGTTTAATCATTCTTACATTCGCCATTTTGTAAAGGCATATGCAAGATAGCTATGATATCATACAGAAATATTTCAGAATCAGTGCACTAAAGAAGAAAGATCAACAAAATACTCAGGGGCTTAAACTACATGAAAGAACAGAAATCCTAGYATCTAAGTTTAAATTTAAAGTTTGAGACACTTGTTCTAAATACGTATATGTATTTTCAACTGCTGGACACAAAACATTGGTGATTTTTGAAGTRTATTTTATAAAATAAATTAGTTTTGAACTGCAAAAAGTGACACTTCACCTGAGCCTTAATTCAGCCTAGTGTATTTACTSTCACATGGGAAAGCAAGGACAACAACAGACAGACATTTTAGGACATGCAGTCCTAAATAACCGGAATTCCTTAGAATATTTTTATTTATAAATTTCTAATGTTTGTTTCATAAGACGTATTCAGCGAATTATATTTTACTGGATTTTCTAGACTGCTTTCTGTAACATTACGATGCTGTCTATTGCTACAGCCAGTTCCCTCCATCAGCCAGGATAATGAACATACTAATAAAAAGAAAATGGGGAAAGTTAGTGCTCAAGTGTTTCATGAAGTCAAAATCAAATATATCAAGCTGAAAGTCTTTGGAGAATTAAGTGGACCTAAGTTAGTAAAAAAATACACAAGGGAACACCAGTACAAGGTGAATTTCAAACATCTTGTGTTTTAACTAAGCTGAAAAACACWTAAAGACACAAGTGAAAATTCTTGAATGCTCTCTGCAGTTGCCACCTGCCGGCAAGCTTCGGGTTTCTGTAGCTCAAGGGCACCTAGTACCTGCTGGGCCCCAAGAGACAGGCACTGAGCTTCGGAAACCTGAATATTTGTTAACTGACACTTGAGCTCTGAAGCTYACACTAGTGATCACACTTACTGGTAAATAACTATTTTGGCTAACTATATCTTCTGTCCAGGGTAATGCATTGTTTTAAAGCAAAGAAAAAAAATAACAAAGTAACTTGCATATGTTGCCTTTTGAATTCAACAAAGTGTTGATTTATTAACTTCAATTTCTACAAAACTCAAAGCAAACCATTCTGAAGTTTTATTTGTTCAAAGACATCCTCCCAATTGATTTAAAGAGCCAAGGAGCTCAGTTATTCCTCTCCAAAGTCAAAATACCTCTGTATGTATTTTAAAGAAAAAAAAAGCTTCAAGCACTCTGTTAATACCTATTTCACAGACAGAAAAATTAACCAGTGTCTTACTGCCATCTAGAGATATTTAACTGCACATAAAAAAGTGAAATGGCAACATCTGGGTTTTAAATAAAAATTTTTTTCTGAAAAATTCCCTGAAATAGAGCTTATATTTAACATATTTTCATTCCATGTTAATTAAATATGTAGCCTAATTCTAAAACAGAATAAAAGTAGGTAATTGAAAGGAAATTAAAAGCCAGCACAGCATAACTGGTCAGCTATACAATTCTAAGAATCAGAGGGAAGTTCATCTCAGTACAAGTCTTGTGACTCAAGAACTCAACAGGAAGTAAAACACATTTAACCAAGAAGCCTGTAAGTAAGTATCAAAATAGGAAAGTGCTAAAAGGCTTAGAAACCTCAGGAAAAATAAAAATAAATATTAAAAAAAAAAAAAAAGAAGGACTGAATAGACTGCAATTTTTTCAGCTCCTTTTAATTTAGCATTTCTCACCTTAGCTTTTCATATAAAACTACAAAAAAAGAGCATTTCTCCTTTCATCTGTTAATTTCATGTGAAATACACTGCACTGAAAGGTCAACCATAACCTATTCAAGTAAATAAACAGAAAAAAATGCAGAGCAGTAAAACTTGATCTTGGGCTACAGGCTTTGGTAGCACTCCTGATGCTGCTGTTAGAGAAAAGCCAGAAGCCTGGTATTTTGTACAGGAAGCAAACAAATCAGTARGGCCAGTATAATACAGGAACTAAAGAAGCTGCACTTCCTGAATTGATTTATAGTAAATATAGCAAGTTAAAGAAGTCCGTCCTTTGCACTGTTTTACAGCACAGGGAGCCTCCAGACTCTTTCCATAATCCACTGCACCATTTGGGAAGCAAGGGGTTTTGGGTCTTGGAGCTGCAGAGTGCAGAAATGCTGGACAGCTTATCTGTTGATCACAGTATTTACAATTCTTCTGCTTCCCTAGTGTAAACAGACTTTTGCTGCTGTGCTGTGAGGGCAGGCTGGCACATGGAGACATCTGGCTACAGTCTAGGTGCCTTTCAGTTTATCATGAAGTCTCAAGGGTCCCAGGGAGCTGGTGGCACGAGCATAAATCCCCAAGTCATAGCTCAACATCATAAATACACTGGTAACAGTCAGAGAGCAAAGGTCAGTGCACAGTTTTGCCTGGTTCCTAAGTTACCTCACCCTTTATGGTTTTCCTTTCCCCACTTCCTGATTCTTCTCGCTTCCCATGTCTTGGGGCAGATACAAGGAGYTCTGGGATGCATAAGTAATACTACTTCCCAAAGGACTTTCTTGTTCTTCTGGACATTTCCAGCTCCACAACAGAGCTGATGGGAAACTTGTGAATGATTTTAATCCATTTCATTGCAAAGCCTGGCACTTTAACAGGACCTCAAGTTGCCTGGGTAAGTAGACCTCGCTGCTGGGCCTTGCCCAGAAACTGCKGAAGTACGCACACCGCATGAACACAGGTGTTCTCCACAAAAGTTGTCTGAAGCTGTCTTCAGTCTGCACTGAAGACCAAGGTAGCTGTTTGCATGTAAGACAGGTGAATGAGAAGCCCTGAGGAAGTAGACCCTGGAGCTGTCAGCATGCTGCCTCAGAAGGAAAGCCCCTCTGCTGAACTCTGGCAGTAAAAGATGCAGGGTRCAAGGTGCCATGCTGTCAAATTGCCTTCTCTCCAAGCAACTGCTGTATCACACACGAAAGAAAAGGATCTCGCTCTTTCGACCTGAAAGCGAGTCTTGTATTAGGAAGAAGCAATACCATATTAGTAACAAAATTTTTCATTTCTCTTCACAGTATTCCTGATCTAGATCTCATAATACATAATTATTAGCTGAGGAAAACTACACAACTACTCTCTTGGGCCAGTCACACACTCAGGGAACARGTCAGACATGGTTAATGATGAGCCAGAGAAACAATTAAGATGTAACCTGAATTCCTACTGAGAAAATTATTTAAGAGTCAGCTAATATTTACTTTTACTAGGCTAAACAGTGATTCTGTTTATCAGCAGTGGAAGCTCAGTGGAAGCTCTCCTTCTAGTTAAAGCGAACACAACAGCACCCAGAAAAAATACTATCACAGCCTCATATAAAAGGTCTCATTTTCTCTACAGAAGTTGCAAGGGCAGTGAGACTTAACAATGAAAATACTACATTTTTCAAAAAAAGTAGGAGTATTTGGGAAACATGTTCCTGCCAGATCTGTAACACATACTATTTATTCCATAGATAAAAACAAATTTCACGTATTGTATAACACACTATCCTTGTTTAACAGCTGCCTTTCAGCTGCTGGGGAAGAGGAAAGTTGTATCTCCTTTCTCCTTGTCTTCCCTTGTTTTTTGGCGGTCTCTGCAAAAGGTGTTTCATTACCACAACTAAACCTGCGTGGACATAACTGACTGTAGAGCTTCTTGAACACCAAAATACTTAAGACTGCATAAGAGGTTACACACTTAAAAAAAAAAAAAAAAAAAAAAAAAAGTAACCCAAAACATAAACAACTCCTCACCTCTAAGAATAGAGTAGCAAACAAAGCTCTCCCTAATGAAGTACTTGCTGGGCAGGATGTAACACCCTAGGAGTGGCTTAAGAAAAGAAAAATATCCAAACATTTGAGTCAGATCCTTGTTTCTGAAAAGCAAAGAACCAAGAGGAGGGAAACAAGGAGAGGACTTGAAGCCACTCACCTTCTCTGACAGGACTGAGGGATAACCAAGCACTATATTCACCCCTAGCATGAGACAAGGGAAACTGAGGCTGTTCTTAATTTGGGCCACTTGTCAATACGTCCAGCTACAAAACAGGCTTTCCTAAGTTACCTACAATCTTATAGGTAGCTTATCTTCCTGTCTCAATCTCCTTTCTGCTTCAAGTCTGAAAAAGAAAACTTTAAATCCTCAATTAGCCATGATCATCTTAAATTCACTGCAGCTTTATAGCTGGAAGTGAGGTGAAAAGGCCAGAAAGTACAAGCATGAAATGAAAGGGTTTTTCATGGGTGCTGCCTATTACTTTGCTGCAACCTAAAACCTCACTTCTTATTCACACGATTGCATTATAGCCGCACAGCAGCAATTTCCTTCACTGCTACAGTTCAAGCCAGAATGACCACATTGCCCAATTTCATGGAACTACTGTCTAGTGCTTCCACAGGAAATGCAGTGCCCACTGGGTGTGCACAGAAAAAAACACCAGCAGCAGGAGAAGCACCAAACAGTGGAGTGTCATACTGCAAAGAGGACAAAACCAGATGAGCAGGCAGGACAAGTAGAGAAAAGGCACTATGACAGTAGAGCAGCATTTGGGACCTGTCATAGGAAGTAGGAGCACCAGAGGCTGCTAGTAGAGGCAACATACAATTAGCTGCGATAGACCCACCTGAATATTAACTGTAATGGTGAGGGTTCCCCTGCCAGTGCCACTAACCAGTCTTTCAGTTAAAAAAAAAGCAGATAAGATTTTGGTCACCACACAAGGTCCTCCAAACTCAGTCCTAAACTGAGTCCTAAACTCAGTAGGACTGAAACTAACAATGGAAATATAAAGCTGTTGATATTCAGTCATTTTCCTGGCTCTTGAGCCTAAGTAGATTAAACAGCTAAGTCTTYTCTTGTACACACCAGAAGGGAACTGCCTTTTCCAGGCAAGACTCAGGCTCAGCTATGGCTTCCTATAGCAAATAAGTAGTATGCACAACACCTGCTCCCTTACCTTTCAGAAACATTTTGCCAAAGGCCTTACACATAGAGCCTCTGGTTGGGTAACTAAGAAGAAATCACATGCTTCTTTCCAGTCAAACGAGTAAGTCAACAAACAGCACATCCAGTTACAGATTAAGTTATGTGGAATCTAATAAACTTCGAGAGTCACTTCAAAACAGGTTATTGGAACAGACAAAATGATTTATAAAAATTGTACCAGTTCAAATTGTTTAGCTTTTGTTTGTAGGTGACAGACTTCCTCAATTTATTTGGATCCAATTCAGTGTGTTTTCATTCCATACTTTGATTGAAAGTATTTAACTAAAAAAAAAGATGCTGTAAAAGACTTTCCTGGATCAACCTTTTTTCAAAGCTGTTATCTACAGCAAATTAATTTCAATAAATTCAGTAGACTAGAGTTTTCTGTAGGAGCATAATAACCCATTCAAAGCTATCAGTGCAGTTCATACTCACTGAAGATTTTAAATCAATCTCAACTCCACTGTGTTGTATACCTCYTTATCCCTGCTCTAAGCAAGAGCGACAATTCAGCAGAGGAGGAGGAAAGAAAATCAAAGATGGGGGGATAAAATTTGTCCTCAGAGCTCTAACGACAAAAGACTGGAGAAGACTGGAAAGAGTGGGAAAGCATCTTTAAGTCTTGTACGCTCTTCTACTAAGATTTTATTACAGCTTCTAGCATTTCTAAACAGAATTATGCTCCCAAGTGACCAAAAACATAAGTAAGAATGTCTGGAATTCAGGATTTGCCTTCAGTTTTTCAATTCAACTGTAGTAATTTTATGGTGGTATACTACCATTTACAATGGTCTCACAATGAAACTATAAAGAGGGTTTGAGGTAATGCCTTTTCTTCTAATGCATAGGGCATACTAAATGCACATTGTTTAAGCACACAATAACTGATCATGTGATCAATTAGTTCCCCTCAGCTGAGCTGTAATAAGTCACTAAATCAAGCCATAATCACTTTTGAGTCTATGTCCATACCCTAAATTGTCCTTGGAGACTCCCCAAAAGCTCAGARATTGAATACTTCTCTAAAGACTAGCAAATAATAGATTGTTAAATTATGTATATGATGCAAGAATCTGTAGTAAAGCCATAGGTGCACAAGCAACATAAAAACAACCAACCTAAAGGAAGAAAGTTTGTTTTCAAGGGGTCAGATCATTAATACAGGAAGCCTATTCAGAGGCTGACCTGGAAGTAAAGATATGTAAGACATCACAGATTGGTGTTCACCAGCAAGGAGCTGGTGGTGGTGGTGAGGTGTCGCTTGCAATTAACCACTGACCTGGGTTTATTCTGAGCCCTTATAGAGGGGCAACCAACTGCACATCAGCTTTATAGGAGATTTGATAGAGGATTCTCTGGATAATCAAACCACCATGCATTCTTTTCCCTTCTCCCTGCAGGGAGGAATATGCAACAGAATCGAATGGGGAGATATTTTAAGTCTCTCAGAGAGGCTCTGGGATTGAATTCTCTAGAAATAGGAAGGAACAGAAAGAGCCAGGAAGAACACTAACAACATTGTTTCCCCTCTCTGCTACAAATGCAGGCTCCTTTGCAAAAGTTCCTTTGTTTAGATGAGTCCATCCATTGCTCAATCAACAAAAGTARTAGTTGCTCAAAAAAATTCTGGATGTCTTCACTGTTCACCATGCTATCTGTAGATTGCATAGTAGTTCTACAGTTATTATTTAAATGGTTTCTTAAGAAAATGGCTCAATTACAGAGATCTTTCTTCTCTACCTCTTCTAGACCAGTTAATTAAGGTAGAGCAAAACAGTATAGCACACAGAAAGTTCTGCCTTTTCTGCGCTTATTATCACAAATAGATCTCTGGTGTGTATGGAAGACACAGTTTTTACTATTCTACCACTAGCATAAATAAATCCCTGACACTCACTCTCATGCAACCTCATTCACATAAGGCAATTTCATAGATCATTTTCCTAAAGAACCAAAATATTTTTAATGAACAAGATAAAACACAGAAAAACATGAAAAATACTCTGCAAAGTCATAAACACATCTGATATGTATGCTACTTCAAATATGTGTGCTACTTTATCTAGAACAAAGCCTTTAAGAATGGCATGCAAATAATTCATGCTTAAAAGTTTTCAGAAAAAGTTTCTTTTTTAAAGAACTGTGAGGTTTCACATCATCATCTCATTGCAGAAGACAGATATCTAAAATGACCTGAAACACCTATGAACTCCTCCTCCTCCTATCCTCTGCATCCAGGTCACGGGATGAATATAGTAGATTCAAGTTCAATTTCTCAACTTGGGGTTAACATCTACAACTTGAAATGCAGAGGACCACAGTAAGTGCTTAAACTACCTAAGTAATCAGCTTATTATAGGATTGACTGAAATCACTAAAGCATGAAATTCCATCTTAGATGCAAGAAGCCTTCTTGACAATAATGGCAACAACAACAAAAGATTTGTTGAAAATAGTATGTTCCCACAAAATCAACTGGAGCTATAGGTAACTGGAAATTTTTGACAAAATCATTGTAAAAGTCTCAAAACAAGTTCTATTTTTAAAGTCTACTTGCTTTAAAATTGCACCTGTACAAAACCACACTTTACATATAGACAAAACAGAATTTTATTTTCATGCATGCTCTGATTTTAACACCTCAGTGATTTCATTTACCTCTCAATAGCCCATCTATATATATCCTTTTTAGCTAAAGAAGAATTAAGTGAATCTGTTAGTGACAAACATGGCAGAAACTGTTACTCATAAATGTTTCAGTTGGTAAAAGCTATGTATCAGAACTCTGATATTTTTCAGGGCTTAATTTGTTCATGATTTTCCACAGTTATGTAAAGTGAAAGGAAAAGTTATATGGGTGTAATTCAATTCCCATTTTAACAACATTCATTGAAAATACTGGCTTACAGAACACTTAGAATACAACAGAAATCAGACAAGCACAATCACAGGAGAAGTATCACATGATAGAAAAATTACAGAAGCCATCTCTGCTGGCTAAAGTTGACCTTCTGGGAATGTGCTATGCAAACTGATGCCTGTGCTACCTTAAACAGAAAATAAAGAGCCATCAGAAAGCACAAGAGTTCTCAGGAGAAAGCATCTCTCAAAGCTAGATAGTCTCTCTCTTTAGCTGTGTGAATATTGTGGCTATCTGAATACATTGCAGTATGTATGCCTCTCCAGTTAAGCTAATTCTCAGTGTGCATGGAAAAGTTAAATATCATAACACTGACCTTGTCAGTCTTGAGCAAGGATATATTATGACGTTCTTACTGACTTTGCAATTGTCACCAGACAAAATTCTGCCATAGTCAAGGGGCAGGAAGAAAGGTGAGAAGAACATAGTATGAATGCCTCACTTGAATTAGCACAAGTTGTATAACTATTTGATTACAGTTTGTAAATCAGAAATTCTCTAAAACACATCAAACACTGGGTGTACATCTTCAACAGCAGGCTTTGTTCTGTGTTCCCAAGTAAAATGTAGCATATTACTTCTCCTAAATCAACAGTCCTCAAACCCAGTCTTGAGATGCCAGTGGAGTGACAATAGTTATCTCTGTAGTCTGTGTTACTCGTGCTCTTTTTTGAGGGTTGTAAAAGTTATCTGTTTAGTAGCCACCAAAAGGAAAAAAAAAAAAAAAAAAGAGGAACAGAGCAAAACAAAAAAAAGGCATAAAGGTCTGCTTCCTCGATGACCTACTCATGAAACACAGACTGGAAGGAGGGAGACTTGAGAAGAAGAATGTGTTGGGAGGTGGAGGGGGAATCAAACCTGCTGGTTACCTCCTTRCACAATTCCCATCACAACTACACTAGTTAAATCTTCTCAGTTCAATAGATGAGGCCCTAATTCCTCTAACCATATCATTCCTACTCTTATGACTGTGGGATTGTTCATTGTTCCTGTGAATGAATGCAACTGTCATTATGCTCCTACTGGTAGCATATTTTTAACCAAAAATGCTTTCCCTCTTTTTGCTGGAGAATTTTTTTTTTAATGCAGAAAACAATTAGACTTCAAAGAGAACTGCTTCTTCTCATTTTCACATTTTTAAGAAGTCTGAAGGGAATGTATTTTTAAATGAAGATTTTTGTTTTATTTATTTTATTTACATCTTCTCATTTGCTGAAAAGTCAGATTTCTTCTTGTAGAATTCACTAAATGCTCTTCAACAACAGAAAAATTGCAATATGGACTCAATGTCCTCATATTATTAGGCATATCTCTAGCACAGTAAATGAACAAGCTTGGTAAAAATATAGATCTGTAAGAAATCAGGAGTTTTGTCATAAACAAACACCTTTCTGTAGCTCATCTTGTTTCTGTGCATTGTAATTTGGTTACTCTCTTTCTCTGTCTATCTAGTTGCAACAAACAAGTTACCACAGAAAATATTTTAAAGTATTACATCCTGAAGGAAGAAGGAAGAGACTGAGATTTTTCTTAAGTTATATCAGTTATCATTATACTACCACATAAGTGAGAGTTTCACCTATGAAACCAATGGAGTTTTGATACCACTGCTCCTTTAGTAAACACTGATTAAAACACTTTGATAACAGTTTCTCTACCTGTGAAGTCCAAACTGGTAGGAGGTTTACACCCTACATTACTCCTTATATTTAATTCTTCCCATTCTTTATATTCAGAAAATTAGGAACAAATCTCAACCAGCTTTAAGTTTATATTTCAAATGTCAAAGTAAGTAACCTAGATTTTGAAATYTGATATAAGTTAGACTTGGAATTAGAATTATAGTCATTTAGGACCTGATTCTAGACAAGGACTTTCAAACCTTGATCATAATTTGCATTCCAGGACATAGAAATTTAGCAACTGCTTAAGACCTAAGAGGTGCCAAAGTTTATTATATTCTTCTTTATTTTGATTATTTAAATTTGAAATTTCCCTATCTGTTTACAGATTTGCTTCTCATCAAATTTAACATTGACCCAAAAACCAAACCAAAGAGACATTGCTAGCAGGCAGGCTTGCAGAATATCTAATGCATGCTGACATCACTGAGGTTTAAGTACAGAACACTACATCTCATTCAAGAACATGTGATTCAGGCTCCCCGGATTTTATATGCTTTTATTCAACAAGAGTCACATGAACCTTTTCAAATATTTAGGAGCAGACCTCAGACTAACTTTCCCTCTCCTGCCTGAGGACTTTGGCTATCCTACTGCATAGGGTGTCAAAAAGAGCATTGATTTCTGCAATCCCACTTGTGAAGTGGTATGAGTTTAGCAAAGGCATGGAGAAATGCTCCACCTAGATTAGTTCCCAAAACTATTTTCTCTTATATATATAAAGAACTGGACCAAATGTTTGCCTTTTTGGGGGGCTAATAATTCAATCTTGGAGAAATGTTACAGACAAAATTTCAGCTTTGACACAAGTTTTAATTTTCCAGGTTTTTTTTGGAGTGCTTACTGTAAAACTCCACTCTAGTATGAAATCTCTGCAGCACAGTGTTGTCTAATCAAGGAAGTTGTGCTGTATTTCTCCCACAAGTTAAAGAGTAAGTGGAAGAGCCAGCTTCCTTTCAAGTAATCTGTATCTCATCTGTATCTTCATAGTAGCATTCACAGTTTCCTTATACATTAGCAGAAGCATGAATTAGTTTTAAGGAACCTCTTGAAGTGTATCAGTAATCTGACACTAAATTACCAGTCTTTCTCTCTTCCACTCTATTCATCTTATTCTGAAAACTACAACATCTCCACAATTTCAGGTGCAGGGATCACCAAGAAGAGTTCAAATGGATGGACATGTCTCACAAATGCTAAGCATTTCTGAATAAAAGTGAAAAATCAAGTCAATTACTTTGAATGAAAAACATGAATTTTAGCTCAAGATTCCTTATTTCTTTCCACTTGACCTGGAAGTTCCCAAGGCTCACAACTTTCCAAAAGAAAGCTTGTCAAGTTCTGTGCAGGGCAATACAATAGCTCAAAACATATTTAAACTCTTAGAGAGCCCTATCCAGGAAACTTGCTCAGTATACCCATAGGATCTAGCTCTTCCTAAAATCTACCTGAGGAGAACAAGGTGGAGACTACAGGAGTAGCTGATTGCTTACAATTCAGTGAGATCTAGTGAGGGATGGAATCCAGTTGCATATCTACCATACCTAGGAACCAACTCGGTCATGGGGTTTTAAAGCAAAAACTCCTGATTTCGAAGCCAGGTGCTACTAGGAAAGACTTGGACTTGGGCCTCAGAAAAGCAGAAACTCCTGCCTGGCACTCAAATCCATCCAAGTTTCAAAAAGGAAAGGAGGACAGGATTGAAGGTAAACCCTGTGGCATGCCTCCTTTTACSTAAGCCTGGGCAGCTCCAGGCTTAGGCACTCCTAAGCCTGTGTGCTCCTTTTCGTGTGCCTTATGGGCATAAGCAGGAGGAGGAGAACCAAGAGAAGAGATGGAATAAAAAGGATGGAGGGGACTACAAACTCGCTGAATCCAGCACAAAGCATTTGTGCTCACTGAGAGTAATCACAAAGCTCCAGTTTCAACCACTATTTTCACTAACTTTTTCACTTAAGAGGGAATACCTTTTTTTTTTTTTTTTTTTTTTTTTTAAACATCTCGGATAACTATGCAACTTCACTGTCTGTCACAGATCGACATATGTCTTTGGAACACCAAGTCAGAAGGCATAAAACTGTAAGCTGACCAGAGAATTCACTGAGCAGATTTTAGGAAAYGAAATGAAGTGCATTTATGTAGCCATTTTGTTAATTTTAGGTTGAGGAAATATAACCCTGATGCAAAGAAGCTTTTGATAAAGCAAAACTGAAATCATCCCTCCTGTCTGTTAACATTTAGAGAAATTCTTTCAGAAAGAAAATAAAAAATGTAGCTAGAAAAAATAGAAAAAAAAAACCACCAAAAAGAGCTAAGCACATCTGTGCCATGAATCTGTTTCAAGTAYCAAATCCTAAAGCTTGTCTACAGAATGAAGATCACAGTTCTTAGAAAAACTGACACACTTAACTGATCAGAGTTCATCTGAAGTAGTAATAATAAAAAAACAATTTCTGCGTATGCACAGAGTCCTGCACCACATTAAAAATACATATGCCAAATCCTAATGATATACTGCTGGTGGCTATCCCTGCCTTTCGATGAACAGTATTCTTTGCATAATTTGTGAAATCAAGTCACTTTTGCCTTTTTTTTTTGAAATAGACAAAAAAATGCATACCGGTTAAGATGAAAAAATAGCCATGACACTTCCCAAGGCTTTTTGGTGTATCTTGTCCAAATGCAAAAATATAATTGTACTCAGAACTAGAATAAGGTTTGGATACATTCCACTAAAATGTAAACATTCAAATGGGGCACCTTTAAACTCAGGAACATAGTCACTGTAGTTTTTTCATACTCAATGAAGAGAGATGGGCTGACTTGCTCTCTACAGTTCCCTTCCTGAATGGGAGAAAAGGATCAAGCTCCCTATCTGCCCCAACTTACCTCTAATGTAAACATCATACCTGAGTGGCTAAAGAATTAGGTGGGATGAATCTAAGCACAGGTATATTAAGCCTTGCACAATCTTATTTACATATCTAATATACACTTCCAAGGACATGCTGCAAGGCTGTGCCTTCTGTCCCTGCTATGCAATGCTAAGTGCCAGCAAGTATCTGATGCAATCCTTGCTAAGAACCCTAACCTACCATCTTAAGGAGCCACATAACTGGCCAAGACAAAATTGGTTTATGCCCAGCAGCTGTCTTACCAATTGTTTATTCACAAAGTCAAGAGAGTGATAGTACCCTTCTCCTAGATAAATGGTACTTAATCATGCATGTGAAGGACTGGATCATTTGTGTGAAGTGCCACAAACCCACCACATGAACACACGAAGTCAAAGAGTGAATTCTCATTAATGAATCTGAGAAACTAATCCAGAGCATGGGGTATCACCACTAGAGTTTTATATAAACATGGAAAATGCAACTTACAGCACTGGGTGATCTTCTGGATGTTAGAAGTTATGCGCTGGGCCAGCTGATTAGGATCCCCCAAACCTGCACTGTACGACATGGCTGAGTAGATGAGGCGTCGAGATCATCCAAGATGGGAACAGGTCAGGCAATCTCCACCGATTAAGGACACCTAAAACCTCCCAAGAAAAGACAGTTATGTCCTGACCACTGATTTAAGAAGACCTTCAATATCATACAGAGGAATACACAGGAGAAGATTAAACAGAACTAAGAATTAYCCTCTGCTAAAACAGTTTACTTCAAAGAGAATGCTTTCCTAAAAGAATTAAATAAGAATATGAAGTCCTTTTTGAATTTGGCATGGCCATTTTTGAAACGGGCAGCAATAACCTCAGAGATTTATAACAGGATCATTCTTGTACCACTGCCAGAGAGAGCAACTGCATATAAAAGAAAAATCAGTTCTTTCAGTGTTCATCATCTCTAGTACAGAAGCCAAGGTATTGCATTGGTAAATCCGGGAAACATCCCACCAGCACTACATCAAGTAAGTAACTACAGATATCAAGCTGATTATGCTGCCCTGCAGGTTACATCTCTGCTGGACTAATGAGCTGTTTCTGCAAGGAAGAAAAAGCCTAAGCAATTTTGAAAGGGTTGATGCACCAGGGTCCCAAATCCTGTTTGGAGCCCTTGGGCTCTGAGGTAGCTCCTAGTAATAAACACTGGATTACAGATGAGGAGACTGGGAGTGTACTTGCTACCTTCTACTGACTTGCTGCACAATCATCCAAAGCATTTTTTTTCTTTTCCCATCTTTGTCTGTACAACATGCAGATTCAAGTTATTCTGTGTCAAAGACTAGAGTCTAAAAAAATCCTGCTTACCTGGATAGAGGCTAGTGTAACAACCCTTGATCGTTCTGAAAACTCTAGGCAATACTGCATTGATTTCGCATTGTAAGACCAAATACATGCAAATTTTCTACTGAGTAAATACCTCTGTGCCTTAATATATGGAATATTAAGAAAATTCTATGAATTTAGTGGGAAATAGAATCATAGGCATAAAATCTACATAAGCTTCCTAAAAGAAGCGAGTTTAATAACAAAGAATTCTAAGAACTGTTGACATAATCTTTTCTTTTAAAAATTATGACCATTTCTAAATATGTTGGTAGCATGATAACTAGAATGCTAGTAGTGGCCAAAAATATTTTTAGTTAAGTATGATATTTAGTGTTAAAAGTTAAATATCAGAATAGAAAGACAGACAGCAAGAGATAATTATCTCGTGTAAAAAGACTACAGAACTAAATAAGTCCTTCACAGTTTTTTCTCCCCTTAAATTAGTATTYACCAGACAGCTGCCTGTAACACTGCTTTCAGCAGGAGCATTACAATCGAGAGCTGCACTCAGAATATTTCATCCAAGTGTTGACACAGCAAATTTACTGCTTTCATTCCTTCCTGAGAATGTCTACAGCTAATGATTTTAAATATCTTTAAACTGATTACATTGCACTTTACTGACAGCATTCTTTGAAACATACAGATCATACAATATACAAAAGATTTTCAACTTTCCAGCTACACAGTTGGGCAGCCAAACATGGCAAGTAATAAGAGGATGTTCAAAATTAAAAATCGCAAAGTCCACATGACACAGTTCAGCTCTTTGCATACATCCATTTTTCTAAAGAGTAAATGGTACTCTATCAAGAATAGCTGAGAGGAGTTTCATGTAGTGCAGTAAGAATTTGTTCCTAAACAGTCAGTTCAGACACTTATTGATAACAACTCTGAAGTGTCTGCTGAGCTGAGGTCCATGTACATTCTGCAAGTCAGGATACCATCAGCCCTCCTAGCACCTTACATTTTGCAGTGTCAAAATACTGAGTATAGCTTAAAGTTATCTGATAACTTCTGCTGTGGCACTAATAATGATCAGCGAGCTCTTAAGAGTCAGTACTTACATCTATCGCCTTAAAAAAATTACAAGCAGAATGCTTCATAATGTGTACTAAACAAAGCCTGTCTTTCATAGCCATAGTTATGCTACTCTGCATGGTACCGACTGAGGACCTACTTGTAACAGTCAACCATTTCAGTCAGTAATATCTATACTGTGATTTCGACAGTCTTCATTTTAAAAATCTAGAAAAGAATGAAAGTTGACCCAAKTCTTTAGCCTTTTCTAATTTGAACTTGTGATTTTAAAAGCAGTTTTCTACTTCTACGTATCATGAAACAATCCCAGTTTTTAGTATATAACACTAAATAAGGTATTATGAAAATATTTCAAACAAAAAAATTTATATCWAGTTAAAGTGCTAACATTCTTTCAGTTTCTCAAGTTACTCTTTGGGGAAGTCCCCTTGATTATTCTGAAGAGTTACATTAAAAAGAAAAAGGAAAGAGGGTAGGAAAGAAATGCAAAGAAAAACATGTTTTAATACAGATTTATAGTCAAGTCGGAGATTAGCAATGTGAATGCATAGGTGTGATAACCCATAGGAGTTCTTCTGCCAACAGTGGTATTCCAGAGCACATTAATAATACAACTGGGTGGTAAGATAAGCTTATGGTCTCTGATATGTCTGGGGCCAGAGAGGAAAGAGGGGTAAGTGGACAGCCATCAGCTTTAATCACACCCCAATCATCACCACAAACTCCCAAAGGCAAGAAAAAAGAGACCAAACAGCCCAAAGAAGAAATATTTTGTTTTAAAAACAGGAAGTACTAACTTCTTCCTCATACAAGTACTTAAAGCAACATAGGCTTCTGAACTGAAAGAACATCCCACTTTCACTCAGATATAATTATTTGTTAGCTTAGAGTTGCCCAAATTCCTCTGAAAACACAGAGAAATAGTTGAGCCCTTGGGAAGCCAATGCGATCACCTCTGATGACTTTGACAAGGTCAAGATTTCATCCACCAGAACACAAAATGCACGTATGCACCAAGCATTTCTTTCCATATAACGTCAACAGAATTATCCCTCAAGACCCAGAATTTCCACAAAGATTACCCCCTTTTCTACTTTAACTACTCCATCATGAAGCTATTTTGGTATTACTGTCTGCAGAGCTTTTCAAATGGGAAAAATCAGTAATAAGCTGCAGTTTGGGGAAGAACACTTGGCATTCAAACAGGAACAGAGCTACATTTGTGGTAGTTTTTAGTTCCTCTGAAAGTTGCAGTCTGGTGTGTGCTTTTGATTATAGCTTTTATCTTCTGCTTAACAGCTTTGTCTTGAATTGATATACTTAGCTGCAACTAAGTTTGTCTAACCACTGAAAAAAAAATTCCAAAGAACTGAATCTACTGCCACAAATGAAATAAAGAACTAGACAGCTTAATCAATGCTGAATGAAGCAAGACCTCATTGCAAATGCAAAACTGTTTAAAAATTAAAAGAATCATTACATATTTTTTCTCAATTTCTGCACTAAATTGTTCCCACATACACAGCCACTTCTGTAACTAAAGCAAATAACAAACCTGAGTATGTCTTCTAGAAAGATGTTCAACTCATCAAGGCATGGAAAATATTCATTTTTCCCTTCGCTATTTTCTGTAGAATTACTACAGAACAGAGGCCTCTTTCCATCACCGAGGCAATAAAGTTGGTGCTTCACAGTCAAGTAACTCTCCACTGCCATTCTTGAAAGTGTTGTAAGGACAAAATGAGGTGATGTGTCAAGCACAGCATGTTTTAGATTGCAGCAACAGTTACCTATCATGCAGGCTCCCATCAACTTCAGTTAATGGGCACCTAATCTATTGTGTGTTTTCCCATTTAAACATTCCAAGAGCTTTCCTCCTCCTAAGAAACCTACTCCGTAGCCACATTAGCATAAGAGCACTTAAAAAAATACTGGCACTGGCAAAAAAATACAGCCAGTTGCAATGTTAGCTATAGAATATTCATATCACAGTAATAACAATGATTAATAAGACTTCTGCAATATGGCATTGGTCAATCTATTTCAGCTCAGTAGATTTTACCACCCGCAGTACTGAGATGACACTAAGTGCGTCTACAGACTGACACTGGCAGCTTTTTAAAGCAACCCAAAAAACATACCATCTTTGAACAGCAGCTCTTGCTGACCTTWGCAATCCCTTTAGAGTAGGTAAAGTTAAAATTAAAAAATTAAAGCTTTTGAAATAAAGGACAGACTAAAAGATAAGTACTCCCTGCTATGGCATCAGAGGGATTTTCATAACTGACTTATAACATACAGTAATATACAGGTGAGAATTAATATTATTTTCTCCAGTGGGGACGAGGAAGGTAAATTTTGTCTGGATGCATCTACTTTTTTTCYTCCCCTTATACTAGACTGAAGTATTTTGAAAAAAAAAAAAAAAGAGAGATCATACTTCCCACCTTGTGCTTTTACAGYTCCTAATGTGCTGGAATCCTGGGCCACAAACTTCCAGATACTTCCACAGCACCATAAAACCTATGGAGCATAATACACATGCAAACAAAATAGAGTAAGGAAAATTCTACTTAAAAGGAATGAAAAAGCCTCTGGATTTTAGCTTTTATCAGCTATTTTCAGGTCAAAGTCAAACTTACATCCTGTTTGGTACTGAAAAACAGGCCAAGTTTGTTCAAAACTTTTGTTGTTCTTATGCAGTAAGTGACATAGAAGACATCAAAAAGTATTCTCCYATTCCACTCCACTAAATTATTGCGTAAATTGTATCCTGAAAATCAGCCACACACAACATACAGCAAAACACTGTTTTCAAAACCTTGTCTACAGTCCATATGGGGACAGTTTGATTTCCCTGACAGTCTAAAGCTCAGTGTCACTGTCACTGTCAGTTCACTGTCAGGGTAAAATTGAAAAGGTGTAATTTCTGTAGATTTTGATTTTTAAATTAGACTGCTAAGAATTTCTGATTAATATATAGTCACAGAGTCATATAGGCTGTGGGGAGACTTTAGGAGGTCTCTAGCATGACATCCTGCTCAAATCAGTCAGAAGTGAGTTTAGACAGCCTGCGGAGGGCTTTGTCCCGTTGAGCCTTGAAAACCTCCCAAAACTGAGATTCCATTTCTCAGAGAAACCTGTTCCAATGCTTAATTATCCTCACGGGGATATTTTTTCTTCCGAAATCCATGTTTTCCATGGATTCCATGTTTTAATTTATAACCATAGTCTCATCCTCCCACTATGCACTTCAACGTAGAGCCTAGATCCATTTTCTCTAAAACCTCCCCACAGGTACTAGAAGACTGCTATTAAGTCCCCTCTAAAGCTTCTCTTTTTCAGGCTAATAAAGCCCAGTTTCCTCAACCTCACCTCAAAAATTAGACTGAAACACACCAAAGCCAAGTTTTACTTTGTGTAATAACTTGAAATACTTTTTAACATGAAAAATAAGAATTATTAGACTGTGCAACAACTGTGCAACAGAACACACTAGTTCTCAAGGAAATACCTTAACAAAAGGAATTTTATGTTCCCTAGAGAACATAAAGTGTTTAGAGGCCTCACAATGAAGCTGGAATAGTAAACCACACACTGGATACTGGAACTATTTGTGAGTGGAGGAAAGGCAGCACTTAGGCTGAAAATGGAACAGAGATAATTGTTCCAAAGTGCCACATTCCTTATGATCCAGGGTCAACAACATCTTCCAGGAAAATGATAAAGACCAATGACATCCAACACCTAGTGCAATACACCTTTTCTCATCCAAACCTCCCTAAAGGCAGCTTGTGCACCTATAACTCAGATCAAGTTTACTGATGTAGAAATTATCTTTGCGTAAGGTTTGATTGCACTAAATACTGATTCTCTCCAARGCCCACCAGAATGATGCCGTGCTGACACATCACCGTAAACTGTCTTTCTATATCCTGCATGTAAATATGTTACTAAATATTGTCGCACGAGGTTACAAGATACTTTCATGCAAGATATACAAAGACAGCTTATGGCAATGCCTCAACATAGCATTTAGCATCCCTTTCTGGAATTTCAACCTATTTTAGACATGTTTTGTCTTTTGTTTTCTTCTTTTTCTCTCTCCTTCTGTTAACAGCCCTAAGCTGAGAACGGCAGGATGGCAGCGCCTCCGGAACACACGACCGTGCTGATCCGTCAGGAATCCTGCGCGCAGCTGCACGGCACGTGTGCTTCGCTAGCTGTGCGGAAAGGGCGAGAAGACTCGGGCACCCCCGTCCTGGCAACAGGGGCACCAAGATTTACCACGAGGTTACGTTAAGAAGCCGAGCTCTGCGCTTCTCGCGAGGCAGAGCCAAGCCTTTCGCTTGAGGTTGCGAGAGGCGTCCACGTCTTATGTGGCGACAAGTCGCTCCCTAAGAAAAGTGGGGACAAGGTTGTGCCAGAGGCCCGAAACACCAGGCCCGAGCTAATTTTTTTAAACATTCACGCTGTTTTTATAATCTCCCTTCCCTCCTCTGCTACGTTTTGCTCATTTTACATGTGAAATGACAGGAAGGACATTTGGACACCACGACGCCGCCCATCACCGCGGGGAAAGAGCCCGCGGAGCCGCCGCTCACCGCCCTCCCGCCGGGCCCCGCAGCG